>NC_045440.1:77970325-77999085 GCF_002776525.5 Piliocolobus tephrosceles | reverse complement strand
AGAAAGAGAGAGAGAGAAAGAAAGAAAGAGAAAGAAAGAAAGAAAGAAAGAAAGAAAGAAAGAAAGAAAGAAAGAAAGGAAGGAAGGAAGGAAGGAGAAAGAAAGAAAAGAGAAAGAGAGAAATAAAGAAAAGAAAGAAAGAAAGAGAGAGAGAGAAAGAAAGAGAGAGAGAAAGAAATATAAGAAAAGCTGACAGATTGAGCTACTATTCTGCCTGATGTCCAAACATATAATTTGATTTAGCTCATTTATACAGCAAAACCGTTATATATGAATTTAAAGTTATTTAAGCTGAGCTGTTGAAAACATTTTATTTTTTACTTCATGATGTAAAATGAATTCAAAGAAAAAACAAAACAAAAAAATAAGTAAATGCATTCATTCAGCAAACATGTACGGAGTGTCCTTTGTATCATTTGTCTTTCTCATCTTTCAGGGCTCAGCTTCAGTGTTGCCTTCCCAGAGAGATCATGCCAGTCTAGCTAATCTACTCAGCCCTTGCCCCCTTCCAGTCTCTTTTTAGCTCAATACCCTGTTTTATATCATTCATAGCACTTATCACTATTTGAAATTACCTTATCTACTTGTCTATATGTTTGCTTTCTGTCCACTGCCCACCATTCCCCCTCAAGTAGAATGTGAGCTCTTTGAAACAGGGAGTGTGGCCATTCTCATCAATACCACATCCCCAGTGCCTTGAATAGCATCTAGGTGCTGTAGGTGCACAATCTCTGTTGATGGAAGTGATAAAGGTTTACCTCATTTTGCACAGTATTTCATACTAAACAGTAATTCTGAATATATTATTGTAATTGATTCTCAGAAAAATACTATAAAATACTTACAGTTAGAAAATATGTCTAGAAGGCTAGGTGCAGTGGCTCACGCCTATAATCCCAGCACTTTGGGAGACCGAGGCGGGCGGATGATGAGGTCAGGAGTTTGAGACCAGCCTGACCAACATGGTGAAACCCTGACTCTACTAAAAATACACAAATTAGCGGGGTGTGGTGGTGCATGCCTGTAATCTCAGCTACCCAGGAGGCTGAGGCAGGAGAATTGCTTGAACCCGGGAGGCAGAGGTTGCAGTGAGCCAAGATCACACCACTCCAGCCTGGGTGACAGAGTGAAACTTCGTTAAAAAAAAAAAGAAAGAAAGAAAGAGAAAAAGAAAGAAGGAAGAAAGGAAGGAAGGAAGGAAGGAAGGAAGGAAGGAAGGAAGGAAGGAAAGAAAGAAAGAAAGAAAGAAAGAAAGAAAGAAAGAAAGAAAGAAAGAAAGAAAGAAAGAAAGAAAGAAAGAAAGAAAACATGTCTTGAAAAGATCTTCCTATACTTTCCCAAGCTCATAGTTCATACAACATAAAATCTGTTTTCACAGATTGTAATAGTCGTTGAAAGACACTTGTGTTCTCAAGATGTCTTCAGTACTGTACACTTGCCAGATTGAGTTCCATCTGCCGTGTTCATTCTATGTTCCAGATGTAGAAGCAAGCACCATGCCCACACAAACTTTTAGGAAAGCTTTGTTTAATAAACAGTATGAAGAACTGAGAACTACTAGAAAATCCACCCACTTAGTTCCTCCAACTAGCCCAGCTGTTCGTGAATGCTAAGGCATGTTTCCACACACCATTACGTGAAAAAGAATTTGTTTCTTTTTGCAAGATAGTTTTATTCAATCCAGTAGAGAAAATCTGTTTAAGTTTTAAAGGGCATTGATATTTCTTGGTTAATTGTACTGTTAATTTTTCTTTTAGACAGATATAGTGATGCACATCATATATTTTGGAATCTGCTATTTTGTTTCTAATTATAAAAGTGTTGCCAGATTGTTCTGTTTGTCAAAATATATTTCATTTTCTTCTAGTGTATACAGCTAAATTTTATTTTCTAGTTCCAAGAGCAGTTAAGTGAGACTGCCTGGGATCTGGCCTGGGGATGATGTGTAATGCATATAGGACAAACTGGTTAAGAAACAGTTCTAATGGGTAGATCTCAGAGGACTTAAAGGAAGATAGAGCCACATGATGTCAGAAGCAGGGATTCCTAAAATATCACTAGAGGCACATACAATTGGAAAAACCCACATTGGACTGTGACTTTAATGAGTTATACATTTCTATTATGTCAAGCCAGTGAGGTTTTAAGAATAACCTGTTACTCTGCTAGTGTTATTTTCTATCACGTTATTCATGATAGAAATGTGAAAATACAAAAATGTATCACCTACTTTTACATATTCGTTATTCTAGATGAGCCTCAGAATTATTATGTTTGGATTCTAACTGGGATTGCAATTAATGGAAATGTTAATCAATATTATCTTGTCATATTTATAAGGTACATACTTTATTTGGATAGCAATATATAATATTATAAATATGATAAAATCATATAGTATTATGTTTAGTATTTTTTATGACAACACTTGGTATTATAACAATACTATATATTGTTATCCATATATATCTTATTAATATATATCTTATGGATAACAATATTTAATACTACAAATATGACAAAATTTTTGAATTTTGAATTTCAAAATTTTGATATTCAAAAATTTGAAAAATTTTTTGATATTCAAAAATTTTGATATTCAAAAATTTGAATATCAGTCTTAGGAACTGTGTATTTTTTAATTAGGTTTATTCTGAGGTGTTTGGGGTTTTAATTTATTTATTTGTTGCAATTATGCTTGGTATACCTTTCCTTATATGATTTTCTTGCTTACAGTTTTATTAGTCACGCTATGTATTTTGTGACCAGTCACATTATTAAACTATTTTGTTCTTTCTACTAGTATTTTTGCCTATTCTCTTAGATTTTAAAAATATATAATCATATCATTTATCAATAATGATAATATTGTCCCTTCTTTCCCGATATGTATAATCATCATTATACACCTTTGGCTAATTTCATTGTCTATAACATTTCCAGGAAAATATTAAAGAACAGTGGAGAAACTAGGAATGCCTGCCTTGTTTCTGACTTCAATAGAAATTCTTGGATTGTTTCATCCAAGAATGACATTTGTAAATGGTCTGAAATATGCATATAATTTTACCTTAAGTTATCATTGTCTTCCTTTTTTACGAAGGACTTTTGTTGTTTTACCTGCAGTCAGTGGTACTAGAAGATTTAATATTGTTAAGCTTTCGTGCAACCTAAAATAAACCCTACATGGTCTTGGCATATTATTCTTTTAATGTCATGCTGGATTTTATTTTCTAGATTTTGTTTACTAGTTTGCATTAATATTCATAAGTAAGATGGCTTATAATTCTCTTTTTTGTGGTTTCTTTGTCAGATTTTGGAGTCAATGTCATATTAGTTTGTTTGTTTGTTTTTAGAATTGGAATACTTCCTTTATTTTATATTCCTGGAACAAGTCAAATTGCACAGGAATTACCTGCTCTTTGAAGGTTTGAAACATTCATCCATGAAATTCTTTGGTATATTTACAGGCAATGTCCTAATTTAACATCAGAATGAATCCATTCCATGATCATTCTTCTATTTAGCTATCTATATCTCTTGAATTAATGTCAGTTATTTTCAATTTCTTTAAAAAAGTAGAAACTTATTCCTGATTTTTTAAGTTGGTTATGCTTTGGAAAATATTAATCTAAAAAGTAGAAACTCAGTATTTTCAAAAAGATATGTAAAGAAGATATTCCCAGACATGTGTTTCATGGGTGTTATTAGGATAACATAAAAATAGGATCCATACTCAATACCACTGGGAAATGCTTTAAAACAAATATTGAAGATTTACTTTCTATGGGATTTGTCAGAGTCCTTAACATTCTTATGTGCATCCTATCTCTTTAAAGTTTATACTTTACTGCATATTCCTCATTTCCAGTGAGCATCTCATGGGATTTTTATACTCTGGTACACTTTAGGAAAGAGGTCTAAAGAAATTTGAAGATCAAGGTTAGTTTTGCAGAAATATTTTCAGGACTGATGAGATAGGATTTTTGGAAGACAAATCCTTCTAGAAAACCTGTCACAACAAGAAAAAATACATAAACTTCAAAAGCTCAGAAACTGGTTTTATTTGATTCAAATATTTTTCATGTTGTTTGTATATAATTCTGATAAGTTCCAAAGACTTTAACTGGTATGTAAAACATGAAGCTAGAACCATCTGGAAATTTAAAAATAAACATTCAGACATTCAAACTTTAGCTTTAGAACTAAGGACCTTGTATAATTTTTACTTATGTCACCTAAAATATTGTTTATTTAAGCAGAGGGCATGTTATATATTATAGCTATCTACTATAAAATCAAGGTTTTTTTCTTCCGCAATATAATGCTTTCTACAACTTATACAGATAAAGAAATTTCATATTCCATCTAAGCAAAACCTTTGTAGAACTCTTTAGAGACTTGAGTCTCCAGAACTAACCTATAATGGCATCTGGAAAAATTTTAAAAATCTGAATAAAGAAAAGTAAGTACTAATATGTGACTATGTCTTATCAATGATAGTGTGGATTCAAACAGAACATGCTTAGAAATTAATATTTTCTCATTTTCTGAGACCTATTGAAGCAAACAAAAGATAAGCCCGAGTTAAAAAGCTATACTCAAGCAGCCCAGACAACACAATGGATGTATATAAAGCCTTCTCACATTAGAAAATTTCTGCGTATTTCTTAGAAAATTACTATTGATTCATACCTAATTAGCAAAATGATAGATAGATAGATAGATAGATAGATAGATAGATAGATAGATAGATAACTTAAATTTCATTGACTATAATTGCTTGAGGAAATTCAGAGCAAGAAAATGTATCCTTGAGTACAGCTTTTCAGGGTAATCTATCCCACATACACAATGGCTTCTTTTATCACTTTTTATTACATGAAGTATCTAAATCAAAACAGTGAGCTACTACTAGATATCTCCAGAAGCATAAGAATTTGGCAGTATTCTGGAGTTGGCTTATGGAGCTCACAAGAGATGACTCCTGTGCTTCAGTTACTAATTCTGCATTCAGCAACTCCACATTAGCACTTGAAACTGGCTGGGGTAGAAGCATTTACAACAGAGAAATTGGCAATAATACAAATTAGGAATTTTTCCTTCAGAGAGCAAGCTATTAAACATTTACCAGCACCCCACTGCTAACTATCCAAAATATATCGATAGTATTAATAACAATATCAATTATGCTCTGTTTATAGTAAATGTGAATTATATAATAAACCATGAACTCAATCATTCTAAGAGTTTCCAGAATGTACACATACATACAATATATTAGTTTAACATAGTGCAAATTATACAGTTGATATGCCTTAATTACAATGGATTAGATCATAGACCTGTTTCATTACTATTCATAAAACTTTAAAATACATATCAACATTTGACATAATTAGCTAGCTATCTCTGATGTGAAAACCAAATTCACTAAAGTTTCAGACTTAAGTGATTGGTTTGGTATATTTTTCTACTTATTTTTTCTATATGAAAATGAATTCACATATTTCAACGTTTTTCCCTAAATTTTCCCAAAATCTACATCATAGACCTTGAGCTTCAGTTTCTATTAAAAAACTACTTGTGCATTTCATTCTAAATATTGGACTGGACATTTTCAGGAGCCATAGGTAATGTTTACAGCAAGAAAATTAAAGTTTATGGAATTAATATTATATTTATTTAAGATATTTAGATTTCTGTGCATTTATTTTAATCATACATTTTAAAACAGAAAAAATTACTTTATTGGTGCTGCAATACTTTTTTAATATGAAAATCTTCTTCTCTATAAAATAGTAATCTTAGAAATGTATTTTATAGCATATTGAAAAGCTTTAATAATCTAGTACATTTATAAGCATCAGGAAGTGTCAAGAAAATATTTTCTGAAATAGTACTTACTGAAATTCTTTATCCACCTCTTTCTGCACACACATGAACACACACACAAACACACACTTATGCATAACCTGTTTTTAGAAATCACATAATCTAAAATTAATAATGCAAAACTCTTGATAGGAAAAAATAGGGAATTCAAATTATCAACAATGAGGGTAACAGAGCTAATAACTTTTGTTCTCACACGTGCCCCTTCCTTCCTAGTAGCCAGAGAAAACAGGGTAGGGAGGGTGAACGTTGCATATGCCTTACTATTGGAAAAATAAAACTTGTAGTTTTTCCAGGGAAATAGCATTTCTTGTTGCTTAATTCATTTAAAGAATGTATCCAATAAATACTTATTAACTGACTACTACATGTTAGGCACTACACTGACGCTGAGCCCACAGAAATTAAACAGCCATGGAAGGCAGATATAAACATCAAAAAAATGAAAACAAGTGTAACGTGTGCTGTGCTGTAATGGATACAGATCACTGTGGGGCACCAAATCAATTAGTAATATATTTAATCTAGGGGGAAGGTTTTCATAGAAATGTGTCACCAAAAGACTTTACAATTAAATGTACCTTTGTATGACAGGCATTTCAAGTACAGAGTGGCACAAGCAAAGGAACAAAAACTCATAGCAGCAGGGCACATTCATGGAACTTCCAGTACTTTTAGTTCTAGTGGAATATAGAATTTGGGTAGATGGAGAAAGATTGAAGGTCACAGCACACAGACAGTAGCAGATAACAAGTGAAGAGAACTGGAGACATTGACAGAGTCTACTCTGAGAAAACATAAGCCTCACCCAGAGGCTAGAAAGAAAAGAGACTAATAGGAAGAAAGAACAGATTTGTAGAAACAGAGCTCTCAAAGAATGAGTTAGGAAACTAAGAGATTGTAGTAAGAATAAAATATTGTAACTTAATCTTTCAGAGGCAAAGGAATTCAAAATTCCTTCAGATCCAGAGAATTTCTATGGAGTGAGATGACCATGGTAATAGGAGTGATGATAACTGAAAATGAGGAACTCACAGAATTGAGCTTCCAAGGTCTGGCTAGAATACTCAAATTAATCATAGGAACTAGGGAAGTGGGAAGCTATAATATATCTATGCTTCTTGTGATCTTTAAAACACTGTAAATTATTCAGTAGTTAAATTATTTAACTTTCTTCAGAAACTTTTGCATGTAAATGGTGCTGGATGATGATTTGCTTTATTTATCTTTTGACTTGTCACTTATGACAAACTGCCACGTTCCCTTGTGCATAAATGTGTGTGTGAGTGGGGAGAAATAGAGTGGTTTGCATGCTCCAGCTTGAGGTATACAAAATGAAAGAAAGCAGGTTGGGATTTGCAATCAAATGTGGGTGTTTGCTTTCTGTCTGGCACATATTTAGATCCTATTACTATCACTAGTTTTCCAATGAGGATGGAGACTTAGAAAAGTTTAAGTAAGAGGCAGAGCTAGAACCAAAGTCTGTACTATCAGACTAAGCTTCCCCCCTTAATATTATAGTAGGCTAATTACTTAATAATTTACCTTGGAATAACATCTACATTATAAAGGTAGAATTAATATTAGCAATAAAGGCTAGAAGTGGTTGAGAACTGTTAGTTTTCTTTGTCTCCAGGTCAGATGTTTGTTTGTTCATAAATGTGTGAGTCAACATATATTTGTATGTTCCCATTTATTTGACAACTCATTCTAAAAAGCACTTTATAAAGGTTCAATGAGTATGTAACGCCTTGAACTATAATGACTGAATTTGATCATACACAGGCACAAAATAATTATATTAAAGAAGATGAACTTTCAAAATGTTTTTACTTCTTTATTTTAAAAAACTAATAGTGCTTTTAATGTATGTAGGGAAGTTCTAAGCAAATTACCCATTACTTTATTAACTCAATAATATTTATTACAATATAATTAGCATGAACATAAACAAGAATCAAACAAATACAAAGGCACCTAAACTATTTTTTTTTTTTTGACATTGTTTCTTTCTCTGTCACCCAAGCTGGGGTGCGGTGATGCTATCACAAGTCACTGCAGCTTCTTCCTCCCACGTTCAAGTGATCCTCCCACCTCAGTTTCGAGGCTAGCTGAGACTACAGGCATGTGTCACCATGCCTGGCTATTTTTTTTTTTTTTTTAAGAGACGGGGTCTCACTATGTTGCCCAGGCTGTGAACTGTTTTTTTTAAATTTCTTTTTATTATTATACTGTAAGTTCTAGGGTACATGTGCACAACATGCAGGTTTGTTACCTATGTATACATGTGACATGTTGGTGTGCTGCACCCACTAATTCGTCATTTACATTAGGTATATCTCCTAATGCTATCCCTCCCCCTTCCCCCTTCCCCACAATAGGACCCGGTGTGTGATGTTTCCCTTCCTGTGTCCAAGTGATCTCATTGTTCAGTTCCCACCTATGAGTGAGAACATGTGGTATTTGGTTTTCTGTTCTTGTGATAGTTTGCTGAGAATGATGGTTTCCAGCTTCATCCATGTCCCTACAAAGAACACGAACTCATCCATTTTTATGGCTGCATAGTATTCCATGGTGTATATGTGCCACATTTTCTTAACCCAGTCTGTCACTGATGGACATTTGGGTTGATTCCAAGTCTTTGCTATTGTGAATAGTGCCGCAATGAACATACGTGTGCATGTGTCTTAATAGCAGCATGACTTATAATCCTTTGGGCATATCCCCTGTAATGAGATGGCTGGGTCAAATGGTATTTCTAGTTCTAGATCCTTGAGGAATCGCCACACTGTTTTCCACAATGGTTGAACTAGTTTACAGTCCCACCAACAGTGTAAAAGTGTTCCTATTTCTCCATATCCTTTCCGGCACCTGTTGTTTCCTGACTTTTTAATGATTGCCATTCTAACTGGTATGAGATGATATCTCATTGTGGTTTTGATTTGCATTTCTCTGATGGCAAGTGATGATGATAATTTTTTCATGTGTCTGTTGGCTGTATGAATGCCTTCTTTTGGGAAGTGTCTGTTCATATCCTTTGCCCACTTTTTGATAGGGTTGTTTGTTTTTTTCTTGTAAATTTGATTGAGTTCTTTATAGGTTCTGGATATTAGCCCTTTGTCTGATGAGTAGATTGCAAAAATTTTCTCCCATCCTGTAGGTTGCCTGTTCACTCTGATGGTAGTTTCTTTTGCTGTGCAGAAGCTCTTTAGTTTAATTAGATCCCATTTGTCAATTTTGGCTTTTGTGGCAGTTGCTTTTGGTGTTTTAGACATGAAGTCCTTGCCCATGACTATGTCCTGAATGGCATTACCTAGGTTTTCTTCTAGGGTTTTTATGGTATTAGATCTAACATTTAAGTCTCTAATCCATCTTGAATTAATTTTTGTGTAACGAGTAAGGAAAAGATCCAGTTTCAGCTTTCTACTTATGGCTAGCCAATTTTCCCAGCACCATTTACTAAATAGGGAATCCTTTCCCCATTTCTTGTTTTTGTCAGGTTTGTCAAAGATCAGATGGTTGTAGATGTGTGGTATTATTTCTGAGGGCTCTGCTCTGTTCCATTGGTCTATATCTCTGTTTTGGTACCAGTATCATGCTGTTTTGGTTACTGTAGCCTTGTAATATAGTTTGAAGTCAGGTAGCATGATGCCTCGAGCTTTGTTCTTTTGGCTTAGGATTGTCTTGGCAATGAACTTTTTTTAATAAGATATTTTTCTTTGCATTTCACTGATCATTAGTCTGTTGAGCATTTTTTTCTTATGTTTGTTGGTCATTAGTATATTTTCTTTTGAGAATTGTCCATTAATGTTCTTGGCCCACTTTTTGAAGGGATAGTTTATTATTTTCTTGTTAATTTATTTGATTCCCTTGTACATTCTGGATATTAGTCCTTTGTCAAATGTATAGATGGTGAAGGTTTCTCCCACTCTCTGGGTTGTCTGTTTACTCTCCTTTTACCATGCAAAAACTATTTAGTTTAATTAAGTCCTACTTATTTATCTTTGCTTTTGTTGCATTTGCTTTTGGGTTCTTGGTCATGAGATCTTTACCTAAGTCAATATCTGGAAGGGTTTTTCTGATGTTATCTTCTAGAATTTTTATAGTTCCAGGTTTTAGATTTAAGTCCTTGATCCATCTTGAGTTGATTTCAGTATAAAGTAAGAGATGAAGATCCAGTTTCATTCTCTTACACATGGCTTGCCAATTATCCCAGCACCATTTGTTGAATAGGGTGTTCTTTCCCAACTTTATATTTTTGTTTACTTTGTCAAAGATCAGTTGGCTGTAAGTATTTGGCTGTATTCTGGGTTCTCTATGCTGTTCCACTGGTCTATGTGCTTTTTTTTTATATTGTTACCATGCTGTTTCGGTGACTACAGCCTTATAGTATAGTTTGAAATTACATAATGTGATGCCTCCAGATTTGTTCTTTTTGCTTAGTCTTGCTTTTGCTATGGGAGCTCTTTTTTGGTTCCAAATGAATTTTAGGATTGTTTTTCTAGTTCTGTGAAGAATAACTGTGGTATTTTGATGGAAATTGCATTGAATTTGGAGATTGCTTTTAGCAGTATAGTCATTTTCACAATATTGATTCTACCCATCCATGACCACGGAATGTTTCTATTTGTCTGTGTAGTCTATGATTTCTTTTGGAAGTGTTTTGTAGTTTTCCTTGTAGAGGTCTTTCACCTTTTGGTTAGGTATATTCCTAAGTATTCTTATATTTTTATTTTTTTGCAGCTATTGTAAAAGGGGTTGTGTTCTTAATTTCTTTCTTTCTTTTTTTTTTGAGACGGAGTCTCGCTCTGTCACCCAGGCTGGAGTGCAGTGGCCGGATCTCAGTTCACTGCAAGCTCTGCCTCCCAGGTTCATGCCCTTCTCCTGCCTAAGCCTCCCAAGTAGCTGGGACTACAGGCACCCGCCACCTCGTCCGGCTAGTTTTTTTTGTATTTTTTTTTTTTTTTTTTTTAGTAGAGACGGGGTTTCACCGTGTTAGCCAGGATGGTCTCGATCTCCTGACCTCGTGATCCATCCATCTCGGCCTCCCAAAGTGCTGGGATTACAGGCTTGAGCCACTGGGCCCGGCCATGTTCTTAATTTCATTCTCAGTTTGGTCGCTATTGTTGTATAGTAGAGCAACTGATTTGTGTAAATTAATTTTGTATCCTGAAACTTTGCTGAATTTATTTTTCAGTTCTAGGAGCTTTTCAGAGGAGTCTTGAAGGTTTTCTCAGCATACAATCATATCATCAAATGGCGACCGTTTCTCTCCCTCTTTTCCAATTTGGATGCCCTTTATTTCTTTCTCTTGTCTGACTGCTCTGGCTAGGACTTCCAGTACCATATTGAATAGAAGTGGTGAGAGTGGGCATCCTTGTCTTGTTCCAGTTCTCAGAGTGAATGCTTTCAACTTTTCCCTATGCAGTATTAGGTTGGTGTGGGTTTCTCATAGATGGCTTTTATTACATTGATGTATGTCCCCTGTATGCAAATTTTGCTGAGGGTTTTAATCATAAAGAGATGTTGAATTTTGTCAAGTGCTTTTTCTGCATCTATTGAGATGATCATGTGATACCACCTTACTCCCAAAAGAATAGCCATAATCAAAAAATCATAAAAATAATAGATGTTTGGTGTGGATGCAGTGAAAAGGGAACACTTCTACACTAATGGTGGGAATGCAAACTAGTACAACCAGTATGGAAAACAGTATGGAGATTCCTTAAAGAATGAAAAGTAGAAATACCATTTGATCCAGCAATCCCAGTACTGGGTATCTACCCAGAGGAAAATATGTCATTATAAGAAAAAGATACTTGTGCACGCATGTTTATAGCAGCACGATTTGCAATTGCAAAAATATGAAAATAGCTGAAATGCCTATCAATCAAGTGGATAAAGAAACTGTGAGATATGTATATATATGCATATATATACACATATATGTATATATACACATATATATACACATATATGTATATATACACATATATACACATATATGTATATATACACACACATATATATCACAAATCATATATCTCATATATATCATTACATCATATATATGATGGATATATTATATATATGAGATGGAATACTAGTCAGCAATAAAAAGTAATGAGTTAACAGCATCTACAGCAACCTAGATGGGATTGGAGACGATTACTCTAAGTGAAGTAACTTAGGAATGAAAAATCAAACAAACATCACATGCTCTCACTCGTAAGTGGGAGCTAAGCTACGAGGATGCAAAGGCATAAGAATGATATAATGGAATTTGGACTCAGGAGAAAGGGTTGGGAAGGAATTGAGTGATAAAAGGCTACAAATTGTGTTCAGCGCATACTGCTCAGGTCATGAGTGCACCAAAATCTCACAAATAATCACTAAAAAACATATGTAACCAAATACTTCCCATTTCCCAAAATTCTATATATACATATGGTACCTATGCTACCTATGTATTTCATGTATATATGATTTTTATGCTGTTTACCTGGATTTTTATAGTTGAGAATAAGAGGGGTGAAGACAGAGTACGAAAGGTGAGTTTGCTAATTATTAGTGGATATGTTTGAAATATTGGGGCAAGTTTATGGAAAGAGAAGAGTATAGTATGCTGACAAAAATTACTCAATGTTTGCAGTAAGATACAATATAGCAAACAATTTCCTCATCAACATCTCCCACTTTTTTGCAACATTCCAGAAGTATTAAGTTATTATTAAGTCAAGTTTCAAATATATTATTTTTAATTACATGAAACTTAAAAAAAATTAACATTTTTTCTAATTTAGTAGGCTATGAAACCATTGTTTTTGTTGTTTTGAGTGAAGCCTGTCCCCAGGAGAAGTAAATGAGGCCACTAGAGAATGAAGCCAATTCTGGAGATGGAGAGAGAGAGAGAGAGAGAAGTGAATGAAACTACAAGCATTGATAACCCTAGATCAAGCCATGACTGCAATCCACTGACTTCTTAATGGCACAACCCAAAATGTTCCAAAAGTTAGCTTGAACTGTTTTCCATTTCTTACCATCCAAAGAGTCATGATTAACTACTTCAGATACAAACCACAAGCTGGTTTCTAATTCCAGTTAGTTGTGCAACCGTAGGCAAATCACATCTTCTCCCTGGATTTGAGCCTCCTTACCTGTAAAATGATTGAAATTGGATTGATCCCCAGGTTGTCATCTTTCCTAATGTTTCATGATTTTGCAATTTAACATATAATTAATTTAATTAAAATAACCACTTCACACTGTGTCTTAGTTTTGCTTAAATATCATTTCTTCTCTGTTTTTCTGATTATAGCCCTGTATTATTCCTACATAATGGAATCTAAAAAGAAGAAATAGAGCACACAAGGAAAGCATAACCAGTGGTTTTTTGCAGGTTTTAATATTGACTAGGCACCATTTTTAGTGGAACATGAACTGCAGATTAGTTACCTCCCAAAATAGTTATTTAATTCTCTATGGAAACATTCTAGGTATGTTTAAGTGTATTACTAAACAGTTTATCTTAGAACTTATTATCTCAACTGAAAGTCTTAATAAAGTCTCTGCCAATTAGATTTGATTCAGAAAAGTTTATTAAACACTTATCCTGATGAAAAATAATTTACATATCACCCAAACTAGGTCTCTTTGGGTCTCATGCTTTGCTCTTTGCTTTGCACATTAAACACTCAATAAATGTTTGTTAAATTAAATTAAATTAAAGGAGTTGCTTTTGCTGCAGCTTACATGCCCTTCTATGATTAATGAATCATCACTAAGTGAGAAATTAATGAGTGTGCTTTGCATATCAGGAAAAAAAAATGTGTTCTGTTTCAGAGAGGGACAAAATTTTACAGCAGGGGAAGAAGATAGGCAACTCCAGGAATTAACAAGAAAGAAGCTTGCAATTATAGCTACTGACATGTGGATAAACTCAGAATAGTTGCCAAAATCACTACCTGTGAGATGACATACCCACTAGCTTCAAATTAATCAAGACTTCACAAATCCTTTCTTCATACAATTAGAAAGGAAAAAATAAATAAATAAATGGAAGAATCTCTCCAGAACAGTTCCAAAGCAGAGAAAACTTCAAAGTTCAGATTTTTCACCACTGCCATGTTTCCAGTCCCTCGGCACATACTTTCCTTCCTTGTTCTTATAATGAAAGAACCATAGCACACAGCAAAGGTCAGACAGTAAAGTTAGGCCGACAATAATAAAAAGAGGAGGCTACTAGGGATGGATCTCAAAGTAGGCAGAGTAATTCTGAATCCACATGTGGCATGTTAGGGAATTACAGCAAATAAAGAAATGTAAGCAGTCAGGGAATCCAGCCTGGAGCAGCAGCTCCTGAAGATGGAACCCAACTACCAGTAGAAAGCAGCTACAAGCAACAAGAAGTCTGTACATGCAAACAGAAGAAATTGCAAAGGTATTCAGGAGTTTGGTATTACGTAAAGCTGGATAAGATTCAAGGACAAGGATAAGTTATGGAGAAATTAAGTAGAAGCCAGGGAAAGGTCACATTTTTAGTCAAAGGCTTGACAGCACCAGTTATTTATTACAAGTGGTGCACAAGCAATGGGCAAGGCCATTCAGGTGGATGGCCTGATGCTGAGTCAGCAAGTTATTGTGCCAAAGCTTTTTAATATTTTTCAACGATGAACAGAATTGGTCTTGGGCTTGGATCACTGGGAAAATGATTATGATAATGTGTGCCAAGTATCTATCACAGAGGAAACACTTCACTAGGGCCATTTTCTTTCTTCTTTTCTTTTCAATTACGTTATTTAGGAAACTGAGGGGAAGAAAAATCACACAAGTAATATCTTCTACGACATATAACTAGTCCCACCAACATCTGATCATGTAGAGTTTTAGCGTAACATTTCCATTAGTTGTTTTGCTATTACTGACAGCACCACACCCTAATAAGTTACTAATATTAGCTATATGCTGTGAACAGACACTAAATATAGAATTAGTGGCCTTGGGAAATAATGAGTAAGGCTAATGATAAGAAGAAATAAGCAGAAAAACATGGTTTTCAGAATCTTGGCAAAGTACCTGTAGGACCCACTCAGAACACTTAAGTATCTACACAGGTACGAAAGAGTTCACTCTTACTTCTCATATGCTCCATGGACGCTGCTGAATGTGATCTTGAGTATTCATTCATAATAACTTGCATATTTAGAGAGAGTAAAAGAGCTGGATATAAAATTATACCAATGTCTCCATTATCACTTTTCTATTCCAAAATTACCCTTTCACTGATATCCTCCAACTCACCTTCTTTTTTGGGTCTGATAAAATACAGAGCTCAACAATTTACTGTTCAAGACTGTCCCACTTGTTACCAATGACCAAAAAATATGAGTGGTTGCATTTTGGGGTCAAGGTATGTATGGAGGTATAATACAGTTTTCAGATTTGACATTGACTCCCATTAACCTTATAATATAATGGCAATTAAAGATAATCCTGAAAAAAATGGAGAGCATAATGATTCACTGAAAATTATTTCTTCTACTATTGTCAATTAATGATAGTAGTTTCTCCTTTGGTTACAAAGTTACATTCACCCACAGCCACCTTCACATAGTCACAAACTTTTTAGTATTTCAAAGAGTAGCCTTCACATAGTCACAAACTTTTGAGTATTTGAAAGTGTAAAAATCCATGTGAGCTACTTTTCTTCAATTATACTAAGATTTATTTATTCTTTATAGCAAGATACTACCATCATAATATTTTAAAGGTTATAATCTTCATTCTTTCCTGATTAAGGCATGATTCCATCATGAGGATTTGATTTGGTTAAAATTATGATGAAAAATGTCAATTTTATGACTAAATTCTACAAATGATGCAGAAATTTAAATCCATAACTTTTTAAAATACAGTCTTGATATGGGATAAAAGAAAACTTGTTAAATTTTACATCAAAATAACTACTAAAAAGAAACTATGAACAGGTTTAATATAGGACGTTGTAACAATCAGTGTTCACTCCTGCCAACAGGTTATTTTCTTCATTTATGATTTTAGGTTTTACAATGTAATTGCCAGGCCAGCAGTAGCTAATCAGGGCATAAAAAAAGTTAAAATGTTTTACCAGCCTTATAAACATTTCTGCTGCCATATTTCTCACTAGTTGAAAGCAACAAGACAGCCTGTTAGGTAGCTGAATATAGAGTATATTGGAATTGCACCATATGCTGTTTCAAAGAAACATCTGACTTAGCTAAGAACATGCTTTTGATTTATTAGTTGACTTCTGTGCAGACATATGTGATTTCTTGATTCTTTTATTCGTGTCACACTTTTGATGCAATCAACCCTCATATTCTCTTCTCCTTTTCTTCAATTCCTGGGAGAAAATGCAATCAATCACTGGGGGAAATGTAGTAGGGTAACAGCCTTTTTTCTAATGCAATTTTCCTTTTTTTATCTTGCTGTTTTAAAAACATATATTTTTGAAAGAGAAAATAAATGAAGTGGTTTAGTGGTGATCTTCCTCTCCACACATTTTCAAATTTGAGCTGCCTTGATTTGTTAGTTTTGATATTGGAAAGTGATAGAAAATGACAAAATTCCTCTTACTTTTATACTAATTTGTTCCTTAGAAACTGTTTTAGTTTGTCAGATAACCCAACAAGTAGAATTCCACAATAAAAATGTGGTTTAAAAGACCAGATAGGCAATTGGTATATACTTCAGATGCAAGTGGCAGACCGATACCGAAGAGAAAAGGAAATACATTTCATTCTGAATTAATACTTATTAAAGACATACTGCACGCTGAGGAATATTAAAGCATTTTACCTGGATTATCACAGTTAATGCCCTCAGTGGTCCATAGGTAAATGCTGGCCTTAGTACCATTACATCGTTAAAGTAACTGAGTCTCAGGATTTAGGTTGCTGTCCAAGGTCACACAGCTAGTAAGTTACAGAGCCATGATTACAGACACAGGCCATTTGGCTTCATGGCTTGCAATCATAAATTGTTCTCCTTCTTATCAACTTTAAAACATGGTAGATCACCTACATTCTCTTAGCTTCCATTTCCAAATATCTAAAACATGAATAATATTATGTGCCTCCTCCGACACTTAGGAAGAATATGTTGATTTTTTAAAAATTGTGTAAAGAGCTGAGGGCAATAAGGTATTGACTTTTATGGATATGGGAAACCTGAAAGACTCTTTCATTTCAGAGCTAACATTTTCTTAGTAATTTGCCCAGATACTCTTACAGCTAAGAACTTGACTGAATCACACAATTATTTTAGAATCAGGGATAGAACCCAAGACTCCCACCAACTCTATTCTTTTTCCAACTGCCTTGAAACAAAACCTGATAATTTCAGCCCCTTAAATCCTAGTTCCAGCTGGCATGTGATTTGACAGGAAGAAAAATACTCTGAATTAGAAGGGTAAGCAAACTGCCTCCAAAATTAAAACTACTTAGTGTTAACCTTGATGCTAAGTGGTGAGGTAAAATACAATCATGGTTTCAGGGGTTTTACAAGCAGATCAGACCAATGAATGAGATGAAGACAACATATTAAAATAGATATAATAACCATCTCTCCCACTTTCTAAGGAAACCTCCTTTGCAGCTCTCGCTACTGGGATGGTTCAGTTTTGACTGAGATGATTGGCAGAGATGCAGAACTGAAGAAACAGGGAGAGACGGAGAAATTTATTTACATAATGAAGAACAAGACACAGATTCCATCTCCTCTTAAACCCATTGCAATTAGGCACCAACCTTATCACTCCACCCAAACCACTCTACCCCAAGTCACTAGTGACCTGTGTGGCTAAAGCAAATGGTCAATTTTCAGTCTTCATCTCATGATAAATGAGATGTCCTCAACTACATTGAGGACAATTGTTCTTTTCTCCACTTGGCATCTAGGACACCCCACTTTCTTGGTTTTTCCCCTCCTTTGTTGGTTGATCCTTCTCGGTTTCACTTGGTTCCTCTTTTCTCCTTGATACTTACATGTTAAAGTCTAGAGCTATGGTCCTTGTTCTTCTTTTCTATTGGTTTAGTAGAAGTGAAAAAACAAATGAGTGAGTTTCAAGCAAAGTAAACTAAAGAAAATGGGGAAAAGTGTGGAAATGATAAAGATCTCTGGTTTGTTTGTGGAAATTTTGAAAAAGCATGAGAGGGAAAATGAAGATTTGGAATCCAGGAAGTGTGTGAAGGTTCAATTAACAGCATTGTCTGAAACATGGTGTTTCTAATATAGAAAACATGGTCAAGTAGCAACACTTCAAGTGGGAAAATGAAGCCTAAAAGAAGCATGAGGATTCTAGAAAACAAAAACTGAGCAAACAGGCAAACTGGATGAGGGTCAGTGTGGTATTACGTGAGTAAATATTCTACAGCAGAATGAAGTAAATTTTTTCCATTGGTCAAAATAGCTCAATGAAAGATATCTGAAGAAGTGGCTCTTCCACAGAAGATTGGACTTTTAAGTTACCAACAATTAAGTCTAAAGAGAGGGATATATTTCAAAAAGAATCATGGGTGTACAATTGGAAAATTGTGCTAACCAGAGTTAGATACAAAACTGTTTTGAGAGAATTGTACTATCACTTACCTGAAGAAAAAGAGATTGTGGTCATTTGTTACTTAATATGTCCTTTGGGATCCTAACATTCAGAAGCAGAAAGCAGGCGCTAAGAAAGCTACTCAGGGCTGGGAGCGGTGGCTCACGCCTGTAATCCCAGCACTTTGGGAGACCAACGCAGGCAGATCACCTGAGGTCAGGAGTTCAAGACCAGCCTGGCCAACATGGTGAAACCCCGTCTCTACCTAAAATACAAAAAATTAGCTGGGCATGGTGGTACGCACCTGTAATCCCAGCTACTCAGGAGGCTGAGGCAGGAGAATCACCTGAACCTGGGAGGCGGAGGTTGTAGTGAGCCGAGATCGTGCCATTGCACTCCAGACTGGGGGATAAGAGAGAGACTTCATCTCAAAAAGTAAACTACTCAGTACTCACTCTCCGATGCCTAATTTCAGGGAATAGAACTGGAGCCTAATCAAAGCACATTTCTGCATTCCTAGGTTAGGAAACTATGTGAGACAAGGTCTTGAAAGAAGCAGATTCCTAGACAGAAACAAACATGAAATGATTTTATTAGGGAAAATTCCTATGTGAAAGGAAATAGGAAGGGAGTCCGATAAGGCTCTGAGAGTCTGTCAGACAATGATACAAGTCTGTCCCTGACTGAAGAAGAGAAAAGAAGGTTAGGTGGAAGCAATCTAGACTACCATTCACTAGCAAACCCACTGGGGAGTTGTCCTTGGGCCAAAGTGGGAGTCCACACTGTTGGTCCCATAAATAGCCTGTCTCTCCCTCTGTGGCTGCTTCATTCTTGTGCCCACCATGTCAGTTCTAGGGTGGCCGGCATTGACTCATATCACCTGGTCAAGTTATTTTTTTTTGAGGCAGAGTCTAGCTCTGTCGCCCAGGCTGGAGTGCAGTGACACAATCTCGGCTCACTGCAACCACCACCTTCCAGGTTCAAGTGATTCTCCCATCTCAGCCTCCCAAGTAGCTGGAATTACAGGTGCTTGCCACCACTCCCGGCTAATTTTTGTATTTTTAGTAGAGACGGGGTTTCACCATGTTGGCCAGGCTGGTCTCAAACTCCTGACATCAGGCGATCCGCCCGCCTGGGCCTCCCAAAGTGCTGGGATTACAGGTGTGAGCCACCGCGCCCAGCCCTGGTCAAGTGATTTTATGTACTTGGTTTCCTAGTGCCTCTTCTGCGATCGGTGTCTTCTGGTGGACATTAAGGATAAAGAACAATTTGCACTTTGTTCACACTCCCATACATTTATCCACATGCCTCTCCTCCAGGTCTCCGTATCTCCAGCCCTTCAGTCATTTTCCTTCCAGACCCCTGAAGACCACCTGGCTGCTGGCCACTCTACTGACTGGGAATCTATGAATATTCTCAGGCTATTTCTCCTTCCACACAAAGTAGATTACCAAGTACACTAGTTTGTTTTCGTTTGTTTGCTTGTTTTTCCATTGGGAAGATTTGCTGCCTCTACTGTCTGTAGAGAGACAGTAATAAAGTTACATTCTATTTCTGGCTGACACTCATTACCTACCCAATCCACTGATAATTCAAACTTGAACTTTTTCTTCCTCCTTGTCATCTGACCCATACAAATGAGAACTGTTTCTGATTTCCTTTTATCATTGGAATGAAAAATAACACATTTGCCAAATCACTGGCTACATCCATGTACCTGAGGCCTTGTTGATCTTTTTTAGCAATAGTGCCAAATCTGGTGCAGCGGCTGCAATCATGGCTACTACTTGTTTAGCCTGCATTAGTCTACAGCCGTTTTCCTGGATCTATCTGGTTGCTGCAGGGGCCAGAATGGCATTAAATTGATATGTGACAGAGACCATTACTCCTGTATCATCTAGCTCTTTAATAGTGCCACTTATCTCCACCATCTCCACTGGGATAAAATATTGTTTTGATTTACTATCTTGGCTGGGGGTTAGGGAGAGGGAATTTCAAAGTTTTCTCTTTAGTTTCCCCTATTATAATAGGTTTTTCTCCACAGAGCCAATGTGAGAATTCAATTGCCTGGTTTATCAATTCTGATTATACACTTGGGGACTGGAAAAATGATCATTGAGTGGGTCATTGGGACAAGTGGACTCACTGTGACATGAATTTTAGTTAGTCTTCATTTACTACCTGTCCTTCATAACCCCACCTCAACGGGAGGCCATGATGACACTTTGGGTCTCTGGCTTCAATATCAATTCGGACCTTGAGTCCAGTAGTCCTCAAATATTCTGCTATTCCCCTCTACCCAGTGTACTATTTCCCAAGTCCATGTAATTCCTTTTGGGGAAAGATGAGGTGATTGTCATGGTATATAAATGTCAGAGAGTTCAAGAGGGCTTCCTCTTAAGGACCCAGTCACCTCTTCTGCCAGTGGGTTCCAGACTTGAAAATTGACTGACGGGCTGGGACACAGTGGCTTATGCCTGTAATGCCAGCACTTTGTGAGGCTGAGGGGGGCAGATCACCTGAGGTCAGGAGTTTCAGACCAGCTGATCGACATGGTAAAATGCCGTTTCTACTGAAAATATAAAAATTAGCCAGGCGTGGTGGTGCCCGCCTGTAATTGCAGCTACTTGGGAGGCTGAGGCAGGAGAATAGCTTGAACCCGAGAGGCGGAGGTTGCAGCAAGCCAAGATCGCACCATTGCACTCCAGCATAGGTGACAGAGTGAGATGGTCCCAGGACCATCACTCCTGCTATTCCTTCTTCTTGGAACCCCATTCCGGAATCTTCTACCTCAACTTCTAACTCATCAAACTGAGGCATCTACTGTTCATTCTTCAGATCACAGTGCAGATGTCTCTTTCTTAGGTAATCTTTCCTCAACAGTCAGGCGAACTCAGTTTTCCCTGTTACTTTTTCCTTATTTCACTTACCTCAATTGTAATTAAATATTTGCTTAATCATTATTATTTTTTCCTAATGTCTGTCTTTTTTACTATACCACATAAGGGCAGGGGCTGGATCTTCCCTGTCTCCTCAGGGCCCCACCTTGAGTCTGTCATATGTGCTTGTTTAGTCTGTATATGCTTAGTGAATAGATAATAGTGGCTCACTACAAAGTGTTTCTCACACAGCAAGAGATAAAAAGGGAAACACTTCAGAATATCCCCCTGGTTGGTTCTGATATGCCCTCCACACTTTGGAGCATCATCCTCTCCTGTATGCCAAAGAATGGTGTAAGGCCCATGCTGGTGGACATTGTGTGTCAGGGGAGGTATCCAAGTTGGTTTTCCTACCAACGCATATGGCTAGTCTGTCTTTGCTGGAAAGAGCATTGTGATAGACTACTGTTTAAAGGTCCTCTCTTCCATCCCTCCTGCCATGCATCTCTCCTTGACTTTCGCCTTAGCTTTGTTAATTTGCCTTGGCCAAAAGACCGCTAGAAGAGAGACCACAAGCAGGGAATTGACATGTGGTTAGTAGCTGGGCACATTGTCTTATATCTCTTTCTTCACCATGAGAGGAGCTCCCTGTTGGCTGGGCCTACATTGAACACATGTGGACAGACCTGAGCCCAAACTTCAATGAAGAGCCATGTCCAGCTTGACTAAGGCTCGGAGCAGAGCTGTGCAGCAGAGCCCAACCCAAATCAGCTGAATGTTACTGACCTGTAGACATTTGAGCTAAATAAATATCTGTTACACACTGGCAATGTTTTGTGGTTGTTTGTGATGCAGCAAATGCTAACTGACACAGACCTTAAAGCTTGGATAGATTTCTGCAACTGGTCTGAATGTGGTGCCTTTTTCCCACGAGACTTATGAACAAACGGTTTATCTGTCTCCAATGATATACATCTACAATGATGGAACAGAAACAGGATCTTCACAATAAACTTTCCATTTGGAAGACCCAGAGCAGTCAACAATTATTAACAATTGTAAAGTCCTACTAGATAAACAGTGTGAGGGTCTGTGAAGGCCATGAGAATGTGTGTGCAGGTTTCAATAGAGGGAGCACACTTGACCTAGAGGGGCTCCAGTGATATACTCTTCATTGCCTTGGAGTAGAGGTCATGCCTGTCATGTCCTTCTCTTCACCAAAGACTGTGTGAGGGAGAGTTGGAATCCTAAAACAGAATTGTTCCTGGGATACCCGGTACCCCTTTTTAGACCAACCTTAGCAGCTTTGCCGAGCCTACCTTCCTCTGTAAAGCAGCTTAGGCACCTTTCCTCAACACACTCTCTCTCCTGCTCTCCCTCATTCACAGTCTAATGGCTTTCCCACCCTTGTCTAACTCTCTCCCTATTTCTTTGCCTGCAGGTGTTTGCTCTACTAAAATCCTTACGTGCTTAATTTTGCCTAAGCATTTGCGTTTTGGAGGATCTAAACTAAAAGAAGTAGGAGTAAGTTTGGTTTAAGAAAATAGGAGTAAGATGAAGATTTGGCACTGGCCTACCAACCACTCAATGGAAAATTGGACACTGCTCTGATAGGCAGGTAGGAGACGAATAGCCCCTGGCACAAGGTGAAGTTCAGTGGCTAATCATTTTGCTGATAATGACCTGTAAAAATGTCCTGGTGAAAGGGAATGCTGAGGAAGGTGCCATGATGCTGGCATATAAAATATATAGGATGAATCATGCCTGCCAACAGGGTGAAATTGGCTGGTTACTGCCGTGTTGAAATTAGGTGCTTCAGAAGGATAGCGTAAGATTGCTTGACATTAATATGTGATTAATGGTTAAGTGTGAGAACCACAGAGCTTGGATGGCAGTAGCATATTAAAAGAGAGGAATACTCGGCTAGGTATGGTGGCTCACGCCTGTAATCCCAGCACTTTGGGAGGCTGAGGTGGGTGGATCACCTGAGGTCAGGAGGTCGAGACCAGCCTGACCCACATGGAAAACCCTGTCTCTACTAAAAATACAAAATTACCTAGGCATGGTGGCACATGCCTGTAATCCCAGCTACTCGGCAGTCTGAGGCAGGAGAATCACTTGAATTCAGGAGGCAGAGGTTGCAGTGAGCCGATATCATGCCATTGCACTCCAGCCTGAGCAACAAAAGCGAAACTCCATTTCAAAAAAAAAAAAAAAAAAGAGAGCGAGAGAGACAATCAAATGGCTAGGAGAACTAATTGTGAGAGTTGCAGAGTTCCAAAGATGATTGAAAACTCAGTCAAATCAGGTTTGCTATGTGAAAGTCAGAGCCCTAGGAAGGAAAACTACAGATTTTGGTAACTGTGACGGTGCTATCTGGATTTTCCCGAGGATGTTGACTCTGCAACCCTCTCTGGATTCTCTTGGTGTGTAGAAGTTGCCACCTTTCCCTTCTGTAGAAAGATCTACCATTTCAACTATGCTAGAAGATACTTCAGAACCTCTCCACACAGGTAACCCATGCCCTGTTCAGAAGCAGTCCTCACCACTTCTACCGGCTGCCAGATATAACTAGGGACTGGATATTTAAGAGTTCTTGGTCAAAGGGCAAGTATTCTTTAGAAGTCAATCTCACCTTGGCTTGATCACCTGTGATCACACCTAACCCTCGAAGGCCAATTCTTTCTATCTTTAGTACCATGTTTAGGGTTGACTGGAAAAATGGTGTGAGGCCAATCCAGCTTTCAATTCATCTAATGGCCCTGAGCAGGGCCCACTTCAGAGGTGTAGGACCTGTGTAGTCATACAGTGCCTTGCACTCAAAAAGGATCTGCTATCGCCATGTTGAAATTGCCAATAAATTAATATTTAAACATATTAATAAGTGAAGTCCAGTGTTTCAGGGGAATATACATGGGAACAGAGGAGATACAAAGCAAAATGCAAGTATCTTGCCCTGTTCTGTTCCTTAGTTCCCAATTCACACAGTGTTCATGATGTCTAGGAGCACAGGATTCTGGTGGACCCATGCTAAGTGGAAGTTCACAGAGAATCAAATCAAGTGTTCAAGGTCGGTGTCTTATGTCCACTACTGAGGAAGCAAAGGCATTGATAGCCCCAAAAGGCCATGATTTTAATTCAAACCAGAGCTTGCTTCAAACACAGAAAGAAAACAATAGTGTTCTAAGAAACATGAACAACCAAGGAAACTTATCATACTTTCTTATGCATATTAGTTTCCTGTATTAATGACCTACTTACATTGAAAATGATGACAAAAGAGGAAAGAAAAAAACAGGACAACCCATATTTCATTTTCTTTCTGTCTTTCATCACTCATCAGTAAGCTGAAGGTAGAGAATGTTGGTAGAATGTATGCATGTCAAGAAGTAAAATAAAAGCAGTTGAGTTACTTTACACAGTTTCCACTGTTCGGGTAAGGAAAAAAAAGATATTCATGTGCAAACTCCAAAAAAAAAAAATAAAACCATGGTGGAATTTCAGTGATTCCACATACAAATTAAATACTCCCATATTTGCATTTAAAAATAGGTATTGTACAATACACAGATGAATGTAAAATGTATGCTAATCATTTTAAATTTTAATTTTCCTTTCTTAAGATGACATTAAATGGCAAACAAAAACTATCATGACAGGAGAAAGATTATAAAATAAAGGAAAGTTTTATATTTTACTATATTTAATTATGTATTTTTTCCCTACTTTTTGAATAAGCAGTTTCTTTATGGACTTAGTCCTGCAAATAATGTAGCCAGTTCTGACTATAAGCTAGTTATTTGACTTCTTTCCATTTCATTCATTCAGTATTGAGTGATTAACTGGAAAACAGATTTTGGCTGCAGGTGCTCAAGTTTAGAATGTGGCTCCATGTCTAAATGAAGGGAGCTGAAGCGCAGATTGTTATATTGAGAGGAAGAATAGTATAGTAATTAAAGCACTAATGCCAGGAGCAGGATGCCTGACATTACATTCTGGCCCTATAAACTTTTTGATCTCGGGTAATTTATTTAATTTCACTGTGTCTCAGTTTCTTCATCTGTAAAATGGAAATGTGGTAATAACAATGCCTACTACATAGGGCTGTTGCAAATGTAAAGTGAATGAAGATTAATAAATGTAAAACACTTAGAATAGTGTGTGGCAGATGTTTGGTACTATTAACCATTACTATTATTTTATAAAATAGAGGGAAATAGCCTACCTTTAATCAGAAATCTGAGTCACGTATAGTACATTATTATAAATTAGCATTATTTTAAAAATTATATATGACAATACTTAAGAAATATTTAGCTTTGAGCCAGCTGGCGTGTGAGGGGTTTGCTCGCTCTAGGGAGATTCTTAAAGCAATCACTATGTCAACAGACACAGATGCTTCCCTTTCTTCATATGATAAAGATCAGGGATCCAAACTTATTAGAAAAGCTAAAGACATATCATTCATCCCCATTGGATTGGCAGGTTTTGCAGCAATTGTTGCATATAGATTATACAAATCAAAGAGCAGAGGAAATACTAAAATGTCCCTTCATCTGATCCACATGCGTGTGGCAGCCCAAGGCTTCGTTGTAGGAGAAACGACTCTTGGGCTATTCCACGTATTAGGAATTCTGAGCAATCCTAAGCCTTAGAAGAAGTGAAGCTGTCTTGGTCTTGTTGGAGGAGCTTGCTTTAGTTAGACATCTCATTACTGAAGTTACATATTAATGTTAAAAATAAACTATTTGAGTGGGTTCAGATGGTAACACGGCATTTTGAATATTGGCTTCCTTTCTTGCAGGCTTGATTTGCCTGGTGATTGAACTATTTGTGACTAGTTTACTAACTAGGTCATTCAGGGGAGTCAAGTTAACACAAAAGAAACATGTCATCTAAATGCACTTGATAGTGTTAAAATGTCCACCTTCTTAAACTATCGAGGTGAAATTAGTTCTAAAGAAGACAGCAGGCCAACCCTGAAGTACTCCCAGTTTGCTGCAGAATCTCACATGTTTTGGATTTTATATAAGAGTCCTATTTGCCCCAGTTAATTTAACTTTTTATCTATCTGTCTTGTGGACTGGCTGGCTCTTTTAGAGCTCTGTCTAGAAAGCACATGGAATAGAATCTGTAAAGCCTCCCACAGCGGAAAGTGTGTGTGTGTGTATGTGTTTAAACCAAATCTAGAAAGCTTACAGTAGAGCTGCATACTAGTAGTATTTATTAAAGAATCATAATTATAAACAATGAGAATAACTTATGAATTCTAGTTTAGTCCTTTTGTAATTGTAGAATTATATTTTTGCTGCTGTTATATTAGAATAATTTGTAAATATCATCTTGAAATAGAAATTTGTATTTTAAGCACTCATGGAAAGGTAAATGAACACTTTCTAAACGTGTGCGTTGCTGGCTGTGTACGGTGACTTATGCCTGTAATCCCAGCACTTTGGGATGCCGAGGTGGGTGGATTTCTTGAGTGTAGGAGGTCGAGACCAGTCTGGGCAACATAATTAAACCCCGTCTCTACTAAGAACACAAAAATTAGCCAGGGATGGTGGCGCACACTGGTAGTCCCAGCTACTCAGGTGGCTGAGGCAGGAGAATTTCTTGAGCCTGGGAAGCAGAGGATGCAATGAGCTGAGATCACACCACTGCACTGGGCAACAAAGTGAGACCCTGTCTCTAAATAAATAAATAAATAAATGTGTGTTTTGCTTATTTTCTCCATAAGAAGTGTAAACATTAAACTAAACAAATTACCTATAATATAATTGATTAATGTTTTATGAGCAAGCTGGTTTGGTCAGACAGTGTATACACACTTTTTATATACTACAGAATGCTTTACCTTGTGAAATTCTCTTGTCTAACCTGAATTTACATTCTATAGTGATAACATGGTATATGTATTGTTATTAAATAAAATGACCATGTTTAAAAAAAAAATTACCTTCACTAAACGATACTTAAGCACATATGCAGTCTGAGGTTCTGATAGGTGAGCAGAAATCATTATTTTCCCAAAATGAACATTTCCGAGCTGTCTTAAGCTTATGACTAAACATGCTCAGACATTGCTTCAGGTAATCTGCCCATAGACAGTCAGACTACATTAGTATTGCTTTGTGTTGGAGCTACAGTTACTTGTGAAAGAAAAAAAAAAAAATCACATTTTATTTTCCAAATTATATATTTAATTGGTGAGTTACTAAGCACTTAGAAAAAAGTAAACCATAACAAAGCTAGCTGAAACAAACTTGCCTTCATCCATCCTAGAAACTTACAAATGTTTGGATGTTCAGGCACAGATCATACATTATATTGATGTATCACAACTTGGAAGATTCAATACCATGGAGAATAGAGCCTGAACTTAGAACTGGAAAGTAACGTTTGCAATTATAAAGACCTACGTTCTCATTTCTCTAAATAGCTATGAAATTCTTCCACGTTCCAAATCCCCCTGGAAGTGTGTGTGTCTAAGAAGGAAATAAGTGCCCAGCCTTAATAATTAAAAATACCACTGCAACATTTATCTTTAAAGAGAGCTCTGCAGGCTGGAAAAAGAAATATTTCAATCTGCTTCTAAGTAAAATAATCTTTAATTTTAAAAAGTACTCCCAAAATTATTTCATTAAAAATCCAAAGGATACATTCTTTCTTTTAGAATAATTCCATTCTTCTGCAAAATGTCCTGAGCATTTTGTTTCTTTCATTCTTCTTCATATTTTTATTTCTTAGTGACTTTTCTCTTCTCCTAACATACAAACTAAGGGCAAGCACATTCCCATAAATGTTTATATCCTCCCAAAGTGACTAATACAGTGTCATACATTCAGTACAATCAATGAAATCTTATTTCATTGATTGCCATTGGATTAATAAACCTTAGTAAGATTTTTTAACAAGGATAATTTTTAAATAATAGGATTTAAAAGGAATAAGTAAAGAAATCATAGATTTTATACTGTCTTTCTGTAATAATGGCTAAAAGTCACCTTAAATTTACTAAATATCTGTAAACTGATTATAAAACAAAACACTTCAAGATGGTGTAGCAAAGACTAGCCTAGTTATATTCTCAGGGCAACCCATCCCTCAGAAGTTTTTGGAAACCAAGTGAATTAAGCTTTCACCTCTACTACACTGGATAATGTCAAAGCCTAGCTAAGCAGCACTACCTGTTGACATTCGCCTTGGTGCCTGGGTGTAATCTAAAGTATCTACAGACATTTGGCAACTTACTTTTAGAATCACATAAATTTAGGCCGGGGGCGGTGGCTCACGCCTGTAAACCCAGCACTTTGGGAGGCCAAGATGGGCAGATCACGAGGTCAGGAGATCGAGACCATCCTGGCTAACACTGTGAAACCCCGTCACTACTAAAAATACAAAAAATTAGC
>NC_045440.1:77904027-77970225 GCF_002776525.5 Piliocolobus tephrosceles | reverse complement strand
AAAAAAAAAAAAAAAAAAAAAAAAAAAAAAAAGAATCACATAAATTTAGAATTGTAACAGTTCACTAAATTTATCTAGCCCATATTCTTCATTTTCACATGAGGTACTAAAGTCCTCAGATGTTCTATCATTTGCTCAAGGGCACTCAACTCAATGAGTATGTGGATGTAAGCTATCAGGTCTCCTTAACTTCAAGCCCAGTTCTTGTAACTCTACAGAATCTTCTTTATCCAACTGTCGGAGAATTTCTATGGCCCAGAAGTACTTGGGAACAATGTTTAATCATTATATCCTTCTAAAATGAGGAGGAAAAAATCATTAATTCAGAAACTCAAGAAAAACCAGGACCTCTGGATACTTTCTGTTTGGAAATCATGTGAAATGCTAGTGTTATGTATATAATCCTTTATTCTACTCATGTTTTTTGAGGGATATAAGAATATTGACCTCAGACTCGTCCTGAAACTGAAGTAATGAGTGAAGAACGCTTGTTCAAAATACCCTATCCAGAGTTCCAAAGGTTTCTTTTCAAAGAAATGTGCTGTTTCTAAGAGTCACTGCAGTCTTCCAGGGGTGGGAGCGTAGGGGCTGGGGATGAAGCTAGGTATTGGATGCTGAGGCCGTTAAGGTTAATGATGTCAGGTCAAATAATTGCCATATATTTTTTTCCTCATTACCTCACTGGCTTCCTCTGTTATGGCAGTAAGATATATAGTACAAACACTTAAATACATACAGAAAAGGGAGATATTTTAAAATGAAAGGACTTCAAGATCATTCCTCTAGGGATGGTACAGAATCTTTCTGCCTATGAGGTAGAGGGAGTAGCCTCTCCTAAATTTTGAGATCAAAATTAGCAAGAATAGGAGCCAAACTTGGGCTAGGCTAGGAATTTAGGACTTAGCTTCTCTTATGGATGTAATTATGTTATTTCTGTAAAGCTGCAGACATAGGAAAGATGACTTCAAATAAAACATATAGACAGCACAAAAGCCCACATGTTTAACTGCACAATCAGGTTGAAACTGCAGCCATAAAAAATTGGTCTGTAGAATCCTAATCCATTAAAACAAAACAAAAAATTTAGAGGACATGTCAAACAGATGAGAGATTAAGAAACTGAGGGCCTTGACAGTTAAGAGACCTTCCAAAGGTCACACAACTGTCAGAGACAAATCAGTCAGGCCTCTGCATATATTTTATATTATCAACTGCCTGCTTTGTACTGTTTTGAAGCAGAAGTCCAACCCCCAAATTTAGGAGTTGAAATGTAAACTGCTTTAATCTATGAAGAGGAGAATTTTGAGATATGTCAAGGTCAAAGAGAGACTATAGGAAAAGATATTACATATTTTCCTTTTGTCATTATTCAATGAGCTGTCCATTCCTCCATGGCCACTGCTTTTGGCTAGGTATAAGCTGTGGAAAGATTTCTCCTGCATTCATCTATTCCTTGGAAAGAAAACTCAATCTGGCTTAAGAGAAAAAATTCCTCTCCATGTAATGATAAATTGTCTAAATTGAAAGCTCACACCATAATCAAAGTTGAACAGTACAGACATCCTACAAAATTAAATTTTCATCTAGTGAATCTGAATGTTTTGAGGAAAAAATACTTGTGTTTTTAAGGCCTACTCCCAGGTAACTAAAACACCATCATAATGATATTTTTTCTTCATTTCTATAAGCTCTGTTTTTAGTGGAATGCTTAATGTTCTTTGAATGTAACCACCAATAATACTATTTTTATAAGAAAAAAATGCCTGCACATGTTGATATATAATGATTCATGCAGTTTTGCTGAAACTAAATATAAATTTAACACATTTTTTAACGTGTCAAGAAGTTTAACCGCACAAAATGTACAGTGTACATTCATAGTTTTCTTTTGTACTGTACTGAAACTAAATTTCGTATTTTCATACAATCTATACAATCTGATTCTGTTTCAACTTTACCAAAATATTATCTCTATAATAGTGCCACTAAACCGTTTAAGATGTACTACTAGTCACAAACCTCAAGAATCAGTTTTTTAAATAAACAATACATTCATTTTCTTTTTTTACATAACTATCTCCAGGCCCCAAACCAGCTTTCTAAATTTATCTCCCACTTTTCCTCTTCCTGATGCAGCTCTAGTCGCTGTGAGTTGGTGTCTTCCATCTCATGCTTCTCCAGCTATCTTACTCAGCTGATTATGCTCTTTCCTCTAACAGCCAGAATCTTAAATTCTACCCAGCCTTCCAGAGCCAGGTCGGATACATTCCTAGTGCCACAGCATTTCATAGTAACTTGGTCAGGGATAATCTCATCTGCCTGACAAATTACAACCTTTCATATCTTCCTGCTGTACCATCACCTTTTGCTTCATAGCATGGATCTTTAGGGAACAATTTATTATAGTGTTAAGAGTGAGAACTCAAGAGCCATACAACCAGAGTTCAAATCTTGCCAATCTATTGGCTCAATATGGATCTTGGGAATACACTTTAACCTCTCTTAAATCCAATTTCATCATTTATCAAATGAGATACTTATAGTACCTACTTTATAAAGTTGTAATAATCTAAGATTATAACATATAAAATGCATTGAAAGGTGTCTAATACCTAGTAAGTGCTCAATAAACATAAGCAACTACCAATACTTTAATTTTATTACTATTATCATCATTATTTGCAGTGGAAAGAGCTTCTACTAATAATTAAGTGACCCAGGAAGTTGCCTAATCTTTTCAAGTTTTTGTTTTCTTATCTATACTAAAGCAAAGCTTCTGCACAGCAAAGGAAACAATCAATAAAGAGATAACCTGCAGAATGGGAGAAAATATTTGCAAACTATTCATCCAACAAGGGATTAATAACCAGAACATATAAGAAACTAAACAACTCAATAGCAAAAAAACAAATAATCTGATTTACAAATGGACAAATGATCTAAATAGATGCTTCACAAAAGAATACATATAAATGGCCAACAGGTATATGAAAAAAACATGCCCGACATCACTAATCTTTAAGGAAATGCAAATCAAAGCCACAATTATATCACTTCACTCCAGTTAAAATGACTATTTTCAAAAGGACAAAAAATAAATACTGGCAAGGATATGAACACTCACACACCATTGGGGGGGAATGTAAATTAGCACAGCCACTGTAAAAAGCAGTGTGAAAGTTCCTCAAAAAACTAAAAATATATCCACCATATGATCCTGCATTCCCACTGCTAGGTATACACCCAAAAGAAAGAAAATTAGTGCATCAAAGAGATTATATACATACATTCCCATGTTTATTGCAGCACTACTCACAATAGCCAAGGTAAGGAAGGAACCTAAGTGTTTATCAGTGGATAAATGTATAAAAGAATACATGCCATATATATATAATGAATATATATGGTATATATATGGCATTTATACATACATACACACATATATATGGCATATATTATTAATATATTAATAAATATATTACATATATTTATATATATAAATAACTTTTTATATATTTCAAAATACCTACCAGATTTGGAATGTTCCCAATACACTAAATAACATTTGAGGTGATGGATATTCAAATTACCCCCATTTGATCATTACACATTATATGCACGTATCAAAATATCACATGTACCCCATAAATATGTACAATTATATAACAGCAAAATCTTCAAACATTTTTGAAGTCTATACCAAAAAACTGTATTTACTTTATTATTCATTATCTATTGCTGCATAAGAAATTATCCCCAAACTTACTTCTTTGAAAAACATTTATTGTCATCTAAGTCCTATGGGTAAGGCATACAAGGTCCTCTGGTTCAGAATTTCTCACAAGGCTGCAATCAAGATGTCCACAGAGCTGCAAGCATTTCAAAGATCAACTAGGGAAGGATCTGCGTCTCAATTCATGCTTTTGTTGTAGGCAGAATTTAGTTTTGCACGAGCCGTTTATCTTGGGGCTTCAGTTACTTGCTGGCTGTTGGCCACAGGAGATGCTCAGTTTCTTGACATGTGGGTCTCTTTCAAAGGCAGTTTACCACATTGCAGCTTGCTTCATCAAAGCAAACAAATAAGAGGGCAAAAGAGAGACAGTGTAAGAAAGAGAAAAGTCATAGTTTTCTGGAACCCAATCTCAGAAATGATGTAATATCACTACTGTCCTACTCTGTTCATTGGTAGAGTTACTGGGTCAAGCCTACATTCAAAAGAGGGAGATTATACAAAGGGGTGAGTGCTATGTGATGGAGATCACTGGGTCATCTTAGAAGGTCTCCTACCACACCTCATAAAGTTATTGTAGAAATTAAATGGTCTTAATGTATCTGTAGTTCATTGTAGACTACCTAGGACACAGCAGATATACAACAAATATGAATGTATTCTTCCCTCTCTAGTAGAATAAAACTCCTAGGAGACAAACACATAATCAGTGAGCCCTGCAGTACCTAAGCCAACTTTGCTCTCAACAACCAGTAGAGGCATAAATGATATTGACATTATTGTTCACAATCTCGCTAACATTATCTTTATTTTCAGAAGGTACAACCTATTACCTTTCCACAGTGACTCATTTACAGTACAAGAGCATAGTAGGCAGAATATCCCCCAAAGAAGTCCATAGTCCAATCCATAGAACTTGTGAATAAATTACTTTACATAGGAAAAGGAACTTTACACATGTAATCAAGTTAAGGTTCCTGAAATAGGAAGACTGACATGGTTTATCCAGGTGGGTTCAATTTTATCACAAGAATCCTTTAAAAGCAGAAAATCATTCCTGGCTGTGGTCAGAGAAACACTTGTGATTATGCCAGAATGATTAGAGAGATGCAACATTGCAGGCTTTGAAGGTAGAAGAAGGGGGCCAAGAGCCAATGAATGTGGACAGCCTCCAAAACGAGAAAAGGCAAGAAAACAGATTCTAGCCTGCACTCTCTAGTAAAGAGTGCTACCTTGCTGTCAACTTGATCTTAGGTTGGTGAGATTAGTGTTGGACGTCTGATCTATAGAACAAGAATATAATGCATTTACATTGTTTAAAGCAACTAAGTTTGTGGCAATTTGGTATAATGGCAACAGAAAAATAATAGAAAGAGAAAATATGTAAGTGTGTCCTGAGAGAGATCACACACAGGTACTCTCTAAATGTTGAAGGAATATATATGGTCATTCTATAATGTACAATATTAAAAATTATTGAGTAAAAAAACTTGTAGTTCAAAACACCATTACAAAGCATGCGACTAGTTTTTCTAAATCATTGTATTTCAAGACCATTAACTATCATCAACAGCAATGAGAATAAAAACTATTATGTTTTCATTTAACAAACACTTGTAGAACATTTACTATGTGGTAGATACTATTATAGAGTCTAAAGTCATAGATACATTATAAATATTATTCATTTAGTTCTATTAACTTACAAGACAGTCACTATTATCATGCTTCTTCTACAGACAAAGAACAAATACAATTTTGATGAGCTTTTCCCAGCAAACTTCCCCAAGCTTGTAAGTGGCAGAGCTAGAATTCAAACTCAGGCACTCCGGCTCCACAGTACTTGAATTGTGCTTCTTCTAAAATCATAACTGAATTGTATATAATAATCATAATGAAATCATATATATTCCCAATACATTGTTTCATATATTTATTTAGACTTAAGCAGACTAAAAAAAATTGTATATATTCTGCATTATTCTTCCCAAATCATTCGTTGACCAATTACTAAGTACCTCCTATGCCACAGGCATAGAGGAAAAAGAGAAATGAATAAAACAATGAATCTCCCGACACAATAATACAATAATTTATGTTTTCATGAAATAATATAAATTCATTAAAGCAAAACCATCTCTTATGGCCCAATTCTCCATGAGTTCCTCATTTAGAAGGGAAGGTAAGTATTGAAATAAACAGCTGTGTGATACCTTTTAAGTTATGGTAGAAGCATGTAGCTGTTACCAAGAGGCACAGAAAAAAGAAAAATATTTGTAGGAACTGGCAGAGGGGACACTGAATGGTTTGAAGGAGGAGACACAGAGTTTTGTAGTTTAGAGATCATTTCAGCAAGCAAGGATAGTAAGCCTGAAGGGTAGTGAGGCTGGAAGCCACCAATTTGTTAAGAGATGGCTTAAAGTGCAAGGATGATGAGGGTTTGAATTAAGGCAATTGCAGGAAAGATTATTAAAAGAGAGAGTGAATTTGGAGTGGTATTAGCAGGCATTATGGACGGGAACCCAGGATATGACATTGTCCATACTCCCCAGAATCCCCTCTACACACGTAAGTCTCCCTCAAAGAATAATAATAGCAAATGACAGCAGTGAGAAGTTACAATTGATGACTATGTAAATATCCAGCAGAGGAACGGCAAGAGAGAGTCTCTGGAATGTGTGAAAAGTCCTGGTGCCCTTCTAGAGAGTTTGAACATTAGCCTGCAGATACTAGGATCTGGACAAAGTAGTTAGAATGCATGATCAGATAACAGTGAAGGTACCATGGTTAGAAAGATAGATGCTAGCCTAGAGTGAGGAGAAATCAGCGTCTGAGAAAGGAGATAGTGCTGTAGTGTATTAAAGTTAAAATTTTAATTTTCAGTTTTTATTTTCAGGAGAGACTGATATCTAAAGGCAACATTTCTTTTTATAACAAATACTGTTTTTAAAAGTTGAATTGTCATAAATAATTACAGCTAGCTATTGCTTGCACTGCATAATGATGTTTCAGTCAACGATGGCCCACATATACAACAGTGGTCCCTAAGACTATAATACTGTATTTTTACTGCAATTTTTCTATGTTTAGACATGGTTAGATACACAATTACTTGCCATTGTGTTACAACTGCGTATAGTACTCAGTAGAGTAACATGCTGCGCGGGTTTGTAGCCTAGGAGCAAAAGGTTATCCCATATAGCCTAGGTATGTAGTAGACTACATCATCTAGGTTTGTATAAGTACACTCTATGATGTTCACACAACAAAATAGCCTAATGACACACTTCTCAAAATGTATCCCTACTGTTATGAATGACTGTATGTAGAGGCAGTGCTCTAACTACCTTACATATAGTATTTGTTTAATTCTCAAATATTATCATTGATTCAGTTTATTGTTAAGTCTCAGAGAGGTCAAGTAACTTGCCCAGGGTCATTCAGTAATGGGTAGGTGGAATTTGAATCCACAATGTGATGTTAGAACCGGAATTCATAGTCACTGTATCATCAACACATGTTTGGTTAAATCCAGATATGGAGAAATTATTGTCATTATGTTGAGCTTCAGAGCATGCATAGACTCTGGAACCAGACTACCTAGGTTCAGATCTCCATTTAATGGCTGTGAGAAATTCGACTAGTTACTTCAGCTTTCAGTACCTGTTTCCTCATCTGTAAGTGGAAACAATAACAGTGTTTGCCTCCTAGGGTAGTTCTGAGGATTAAATGAGTAAATTTAGTAAAAGGGCTCAGAAAAGTACCTTGAGCATATTACATAACCAATAAAATTTACCTATTATCAATATTATTATTCTAATATAAAGTATTGAGAATAGTGGTATGAAACACTGGATATACTGCATGGCCCCAATTGAGATCTGAGATAGGCAGAATAATGGCTCCTAAATGTATCCATTCCCCAAACCCTGTAAGCTGTGAATATGTTACATTATTACCGCAAAAGGGACTTTGCAGATGTAATCAAAGTTATGAACCTTGAGAGGGGGAGATTGTGTCTAATCAATGGATTCTTAAAAGGCTGTAATCGGAGAGATACAGCAATGGAAGAAGAGGAAAGGAAGATTTAGAAGGATGAAAGGGTCTCAATCCACTATTGCTGGCTTTGGAGACAAAGAGGGCCATAACTAAGGAATATGAGTGGCCTCTAGAAGCTGGAAACAGCTCTCAGCTGACAGCCAGCAAAGAAACAGGCAGAACAGCTACAACAGCAAGGGACTGAATTTGTCCAACAACATGAATAAGCAAAAAAAAAATCAGATTCTTCCCTTAACTCTCTAGAAAGGAACACAGTCCTGTGGACACCTTGATTTTAGGCCATTGAGAACCACACTGGACTTCTGACCTACAGAACTGTAAGGTAACAAACTGGTGGTGGTTCGAGCTTCTAACTTTGTTACAGAAATAGTATTAATAGTAAACTAATAAAAGATTAACACTTAACTTTTTCCTAAAAGACTCAAACATATTGATTTAGGAACTACATAATATTCTAGAATAAATTTAACTTCTTAAAGTCAGCATTTTAAAACTATATTAGAGACATAAATCAATGTTTTATTTACATTTTTATTGTTAAATTCTTAGAATCTAAAAGTTGCTAAAAGGCTAAAGAGGATATAAAATGCTATTACAAAATATTTTCATCTTTTCTATGTAAAGGTAAAAAAATTCAATTTTAATTTTTTAACTTCTCATAGTTAATGAACAAATTAACTTTGATTTTTTTTCCTAATATTTTTTAAGTCCACAGCCAAGTTCTAATAAAGGCTCTTAACATGTCACTAGGAATATATAAATTCTAAGTTTAAAATAACTCATGTTTTGCATTTACAGAGGTAAGCATTTACTAAGAAGCAAAATATTCTGTCTTGGTTATTATTTACTTATTCACTGCCTCTGAATTTATATGAATTAGCTCTGAGAGAGTAAGAGCTGTGTCTGTTTTCTGTCTTCACATTTTTATCAACACTGCCTAGCAAAACTCCTGGGCCTCAGAAAGTTTTTGTTAAATAAATGAATGAAAAATAAATATATCATTAAAAAACTGGAAACAAAGCTTCCCTGGAACCTCAGCTCACTAGCTCATGGGAAAACTAACAAGGTATACTGTATCTACAGGTTAAACATTAAAATCCAGAACTTATTTTAAACATTTTCAATCGAATGTTAAGTGTTATATGTTTCCCCGCATTCTGAATGAGATTAAATATGTTTCAAGTTTCTTGATATCTTTATTATTTTCATTCACTACTGTGTGATGTGCACATGACATACACAAGGCTCTATGAACCAGAATTTGCATTCTGAAAATGTCCTCTATGTCAAGTCTTTGTGAGTACTTTACCCTGTCCCTCTCAAAAATTAAGTGAAGCACAGCACATGTGTAGGCTACCTGAGAGGTACAGCGTGGTTGGTTTTCTTCACAATTGCTAAACGAAAGGCCTACTCTTCTTCAGCGAGATTTTTACTCTCTAGAACAGCAGTATCCATAGAAATATGATGGAAACCACGTAATTTAAAATTTTCCAAAACATTCTCATTTTGACATGTAATCAATATAAAATTAATGAAATACTTTATATTCTTTTTCTTTTCAGACCATGCTTTAGAAATCTGGTGCATGTTCTACACTTAGAGAAGACCTCAGTTCAGACTAGTCACTTTTCAGGTGGCCAGTGACTACTATACTGGACAGCTGCAGCTCTAGAAAATCCACTCCCAAACCCCTAAGTGAACTACATACCCTATCAACTTATAGCTTCTACTCTGTCTCAATTTGTACTACTGTTTCACAATTTGGATAGCATTAGAGTTCATTAATAACTTTTATTTTAGCAAATCTGTTCCATGGGTAGTTTCTGAAATAAAAATACAAGCAAAAAAAAAAAAAACAAAAAAACTAATAATTGTGGTTCTACAGTATACACTCTTCCTCGATTGTCTAACAGAGCTTTCGTAGAAGTGAGTGCTCCTTGTAGGGATGGAGAATCGAAACTGGAGGCAAAAACTAAGACGTTCTTAAACCCTGCTACTTGCTGGAATCCTAAAGTGCCTACCATCCTTCAAACCTTAGAACTAACTCTCCAGAGAGACACAGCCATTCATACCACAGAACCAGATGGCAGTGGCGATCCTCAACGCCGGCTACATGTCACTGCCTGGTGAGTACTCTTCCCTCAGACCCCATTCCCAGAAGCTCTGCCTCGACTCCCCAAGGGGTAGGCGACCTGGCTGTCCGAATTCCTAAGCGTTACCGGGGAGATCTGAGGGCCTCCGAGGGCGGGAAACCTGAGGCCAGACGCGCGTTGCCCCGAAGGCGAGAGCGCATCCGGTCCGCTCTACGGGGTCTCCCGGGAGCGCTTTGCAGGGCGGATGACTGACGGGCCAGATACCTGCCTTCCTGAGCCTGCAGATCAACAAGCTATCCTCCCTGTGCACACAGGCCCCGAGGGCTGGCAGGTCTCCAAGCGCCGCGCAACTGCCCTAGGCCCGACGCAGCCACCTGCCATAGGGTTCCCTCCCCACCAGGCCATCCCTCAGCCAGTCCTCCTCCGACAGCGAACAAGGAACCCCAGAGGCACAGAGGCGTCTCGCCGACATCCGGTGACCCTTCCCAGAGCCCCTTCGCGACGTCCGCAAGCAGAGAAAGCCCTGCCCTCACAAAGCCCCGGCTTCCCCCAGGCCCCTTGACACTTGTAGCCTCCTCACTTGCGGCCCCTGACACGGGGCTGACCGGTTCGTGACTCTCCTGCCAATCAGAGACAGAGTTCATCCGGCCAACCGACCAATCACCGCGCGCGGGTGTCCGCTTCGGCTTTTCGTCCCTTCGGCCCTTCGGTTCTTCGGCTTGTCGGCGTTCGCGGCTGTTTGGCCATCCTGGGCCTTCCGCAGCGCCGCTAAAGCGCAGTTCTCGTTGGTGTAACTTTCTTTTTCTTTTTTTTTTTTTTTTAGCCACTTCCGGCTCCTACGTCGCTCCGGAAGCCTGCGAGTTCCGGAAGCCTTGGTAATCCAGATTCTGCTAGGAAAAGACAAGCTTTCCAGAGAATGTTTCAGAGAAAGTTACGTGGAGCGTGGGCGTTTCGCAGACTGCTAAGGTCAGTGTCTGCCCCAGAGAGCCGGAGTGCAAACCCGAGGTCTTGTTTTCAGCTGGGAGGTCGTGGAGTTTCACGACCTTGTAATTGTCGCCGTTTGCTTTTTTTCCCTGTTTATTGGCTTCCTGTCTTCCTGGAAGAGGCAAATCAAAGCTTCTGCATTTCGGGAAAGGGAGTGAAGCAAACCTAAATTCCAAAAGATGTTTTTAGCATCGCGCCATTAAAAATAAACACACAGCTGCAGTTGAGCCCCTCTGCATTCCACATACTGACTTAACAGACGAACTTTGAAATCTTTCTCTCACTTGGCGGTTGTGAGGATATATACCTCTTATAAACGGCTTTGTAAAAAATTGAGGATCCAAGCTTTACTTAATATCTGAAAGTTCATGTAAAGTGTTATATGTGGTACAAAAAATTTGAGTATGCTTAGTTTTCTAACATTGATGAAAGCGCACGTAAAAGCAGTTTGATTTTCTTATGGGGGAAGAGTTAATGAAACGTTTCTGATAAAATTGCTTGCAATAAATTAGTTATATTTCACATTGTCTTTTGATAAGAAGTCTGAATATGAGAAACGTTAACTTTTTTTTTCTGGATTCTTAAAAATCGTTGTTCATTTATTGAGGTACTATTTTCCACATTTCCCACATTTAGTGAAAGGGCTTTTAGCAAAATGAGCAAGACTTGAACGTTCAAGTCTAACACATTCTGTTAAACTTCCATGATGCCCCTCGGAAATATTTTATCTTGAAGTTTCGGGCAATTAGATGATACCGGGGCGCTCTCAGCACCACAGCTTGTAGTCTAAACACCTTCCCCTAAAGTGTTACCTTTACTTAATCCTGAACAGAGTGAACTTGGGGTGACTCTTTTAACTTACCTGATCTCACCTATATTATTAATTACTTGTTTCCAGAAAGATTACAGTTGAGTGATCTTGAGCCAGGAAGATAGTTGAAAGAACTATTTACAGAATTAAAAAAACAAAAAAAAAAAAAAAAAAAAAACCTTCATATTTTTTCTTAAAAAAAAAATATAAGTAACAGGACATGAAGTGAATACTAGACTATCAGACTAAAGAATATTAGACTAAATCAAGAGAGTTGGATTCTAGTCCTGACTCTGGTTGCCTTTGTACAGTTTTACCTCTTGGCCGTATTCTCCTTATTTTTAAAAATTAGTGTTAGTACTCAAGCTGGGGTTTTAAAACTGTTCCATAGGAGAACTTGTGTAGAAATTTTCTGGAGCCATGCAGGGAGAGACAAAGCAAGCCCACCCTCAGGTTTATTTTAACAAGAGCAGCTATTTATGTGTTCCGCTTGAATAACAAGGTTCTTGTTAAGAAGATTAAATTTGTATCTTAAACGAGATGATCTGCCTTTTCTTCTAGCAGTAAAATTCTGTTTTTTTTTTTTTTTTTGGATATTCATTTGTACTCAATGTACGTTTATTACAGTTTTTAAAAATAATATAATCACAGCTAATTTATTTCTAAAAGCTAAAAATATGTCCCTACTCTGTTTAAATTTATTTTATAAATACAAATTTGAAATTGTTTTCTTTATGATCAAAATTAGAATTTATTATTCTGTCTTCCTCATATCCTTTTATTTTAGCCATAAAGTTTTGCGTGTATTTGATGCACATAATGATTCTAGCCGTAGGAGGACAAATATTTTCCCTTTTACATATTTGGTAGCTGAACGTTAACGGTATTGGCAGGCTTGCTCATCATCACATCGATTAAAAGTTCTTAGTCCTAGCCCCATGTTTTTCTCACAACTTCAAATAATTGTAAGTTTCTTTCTCTCTTGCACACCGTCCACATGCTCAGGTTCTTATAGCACAAGGAAAATGTGTGAATATGCATAATCTTTATTTCTGGCCAGAAGTTCTCTCTTGAATTATTTCATTTTTTTCCTCTTTTGATGATCTGAGTTGGACAGGCTAGAAGCAAATTGGATGTTCTCTGTACCTCTTTGCTGTGAAGGGATAACAGTTTGTAAATGTTTCATGTTCCTTTTCCCTTCCTTTGGAATGTACAAGAAACCCCATGAGAAAAGCCCTAAATTGCTCCATTTGCCCTATGTCTGTAATCTTGCTCTTTAAAACCCAGCCCTGTGGTTTCTTTACATGGAAGTGGAGGCAAGGGAGGGATGTCTAGTATACTCTGCCCTTCTCCCTGTGAGATATTAATCTTCTTCCTAACATATTCCCATCTATACAACAAAAATACCTTGTTCTGTGTTGCTTCTTACTCAATTTAATATATTTTCTTTTCATCAGAGATCTCCCTTCTTACTGCCTGTCAATAAGATGAGATCAAATTCCATCCAAGTTATGTTTTCTTTCTTCTTACTAGTAAAATAAAAACCAAGAACTTCAGTGTAATTTGATTTTGATGATTCCTAACCATTTTTCTTTTTTTTTTTGAGATGGAATCTGGCTCTGTTGCCCAGGCTGGAGCGCAGTGGCATGATCTCAGCTCACTGTAGCCTCCATCTCCCAAGTTCAAGCAATTCTCCTGCCTCAGCCTCCCGAGTAGCTGGGATTACAGGCACGCGCCACCATGCCCGGCTAATTATTGTATTTTTAGTAGAGACAGGATTTCACCATGTTGACCAGACTGGTCTTGAACTCCTGACCTCAGGCTATCCGCCCACCTCGGCCCACTGGTCTTTTAGTGTTAGATGAATGAGTTGGCATTGCCTCTACCTTGCATGTATGTGTTCATAATAGTTAATGTTCACACCATGGGTTTTTCACCCATCTATTGCCTTTGTTCAGATTTGACATGGTCCTTAGAATGGTCCTTTGACCACATGTATAGAGAGGCAGGGAGAGGGAATGTAGACAAGATACATCCCAAGCAACAAGGAAAACTGTACCTCATTCCTTTAATTTCTTTCCCCATCTACAGTCCTGATAGCTTAACTGGCAGTCTGGTCTTTTGAATGATCTTGAAAGGGAAAAAGATTTCTTTTAAGTTCTGTGGGATTAAATTTGATCCAAGCTTAGCAAATATCCATTCTACTAAGTGTATTTTGTATGTGCTACAGTTTTTCTAATGTTTACCATAAATTTACTAATTACCAGCTTGACTTTAGATGGGTTGTTAATCTTCTCAAGCCTTAATTTTTGTCTTCTTAAAATGGAGATGATAATACTGTACTTACTGTGTTGTGAGATTAAATGAAATAAAGAATGTAAAGAAAAGTTATAGTACCTTGTACATGATATATATCACATGGTAGTTCCTCCTATTCCATTGCTAATGGCTGTTTGTTCCTTTGGGGATATTTCCGCATTCTCTTGTACCGTAAAATGTGCAATTAAATGTTTGTTTCAGTTATTTTCAAGTCATTTAGAATTCTTAAGCAATTAGATTCTAAAGCCTGTTTTTAAATTTATAGAGTATTTAAAGATCTAGCTGCTCATACATTTCATATGTGTCTTGTTTGTTCATACTTGCACTAGTATTTTTCCCATAGTTTGTGCCTATACTCTTAGTACTTGGCCTCTTTAAGGTAGCCCCATCTGTGTGACCTGTGGTACCATCCTAAAGTGTTTATCTAACTTTTGGGTCCATCACCACATTGTCAGTATAAGACACTGGTTTGGAGCTGGTTCTGCCCCCTCTGGTCATGGGATTTTACACAAGTCATCTAATCTCTTTGTGCCTTAATTTTCTTGTTTTAGAACAGAAGTAATAACAGAACATCTTTGTTAGTATTATAAGGATTAAATGATTTAATATTTAAATTTGTACCTGGTAATTAGCTATAGTAGTCACTTGTTAGCATTCAGTAACTGGTAAGTGTTATGTGTGTTCTCTGGTTGTAAACAAGTTCATTGGGATTATCTTCCTTAGTGGTTCACTGTTACTCTCTATGAATACCGTCTCTGTCTCCTGTGTCCTGCTCTGATTTCTCTATTCCTCATGTCCTATATTGCTCTTTTGCAATTAGAAATAGCTGTTCTTTTATTTTTTTCCCTTTCTCTTCCAGGATTTCCTAAAACAGTTTATGTAAGGATTCTAGATAGGTAGGTACATTTACAGTTGATTTTTTTTTTTTTTTTTTTAACCAATGAAGAGTGTAGTGTAATAAAATGACTTGTCTACAGTCACACAATCTGTTCATGAACCTGGGCTAGAATACAGACCTAATCAGAGGCAGTTTAACTCTGCTTTCCCTAGTATTCGCTTCAACATCTGTTCTTTATTTTCACAATAAGCATTCTCAGACTCAGAAGTATCAGGTTTCTGAAAGAAAAGAAAAATATGAGTGCCATGCTGTTATCTTAAAAATATACTTATAAAGCTAGGCCCAAGTATTGGAAATTCTTTTCTAAGGTTTTAAAAAAGTATTTTGTGCTAGTTTTAGATACTTAAATAACTATATTGTATATGAGATAAGTAAGGTACTCAGTTCATTGTATAAGACTCAATATAGTCTTGAGTTGTGTTGAGTTTCCTCTTCTCCCCAAATGGGAAAAAAAAGATATTTTTCCCTTTTCTGGGGCAGGTTACTTAACCATTGTCCATATTTTTGAGAAATATGTGCAACTTTGAAGTTTATCTTTCAGATACATTTTAGAAGTGTTTTGTCATATACCCACTACCACTTCAAAAAGAAAAATCCTGTTTGGATTTTGATGAGGCAATGTTCGTTGAAGTTAAAAGTAATTTAGAGGTCTATTGGACATAACACAGTTTTAAAATTTCACGTATCTTGGCTATACCCAAATGAGCACAACTGGGATTTACAACATCAGATGTCTATAAACTATTAAAACTTAGTTTATGTATGATGAAAGAGAAGAACAAGAAAGTAGTGACAAGGCACTTAGCAAGTCTGTGGCAGAAGTGGGATTTGAACTTAGAGTTGTTAGGCCTGTTCACACTGCCAGAGGTCACAGTATTCTAATGGGCTTCAACCATCGCCTTTTTTCTTTTGCCCATATTTGAAATGTGTTCTGGGAATCGGTGTCCAGTTAAATCCCTCTTTGATGCATGTCCCATTTATTAGTATTGATTTCAATACAGTGGACAGTAAATCTATCTGACTATACAAAGAAAATAAAATGGTAGGTTATAGCTTCAAAACTTAAGATGTCTAGTCGTGGTCTCATCCACTTTGATTGCTAGAACATTTAAGATAGTGTGGCAGTGACATTTTCATTCTAAAACTTAGTTTATTATTGTGGAGATGGAAAAGAATAGCCTGGCAGGGGGTGCATGAGTGGGTATGACACCGTAGAGATTACTTGAGTATCACATGTTTCTGCTGACAAAGTTTACAGGACTGTAAATTTAAATGCAGAATTTTTGTAGGCAGTATGCATTGACAAATATGCCTAATGGTAATACATCTAATACTGAGAGTCTTGAAACAGGTCAATAATAATGTGTGTATTGATAGCAGCGATGTAGGAGATGTTACATGGTATTATAGCTAAAATCCATGTTATCCCCTTAATCATAATTACGTTAATATTGACAGGCCCTTGACAATACCCACATTATTATTGATAGATTTCTGTCAATAACATGTTTTTAAAGAAAATATATTCATTCATAATTTGTACTATACTCAATAAAACTATAAAATACATCGTGAAAAATTCCTTCTTCCTCAGTGAGATATAGTCATTTGTTTAGTTTTTAGAATGTGATATAGATGGCAAAGTTTTTATTTTGGGGTATGAAAAACATAAAAGGAAAGCATGAGTTATTTAAGGGATAAGGTTATATATTGCTGCTCTTAGTAAATAATTTTTAGTTGTCTTTTTCTGTGAAAGAATAGCAGTGTGACATGTTTAGTGATAAAATGTCAGCAGGAGACCCTTTTAATAGTTTTTAGTACTAGATCATTTTGTCTTAAACATATTTATGTGACAAGTTAATCACACTAACTCTAGTAGATGCTATACTTTTTATCTGGTCTTGATTTTGCCTTACGCATCTTTTTCACATATCCTTAACATGGTAGAATCCTTCACTAAACACTAAGATTATTTAGTGCCAATTATAATTTTAGTTACATATTTTTATATATCTCTTTGCATAACCAATAAATGTATCTCTCCCCTCCCCTGGGTTAGCATTTTGGAATCTTAAAGTTAGTGTAGTTCGAGAGTTGCAGGAGTGGGTGGCTGGTAGGATTGTGTATGAAAAGATAGAATAGAAAAAAGCATTGTTTGCTTTGGCATTTTGGAAAAATCAATTAGAATTAAATTTAATGGTGATGGTTTCAATTCAAAGCAATTCCTACTTTTTTAAAAAAGGAGTTAGCTTGTAATTTTTAAAAGTATTCAAGTTTGAGCTTACATTTATAAAACTAAATACTATTTTACAATAAGCAATAATATAGAAATTGTTAAACTTACTTAAATTCTTGAAAGTAAAGTCAAAATAGACTTACCAGTGGTTGGGCATGGGTATTGGCAATCCTTGTAACAGAAGTCAGGAAAGTACTAGTTTAACAAAGGCATTGGGAATTTTTGACCCAAAAATGTGAAGGGATAGTATAGTCTTCCTCTTGATTTCCATGGTTCTTAAGTAAGTTAAATTACTTTAACTTTTCCAGGAAGTTGTTAGCATCATAGGTAGGCCCTGAATTGTTGCAGGAATCCTATAAATCTGGTCTCCCAGAACGGCAGTTTTTCTTTTCTTCAGTTTTATTGAACTCTGCCATCAGATTAATCTTTTGAAATTTATATCCCATTATGTCTCTTCTCTTCAATGATTATTCATGCCCACAGAATCAATACAATTTCCTTAACACAGGTTCTTTTTACAATGTGGCTAGGTTGACACTTCAGTCAGTCTCTCCTGCTGGCCTGCTTTGGTCGTGGAAGATGACTTGTCTACTTCCAGATAACAGATTTAGCCACATTAATGGGAGTTAAATAACCAAGGATGAAGCTCATGCTGCAACCTGTCTCCATATGTCCCAGCTAGGCTATGGTCAGGAGCTTGCACATTTCTGTGCTTTCACACAACCTGTTCCCTTACCTTACATACCATTTTCCTCTTTTCTGCCTGGGAAGTTTTGTGATCCTTTATAATGTTTTTATGTTTTGGGATCCGTTCTTCACTTCAGAGATCAATGGCCAGTCCTGATTTTCTATGTCTTTTAAAATGCTTCAATAAAAGGAAGTTAGCTGAATGTTTAGATTTAATCTCTGGTTGGTACCTAGGAGAATGCCTTGTATTTGGTAGGTGTCCAATATATATTGGTTACATTGAATAACCATTTGTCAGAGAATTAGAATTCACTAAAACATAAACTGCTTACACTATATTGGGAATAATTTTATGTAATATAAAGTCGTTTGTGGCATTTGTGCTTCATACCTATTATAACAAATGTTGTACCACTGTAGAGGGAAGAAGATTCCATAATTGGGTTAGTTGAATTTCTAGTTATTTTGATTTCATCATTTTTTTCTACTCCTTGGCTGCCCTTTTCTAGAGAGTATTATAGAATAGCTGTACCTGCCAGAAAGAGAGGGGTGGGGTGGGAGTGCATGCGATGAGGAAGAACTGAATGTAATATGCTGGTGATGAACACAAGGTTGTGTGCTTGTGTTGAACTGCCTGTACCATGTTCTGTGCAGCAAAGCACCCTAGCGTCAAATATTGTAAGTGTGCATTCATGAGGTTTCTTTATTTTAAGATAACAGGCACAACTATGTTGATGGGGCTAAATAATCACGGGAGCAGGTCATGTGGGAACCCATCTCTTTTCTCAATCCACACTGTCATATCCTTTCGGACAAGGTGCAAGTTAAGTGGACAATGAGTTCCACTGAACCATATGTCTGCCCACTCCTGCCTGGCCCCTCCCACATGCACACAGAAAAGTGACATCATGTTCGTGGTTTAACTGCCACAATTTATGTCTTAATGATGTCAATATTTCCTGGAAAAACATTTTGATACAGGTTGTTTGAGGCATTACTATGACTAATAGTGAAGGTTTCAGTTTTTTGAAATGAGATTTGCCAAAATCAGTTTGGGGCCTGTTACTTTTCATGCCCATCCCTAGCAAAAGCAACAATAATGTAATAAATAATACTGCTTTATGGCTTCCAAACCACTTTCATAACATTATCTGATTTAATCTCAACAGCTTTGTGAGGTAGCTGTTATTTCCAACTTTAGGAGAAGAATCCGAGGCTAATGAATTTTTTTAAGATCACATAGCAAGTAAGTGGCAGAGCTAGAACTTGGGCCCAGGCCTGTTTGATTTTAAATCTGCTTTTTCCACTCTATGACAGATGCCTAAAGAATAATGTAGAGCCTGGGAGAAGTATTCCACTTTAATGAACTATGATGTGTAATAGACAGTGTCTGTTCTATGTTTACAAAAAAAAAGAAGTCACAAAAATGACTAAAATGTTGGAAAATAAAACCTAAAACAAAAAATAGAGAAATTATTCATCTGGAGGAGCAAAGGCTGAAGAACAGTTTAATAATAGTCTTTTGGTCTATTAAAGAGTCTTACGTAGGGGGGAGAGCAAGCCCAGCTGTTCCTAATCTACACTGAGGCCAGACCTGGGGAGAAAAAGAAGAAAGAAAAAAATGTTAAACTGTAACAGAAGGGATAAGAAAGAATTTTTTGATAATAAGTATTGTTAAATATTGTATTGGTTAAAGACTGTTTTAGGTCTCCTTTTCTGGCAGTCATTAAAAATTCCTATTTTCACCAAATGTTTTTAAGTGTGATTCCTCCAAAAACAAGAGACTTGAAATATATGATTCTTCTGAGAAACCACTCCCTGTGACCAGTTGCTCACTAAATATCACTAAGGAACCTGAGAAAGAGATACAGTTATGCTTTGCTTATCAAGAGGGTACATTCTGAGAAACGCATAGTTTGATGATTTCATCATTGTGCGAACATCATAGAATGTACTTACACAAGCCTACTTCATATAGCCTAGTTCTTACCTCATTATATTTTACTGTGGTTTCTTCTGGTTTGCAGATACTGCTTTTACAAACTAAAGGTTTTGTAGCAAACCTGAGTCAATCAAGTCTATCTGAACAATTTTTTTCCAACAGCATGTACTCAACTTTGTGTCTCTCTGTAACATTAAGGTAATTCTTGCAGACTTTTTTTTATTATGATATTCGTAATGGTGACCTGTGATCAGTGATCTTTGTTATTGCTATTGTAACTGTTCTGGGGCACCACGAACTGTATCTATATAAGATGGTGAACTTAATAAATATTCTGGGGCACCAAGAACTGTTTCCATATAAGATGGTGAACTTACATTCTGGGGCACATAGTAGAATCCTTCATTAAACACTAAGAACTGGTATCCATATAAGATGGTGAACTTAATAAATATTGTGTGTTCTGACTGTTCGACCGACTTGCCTATTCCCTGAGACACAACAGTGTTGAAATTAGGCTGATTAAAATAAGCCTACAAAAGCCTACAATGGCCCTTTCACTGGAACAAGTGTTCAAGTGAAAGGAAGGGTTGTACATCTCTCTAAATCAAAATCTAACAGTGATTAAGCTTAGTGAGGAAGCCATGTCAGAAGCCAACACAGGCCAAAAGATAGACCTCTTATACCAAACAGGCAAGTTGTGAATGCAAAGGAAAAGTTCTTGAAGGAAATTAAAAGTGCTCCTCCAGGAAACACATGAATTAAAGAAAGTAAGCAGCCTTGTTGCTGATGATGTGGAAAAAGTTTTAATGGTCTAGATAGAAGATCAGACCAGCCACAAAATTCCCTTAAGCCAAAGCCTAATCCAGAGCAAGTTCCTGACTCTCTCCAATTCTTTAAGAGAGGTGAGGAATCTGCAGAAGAAGAGGTGGAAGCTAGCAGAGGTTGGTTCATGAGATTTAAGGAAATAACCATCTTTTATAATTAATAAACATGCAAGCTGAAGCAGCAAATGCTGACATCAGAGCTGCAGCAAGTTATCCAGAAGCTCTAGCTAAATAATTTATGAAGGTGGCTAGGCTGGACAATGTATTTTCAAGGTAGACAAAAGCCTTAAATTGGAAGAAAATGCCATGTAACACTTTGATAGCTAGAGAGGAGAAGCCAATGTGTGGCTTCAAAGCTTCAAAGGACAGACTGACTCTCCTGTTGGGGGCTAATGTAGCTGATGGCTTTTAAGTTGAAGCCAGTGCTTATTTACCATTCTAAAAATTCAAAGACCCTTAAGAATTACGCTAGAACTACTTTGTCTGTACTTTATAAATAAAAAAAAACAAAGCCTGAATGACAGCACATCTGTTTGCAGCATGGTTTATTGAATATTTTAAGCACACAGGTGAGACCTGCTCAAAATAAAGTATTTCAAAATATTACTGCTCATCGATATGCACCTTAGTCACCCAGGAGCTCTGACAAAGATGTACAAGGAGATTAATGTTTTCATGCCTGCTATCACAGCATTCATTCTGCACCCTGTGGATCAAGGAGTAATTTTGACTTTTATATCTTATTTTTTAAGAACTACATTCCATAAGGCTGTAGTTGCCAATAGCAGTTTCTCTGATGGATCTGGGCAAAGTAAATTGAAAACCTTCTGGAAAAGATTCGCCATTCTGTGTACCATTAAAAACATGATTCATGAGAGAAGGTCAACATATTGACATGAACAGGAGTTTGTAAGAAGTTGATTCTAACCATTGTGGATGACTTTGAGGAGTTCAAGACTTCAGTGGAGGAAATAACTACAGATGTGGTAGAAACAGCAAGAGAACTAGAATTAGAGTGGAGCCTAAAGATGTGACTGATTTGCTACAATCTCATAATAGAACTTGAATCGATGAGTTGCTTCCCCTCTTTTTTTTCTTTGAAATGAAGATCATGCTCTGTCACTCAGGCTCATGTACAATAGCACAGTCAGCTCACTGCAGCCTCTCAATCTCCTGGGCTCAAGCAACTCTCCCTCCTCAGCCTCCCCTTAGTAGCTAGGGCTACAGGTACATGCCAGCATGCCTGGCTATTTATTTTTTTATTTTTATTTTTGTAGAGACAGTGCCTCCCTATGTTGCCCAACAATCCTCCCTTGGCCTCCCAAAGGTCTGGAATTATAGGCATGAGCCACTGCACCCAGTGAGTTGCTTGTTATGGATAAACAAAGAAAGTGGTTTCTTAAGATGAAGTCTACACCTGAGGAAATGCTGTAAACATTGTTGAAAAGATAGCAAAGGATTTAGAATATCCCATAAACTTAATTGATAAAGCAGTGACAGGGTTTGAGACTATTGACTGCAGTTTTGAAAGAAGGTTTACTTTTGGTAAAATGCTATCCTTTAGAAAGCTTCGCATGCTACAGAGAAATCTTTGATGAAATGAGTCAATCCATGCAGCGGACTTTGTTGTTGTCATAAGATATTGCCACAACCACCCCAGCCTTCAGCAGGATCAGTCAGCAGGCATTAACATCAAGGCAGGACCCTCCACTATCAAAAAGATTACAACTCACTGAGGGCTCAGATGGTTGTTAGCATTTTTTAGCAATCAAGTAATTTTTAATTAAGGTATGTACATTGTGTTTAAGGCACAGTGCTATTGCACACTTAATTGATTGCAGTATAGTGAAAATACAAGTTTTATATGCATTGGAAAACCAAAAAAGTTGTGTAACTTATTTTATTGTGATATTACTTTATTGCAGTGGTCTGAAACCTAACCTAGAGTGTCTCTGAGGTATGTCTGTTTTCTTATGTGATTCCGATGAACTCACAAGTTTGAAAACCACTAGACTAGAGAAACAGAGACCACAGGACTGTGATGGTGAAGACCACAGTTTAGATGGATTAGAAGTCCAGAGATATATGTATCTTTATCATAGACAAATATATGTTAGCAGTTAAAAACTAACAGAATAAGATTATGTTGTTACAAAGAAAGTTGAATGTGTTACAAATAGACAAGATCTATCTTGTTTTGAATCACTGCCTTCTTGATTTTAGTACTTACATAGATCAAGTAGATTTAAAATAGGTTAGTTTTACCAGAGGGGCATCAGACTTCTAAAATTCTACCCAGATTTTTCTGTCATATTTATATAACTGCCTACTGAACTTTTCCACTTAGATGTCTCATAGGAGCCTCAGATCTTTAACATTGCATGTATTTATTATCTTTCTGTTCAAACCTGTATTGCCTCATGTATTTCTTGTTTCAGGGACTTGGATCCCTATGACTCAATTACTTAAGTCAGTTTTTCTTGGTTTATTTCTCTCTAGATAGTGTCACTTCTACCACCTCATCACTTTCAAAGATACCCTTTTCTCTCTGTCCCCACTGATACTTTTCTAATTTAGGCCATCATTAGTTTCTCACCAGATCATTTTAACAACCTGTTAACTAGTCTCTATGTTTCCAGTCTTTTCTCTCAGCCTCAAATCCATTCTTTCCTCAGAGTGGTCTGAACAAGCAGTCTAAAATGTAAATCTTATTAGTTTCTTTGCGTACCACTATTGAGGGCTTTCCATTACCTTCTTCATAAAATACAGCCTCCTCAGCTTGGCTTCTAGGGCCTTTAGGACCTGTCTCCTGCTTCTTTCCAGCCTTATCTCATCTGTGCACTTCTAGTCCTTAGTACCTACTCTTCCCACCATTGGCAATAATATTCTTACCCTCCTTTACCAGGCTGACATGCTAATACTTCAGGTGGCTGCTTAGGTATTTCCTTTCCCAGGAAGCCTTCTCTGACCTTCTGAAGTATAGTTGTAACCATAGTGCCCTGAATTTTCCCTTGCAGATCACTGATCACACCTTATTGTAATCACCTGTTTATTTTATATAGCGCACCCTTACTTTTCTCTCTTGTTCCACAGTAGACTATAGGCTCCACAAGGGTTGAGACAGTGTCTGTTGTACCATTATATCACTAGCTCTCACATTAACAGGTAAATAACAGATGCACAATAAACATGTTGAAATTAGTGAAATTAGTAATAATCATCTTTCTGGATATGGTAATTTGAAATAGTTTTAAAGGGTAATGGATGGGAATTTATATTTTCTATCCTTCACACATCCCAGACTTTCATCCTGTTCATTTATTCATTTATCTAGTGCTTGTAGAGTGCCTTCTGTATACCAGGAACTGAGATAGTTGTTCTGATTCAACTGTGATAAGGCTCAAATAATCTTTACAACAGTGCTTATCCTCTAGTGGAGGAAATAAACAATTTATAAGTAGTTTATGTACAGTAGATAGAGGCCAAGAAAGAGAAAGAATAGCATGCCAAGGGAACAACTCGATGGGCAGCTACCCAAATTTGGAGTCAGAAGGAAGTGATGTCTGAGCCAGTACTTAAAAACTTAGTATGAGTTTTCAGTTAAAGATTGGAAACAGACTGTTCCACACAAAGGGAAAAGACAGTGAAGTCTACTGGTGAACAAAAAAAGGGGATACTTTTTGACTCGATATGATGCGTAAAGAAGGAAAGCAAGCTGGGAGTGGATTTGGGGAGGTTTGTGTGTTAGAACATTGGCATTGTGGGGAATGCACTGAAGGAGGCAGAAGGTAAGGTAGACCAATTTGATAGAATCCATGAGAGAAGAGAGCAGCCAGAATTCAGGAAAAGGTTTGCGGGGGATAGGGAGTGACAGATGGATTAGGAAAAATTTTGGACCACGTATCAACAGTCCTTGGCAATGAATTTGATTTGTAGAGTGAGGAAAGGGAACTCCCTTTCTAACTTTATTCTTTTTTGTGTGTAGCTTCTGGCAAGTATGAGGCAAGGGTTTCACAGAAGAACTTGGAGCGAAAATTCCCACTGCCATAGCTATAGGCTGTCCAGTCTTGAGAGAGCTGCAGGAACGGGAAAACCGTGAGATCTGCCCAGAAGATCATTGGCATTTATGGTGAGAAGCATTCCTGTTGTATATCTGGTTTGAGAGAAAAATAGCACCAAAAAACCTATTATTCAATGATCATTTTTATTTCTTGGAATTGAACTTGTTAAACATGTAGTCTTCTGCCACTAAGTCTTCTAGGATGCATGGGTAAATTTAGAACTTCCCTCTCGAAAACATCTTCGGTTGTCAAAGATACTCCCAATTTCAAGAAGTACGAGTTTATTTTACCTTCTAATAAATTGTGTTTATCATCTTTTTACTAAAAATCATAACAGAATAGAATGTGAAAAGACTTTGAAGGTAGTTTTATCTCCAGCCCTTTGTTTTATCAGTGAAGAAACCAAGGCATAGGTCAGGGTCGGGGAAATGACTTGTCAAAGAATACGTGACCAGAGCGTGGCAGTGAGCTCCGGCAGGATCCATGCCTCCTTCAATAACTGTTCTTTCTGTTAGTGTATTGGCCTTTTAAAGGCCTAGACATGATAACCAAGCCCAGTGTGGTGATAGCCCATTTTAATTTTTTTGTGTTTTTTTTCCCCTAGCTTTATTGGAGTATAATTGGCAAGTAAAAATGGTATATATTCAAAGTGTGCAATGTAATGATGTATTTTCTTTGGTAATGGGTGGATTTGCCAGTTAATAATATTTAAAATATCTGAACTGGTTTGTATACTGGATTATAGCAGTGACTTGGTGTTTTAATTATATCAGCTTGCACATAATACGTATATGTGTATTGAATCAGTAATATATGTGTATTTAATCAGTAAGCTGTACCTAGCTAACCATTAATCAGCTCTTACATTTCATTTAAGTTTTTTTGCCTTTAGCACCAATTTGTTTCCTTAGTGTATTTATGACATTATTGTGGTATATATTTTTATATCATAGCTTTCTTAGAGTACTGTATGATGTATACATTTTTAGTACGTTAATAATGATATTTCTGCACTCTTGTTCCTTCATACTAAGATTTAGTACTGTTTATTTTCTGCAATAGTGTGATAGAATAGTAACCATGTATTGTTCATTTATTTTTCTTTTTAACTTCCTTTACACATATAAAATGTATTTGAGAAAGATTAAATGACTTGCTGAAAAATAACACCTTTAGAGTCAGTAGAAGTGCTAGAAAATAAACTGAGGTCTTGACTTAACCATCTATTGCAATGTTCTATATAGTTGTTGTATTTATTACCTTCCAATATCTCTTCATTAGTCATGTTATTCAGCCTCCTTTGTGTTAACTTCAGGATTTTAGTATCTCCCTGCTAGAATATCTGACCAAAGAGTATTGCTTAGAAGTATATTTGTGGAAAGAGGGTACAGATTTTGTTTTGTTTTGTTATTTCTTTGATGAGGAGGGCCAAGAAAAAAGAAAAAGAAATTAATTAAAAAAAAAAGGCGGGGGGGAGAAAGAAAGGCTCTGAGAGACGAGACAGAAGTTTCAAGTAAGAAATGATTATCCGCTGTACTGTTTTAGACTACTGAAAGGCTCATCTCTTATGTATCCTGTGTAATTTGTGTATGACAGTTTCCAGGCATAAGTTGAGGGGGTTGTACAAGATTGCAACTCTTTGTTAATGTTCTTCAATTGTGTTTTTTCCTAGAGACCTTTAGAGAAGACATGGCTTCCAGAAAAGAGAATGCAAAGAGTGCAAACAGAGTGCTAAGAATAAGCCAGTTGGATGCGCTTGAACTAAACAAGGCCCTGGAGCAGCTAGTTTGGTCCCAGTTTACTCAGTGCTTTCATGGATTTAAACCTGGGCTATTAGCTCGCTTTGAGCCAGAGGTGAAAGCGTGCTTATGGCTTTTCTTGTGGAGATTCACCATCTACTCCAAAAATGCCACAGTGGGACAGTCAGTTTTGAATATTCAGTACAAAAATGATTTTTCCCCTAACCTGAAATATCATCCACCCAGTAAAAATCAAAAAATCTGGTATGCTGTTTGTACAGTTGGTGGGAGGTGGTTAGAAGAACGATGCTATGATTTGTTTCGAAACCATCATTTAGCATCATTTGGGAAAGTCAAGCAGTGTGTGAATTTTGTGGTTGGACTTTTGAAATTAGGTGAACTGATTAATTTTTTGATTTTCCTTCAGAGGGGAAAGTTTGCAACTTTGACAGAACGTCTCCTAGGCATTCATTCTGTATTTCGCAAACCTCAAAACATACGTGAAGTTGGCTTTGAATACATGAATAGGGAACTTCTCTGGCATGGTTTTGCTGAATTTCTGATTTTTCTCTTACCACTTATCAGTGTCCAGAAGTTGAAAGCCAAGCTGTCTTCATGGTGTATCCCTCTTACTGGTGCACCTAATAGTGACAATACATTAGTCACCAGTGGCAAAGAATGCTCTCTTTGTGGAGAGTGGCCCACCATGCCTCACACCATAGGATGTGAGCATATTTTCTGTTATTTCTGTGCTAAGAGTAGTTTCTTATTTGACATGTACTTTACTTGTCCTAAATGTGGCACGGAAGTGCACAGTCTGCAGCCACTGAAATCAGGAATTGAGATGTCAGAAGTAAATGCTCTTTAGAAACTAAAATTGCTTCCTCTGAGGAAAAAAATGCACCATGTTTAAATTCTGAATATTAGTCATCCTAAGTAAACCTTTTATGTATCCTTTATAAGGAATGTGCTGCCTAGCCACTGTCTTCTGCTCCTTTCCAGTCATGACTAAATTCTGATCACTGGAAACCATGTGATTCTAAATATATTATGGAAATGTTATTTAAATCGTTGCATTCAATTTTTAATGTCAAGAATAATGGACAGCTTTTGTCAGGTGACTACTAACAATGCTCCTTCATTGTACTACTTCTTAAAATGAGGTTGGATTCTAAAGATAAAGATTTTGGAGACTCTGGGATGAGTGCATTTATTTTCAGAGATGACATAATATGATAATGTGACAACTATTAAGACTGTTGTTTTAAACCTTAAGACCTGATGCCTCAGTTGTAATTTTTTATTTTTTTATTTTTTGAGACAGTGTCCCGCTCTTATCACCCAGGCTGGAGTGCAATGGCGCAATCTCGCTCACTGCAACCTCCGCCTCCCGTGTTCAAGCAATTCTCCTGCCTCAGCCTCCCGAGTGGCTGGGACTACAGGTGCGTGCCATGACGCCCAGCTAATTTTTGTATTTTTAGTTTCACCGTGTTAGCCAGGATGGTCTCAATCTCCTGACCTCATGGTCTGCCCACCTCGGCCTCCCAAAGTGCTGGGATTACAGGCATGAGCCAGTACACCTCAGTTGTAATGTTACGCTTTTCTCCGAAGCCAATTTTTAAGAAGTTCAGTCCTCAGCTGTCTGACCCCTCCACAGTTGGCTTTATATTCAGAAAGTAAAAATTACTTAAGGCAGCTTGGAAGTGAGGCCTGGGAACAACTGGGGGCAACTAGTACGAACAGCACTGTTTACAGGTTTCTTTCTCTTGCCTTTGATTCAGAGCTCTCATTCTCAGTAAATATTGATAGTTTTATTGAAACAAAAGAGTTCTTTAGCGTGGTAATAATACAGCAGCGCATATCAAGATAATTCTGTATCGTTCACTCCTTTTCTCTGCATTTTTTTACTTAAAAATAAATTTAGACTCTTAAAATTGTATAGAATTATTAGCTTGAACATTGAATTATCTCAAGTCTTAACTAGAATTGTTTTGAAAAACAGTTTTTAAATGTTTTTAAATAAATGTCTTGCTAGTATGGTGGAAATACACTGCCAGTTCATTTTTCTCTTCATCTTTCATTGAAAAGCACTCAGGTGCCAGGTACTGACGTAGCCATTGGAGGCACAACACTACATTAAGCAGGAAAAAGAAAGTTACCTTCGTGGAGTTTACATTCTGTGATTGAATGAACTGTAAGTTTAATTTAGATTCAATTTAGCGTAAGATACTGAAGAAGTTTTGTAGTTTGAGGTAAGAGTATTTTACATCTTAAGAGTTTTCCTTCTTTTGCCTCCTGTAATTTTAAAACATTATTGTAGAAAACATCAACAATTCAGGAAAAAATATAAAATCAGCTCTCCCACAATTTTTTGAGAGAGATCATCACTATATTTTGCTATATTTGTAGATTTGTTGCACACACATTTCTTATCTACAAAATTATAATGAATATGCAATTTTGTTATTTTTGAAAAATAGCATTTTTTCATATGCATAAATATTCTTCAAAAATATTTTAGGGCTGAGCACAATGGCTTATGCCTGTAATCTCAGGCTCCCTATTTAGGGAGGCTGAGCCCAGGAGTTTGAGGTCGTTTCTAAAACAAATAAAATAAAAATATATACAAACGTCTTTTTTTTTTCTTTGGTGAGAAAGGGTCTCACCCAGTCACCCAGGTTGGAGTGCAGTGGTGCGATCATGGCTAACTGCAGCCTTTCCCTCCTGGGGCTCAAGTGATCCTCCCATCTAAGCCTCCCAAGTTGCTGGGACCACAGGCCCATGCCACCATGCCTGGCTGATTTTTTGTAGAGATGAGGTCTCACTTTATTGCCCAGGCTGGTCTTGAACTTCTGGGCTCAAGCAGTCCTGCTACCCTGGCCTCCCAAAGTTGTGGGATTACAGGCATGAGCCACTGCACCCGGCCATAATATATTTTCAAAAGGCTATGCATATGCCATCGTATTCCTATTCCTGTTATTATTTAACCACCGTCATAGAGTATTTAGGTTCTTTTCACTTTCTGTTGTGAATAATGCAATGATGAATCTGAGTTCATTAAGTGAAGAGTCCAGCTGCACACTACAGGCCCAATCTGGATGTAGGTGCTCAGATGGTTCTCTTTGAGACAGGCTTTAGCCCTTGGCTCTATTTTTATGATGAGTCTACATGGCATGAGGGACACAGATCCTGCTAGAATTCAAATCCCACTTGTGTATAACCTAGGACAGTGTGCCACATCTCTGCACATCTGTACATTGTAAGGATTACATGTTTAGTGTAAATAAAGCTCTTAAAACAATACCTGACACATACTAAATAGGATATAATAGTAGTGCTTTCCTTTGCTGTTGTCAGTATTATTCTGAGTTTCATTCTCACACAGAATGATGGCCGCTAGAAGCTTAAGGCTTATATTCTGCTAGTTTTCTGATCCCACTGGCATGAGATACTCTTGCCTAATAGTTCCAGCTAAAGTCCAGGAGCTCACTGTTACTGGTCTGCCTTGGATTATGTGCACATTCCCGAACCAACCACTATAGCTAGGGGATGGAAAATACTGTTTCTGGTTACTTAAATGTAGGTGACACTCCTCCCATATACCACATGAAGCTGAAGGAGTCCTGGAGGAGGCCGTTCACCACAGGAAACTGAGGTGTTCTTAGAAGAGTGGATGCTGGCAGATAGATCTCTACTAGTTAGAGTCTACATTTGCCTTACTCATTTCAAAAGTCCACATGCAGTCTCATTTTACCAGTGATCTAGTTTGATAAGGACATTCATAAGTAACTGGATGATTCCTCAACATTGCAGATTTGAAAGGATTAAATAAAGTCAACAAAATTTTGTTATATCAACAATTTTGTTATATTATTTTGATAGAGTAACTTCTAAGTGGTTGTTATCCATATTGTCAAAATCTTAACATGAAAACAGTACTTCACATATATGCTAGCTGATAGACTTGTGAGTATTGAGGGGGTTATTTTTTTCCATAGACCTTAATGGCACTTAGTGAAAATAAGTTTTTATTATTTTTCATTTTTATTTAACATCTGCCACCTCTACTAGGTGATAATCCCCATGAGTTCAGAGACCATGACTGTTTTGTTCATCACTAGATAGCCAGAGCCTTTTAGTTCTAGTGTAGCAATAGAAACGTTTTATTAGCCGAATAAACCTAAGGTCACAGATAGGGTTCTGCAGAAGCTGGCACTGAAAGCGGTCTGAAGTACAAGAGATTTTTATGTGTAACTCTCAGGGATCCATACCTGTGAAGGGAAAGAGCAAAGAAGCAGGAATAGGCAGAAGAAATGGGAGTGCTCTAAAGCAGGCCTGAAAAAAGTTGGCCAACCCAGAGGAGAGCTCTGAGCTAGTGTCATCTGTCAGAATGTTTAAATTAGGCCAAAGTAAATAGGCCTTTTTACCTACACTTCTATCAGTCACTGGGTGTGGGCAGCTCTGGGAAGGTTGTGATCTCAAGCATGGCAGCTCTGTCGTGGAAGCATATCCAACAGCTGGAGGCAGTCCACTGACCACACTCCACAGCTGGGCACCATGTCCATCTTTGCAGAAGGAGCTGGGTGGCATACCTTGGTGTGTACCACATCTAATACTGTCAATTTTTTCCTTTATAGTTGCCTTTTTTGTTTGTTTGTTTTTCTTGCATATAGTACACTTGACAAACAACACACTAATGCCAGGTAGTGTTCAGTTTATAAACAATAGATTTATGACTGACTGACACACCCAGGTGTCTCTTGAGTATCTCTGCCCCACTGCAGATACCAGACTTCCTGGCCAAGTTGCTATGTCAGCCCCCAGGAACTCTGTTCAGTCTCTGCCTCTCTGGACACTGCCAGAAGTGTTGCTCTACCTCTGGTGCAACTGTTTCTACTCCCCAGCAGCCTCCAGGCTCAAGCTTCAGGAAAACTGGGTGGGATTTAGCAACATGATGTTTCCATGTTATCCTCAAGTAGGTAACCATCAGTTACGAATGTTCTTCCTTGGGAAAATAAAAACATTTACGCTTAACATTTTTGTTTTCTCTCCTATGCACTTGCTCTCAAATCAAGCTTGCTACTTTTGTATTTAAAGTACCCAAGCGACTTCAGTGATCATATCTAAATTACTCAGCTATCAATCAGAGCTCACACAAGGTATGTCCTACTACTTTGCTCTCAGCTCCCCTGCTTTCAGTATTTAGTGACTGGATTTGGGACAAGTTTATTTAACTTCTTTAAGATTCAATTTGTTCACCTATGAAATGGACATTCAATGATGTCTACCTCTTGGAATTCTAATGGGAATTAAATAAAGCATTCTCTCAAAAAATATCTATTGAGCCCTTGCAAACATTCCTTTTCTGTACTCAGGGAATACATTCATGAATACCACAAAACCCCTGCTCTCATGGAGTTTACTTTCTTAGAGGGATGATAAAGGTAACTTCAGATTTTAATAGTACTCTGAAGAAAATAGACTGAGAAATGGGGAGTGAAAAGGGTTGCTGTATTGAATTATGTGCTTGTGGAAGGCCTCTCTGAGGTGAAATTTAAAAAGAAATCTGAAGGAAACAGGGAGAAAGCCAAGCAGAAAAGGGGTGCTAGGATAAGGAAATGGCTGGCGCCCGATCTCTGAGATGAGAGTCTTACCTCTTTGAGGAACCGCAAAAAATCCCAGTGAACCAGAAAGAGGCTGGAAATGAGGTAGGCGAGGTGAGGTCATGCAAGCCAAGGGGACAATACCTGAATTTATTCCAGGTCTGAGGAGGCCAGAGGAAGATTTTAAGCAGAGATGTGACATGATCAGATTTACATTTTTAAGGGATCACTCTGGATAATTTGTGCAGAGGTATGAGTCAAAGCAAGAAAACCAGGTCAAAGGCTATTGCTGATAGTCAACATGAGCCATGATTGTTACTCCTATTAACAGTATCACTGAAATGGTCTGCAATCTGAAATAAAGCTTGAAGAAACCTAAGTACATTTTAATAGATTCTGTCACCAAAACTATACTTGTGGGAGTTTCTCAAGTCCCCAGTTAGAGGCTGCTTTATTTTGAATATAATTCTAAACAATTTTCACCAACAGATTAAAAATAACAGACAAAAGAGAAGAGGAAAACTGGTAAAAGCAAGCATGGTTTACCATAACAAGCAATAATGAACAACTTGATATCAAAGAAGAAAAACTTTAAAAAGACTTTAATCTGGTATCATTTAGAGTAGGGACACACAGGCTCTGAGGACTAACCATGAATGGTAATTGTGGTTTTAAAAAATGACCTTGAATCATCAACGAAATCCACCCTATATTCTGTATGGTTTGGTTAAGAAGGCAGAGAAATTAGTATTGTTCTGTTTGAGAAGCCTTCAAAATGGGTTGGCACTTAAAGGCAAAAGTTTGATTTATTTGAAACATTCAATTTTAGCAAAAACATTCAGTAAGTGTTACTGTTTAAGACAAGATATTTTCAGCAAGAAAACAGTTCTAAACATGCCTTTTAGCCAAACCAATTGGCCATGTTGTATAAAGAACTGATGACCTGTGGTCCTCTGCAGCTAGAACTACTATGTAGTGTACATTTATACTCATCATGACAAATAAGTTAGCAAATATTTTTCTTTGGTAGAAAAGTAATTTCAGTCTGGGCATGGTGGCTCACACCTGCAATCCCAGCACTTTGGGAGGCCAAGGCAGGTGGGTCACTTCAGACCAGGAGTTGAAGACCAACCTGGCCAACATGGCAAAACCCCATCTCTACGAAAAAGAAAAAAAGCTGAGTTTGGTGATGCATGCCTGTACTCCCAGCTACTCGGAAGGCTGAGGCAGGAGAATCACATAAACACGGGAGGCGGAAGCTACAGTGAGCTGAGATCATGCCACTACACTCCAGCCTGGGCAACAGAGTGAGACTCTGTCAAAAAAAAAAAAAATTCAACTTTTACTTCGTTTAGGGGGTACCATGTGCAGATTTGTTATCTGCATATATTGCATGATTCTAAGGTTTGGAATACAGTGGATCCTGTCACCCAGGGAACGGAGTATAGTACCCAATAGTTTTTTTTCCAATTCGCACCTCTTTGTGTCTCCCCACCTAGTAGTCCCCAGTGTCTGTTATTGCCATCTTTATGTCTGTGAATACCCATTGTTTAGCTCCCACTTATAAGTGAGAACGTGTGGCATTTGGTTTTTTGTTCCTGCACTAACTCACTTAGGATAACGGCCTTCAGCTGCATCCATGTTGCTGCAAATAACATGATTTTGTTCCTTTTTATGGCTGCATTGTGTCCCATGGTGTATATGTGCCACATTTTCTTTGTCCAGTCCACTGTTGCTGGGCACCTAAGTTGATTTCATGTCTCTGCTATTGTGAATAATGCTGCAATGAACATGGGAGTGCATGTGTCTTTTTGTAGAATGACTTCTTTTCTTTTGCATATATACCCACTAATGAGATTGCTTAGTCAAATGGGAGTTCTGTTTTAAGTTCTTTGAGAAATCTCCAAAATGCTTTCCACAGGGTCTGAACTAATGTACATTTCCATCAACAATGTATGATAAGCATTCCCATTTCTCCACAGCCTTGCCAGCACCTGTTGTTTTTTGACTTTTTAGTAATAGCCATTCAGACTGGTGTGAGATGATATCTCGTTGTGGTTTTGATTTGCATTTCTGTGATTAGTGATTTGGAATATTTTTTCATATGTTCGTTGACTGCTTGTGTAGTTTCTTTTGAGAAGTATCTGTTTATATATTTTTTTCCATTTGTAATGGGTTTTTTTACATGTTGATTTATTTAAGTTCATAGATTCTGCATATTAGACCTTTGTTGGATGCATAGTTTACAAATATCTTCTCCCATTCTGTAGATTTTCTGCATACTCTGTTAATAGTTCTTTTGTTGTGCAGAAGCTCTTCGGTTTAATTAGGTCCCACTTGTCAATTTTTGTTTTTGTTGCAATTGCTTTTGTGGACTTAGTCATAAATTCTTGCCCAAAGCTGATATCCAGAATGGTGTTTCCTAGGTTTTCTTATAGGATTCTTAAGAGTTTGAGGTCTTACATTTAAATCTTTAATCCATATTGAGTTAATTTTTGTATATGGTGAAAGGTAGGGGTTCAGTTTCATTTTTCCGCACATGGCTAGACAACTTTCTCAGCACCATTTATTGAATAGGAAGTCCTTTCCCCATTGTTTATTGTTGCCAGCTTTGTCAAAGAATTAGTGTCGGTGTGTGACTTTACTTTTTGGCTCTCTGTTCTGTTCCATTGGTCTATGTGTCTGTTTTTGTACCAGTACCATGTTCTTTTGGTTACCATCACCATATAATGTAGTTCAATGTCAAGTAATGTGATGCCTCCAGCTTTGTTCATTTTGCTGAGAATTGTTTTGGCTATTTGGGCTCTTTTGTTGTTGTTGTTCCCTATGAACTTTAGAATACCTTTTTCTAGTTCTATTAAAAAATGACATTGGTAGCTCAATAGGAGTAGGATTGAATCTATAGATGGCTTTGGGCGGTATGATCTTTTTAGCAATATTGATTCTTCTTATCCAGGAGCATGGAGTGTGTTTTCATGTATTTGTATCACCTGTGATTTCTTTCAGCAGTGTTTTGCAGTTCTTGTAGAGCTCTTTCAGCTCCTTGGTTAGATATATTCCTAGGTTTTTTATTTTTATTTTTATTTTTTGCATCTATTATAAATGGGATTGTAGTCTTGATTTGGTGCTCAGCTTGAATGTTATGGTGTATAGAAATACTGGAGTTTTGCACATTGGTTTTGTTTACCGAAACTTTGCTGAAGTCTGTTGTCAGTTCCAGGAACCTTTTGACAGAGACTTTAGGGTTTTCTAGTTGTAGAATTGTATCATCAGCAAAGAGATAATAGTTTCACTCTTCTTTTCCTGTTTAGATGTCTTTTCTTTCTCTTGCCTGATCGCTCTGGCAAGGACTTCCAATACTGTATTGAACAGGAGTGGTGAGAATAGGCATCCTTGACTTGTTCCAGTTCTCAGGGGAACGCTTCCAGGTTTTGCCTATTCAGTATGATGTTGAATATGGTTTTGTCATAGTGGTTCTCACTATTTTGAGGTATTTTCCTTCTTGAGGATTTTTATAATGAAAGGATGTCTAATTTTACCAAAAGCTTTTTCTGTGTCTATTGAGTTAGTCATATGGTTTTTATTTTTAATTCTGTTTAGGTGGTGAATCACATTTACTGATTTGCATACGTTTAAAAACCTTGCATCTCAAGAATGAAGCCTACTTGATCATCATGAATTAACTTTTGATATGCTTCTGTATTTAGTATACTAGTAATTTTGTTGGGGATTTTTGCATCTATGTTCATCAGGGATATTGGCCTATAGTTTGTTGTTGTTATTATATCTTTGCCAGGTTTCGGAATCAGGTGGATGCTGACTTCATAGAATGAGTTGGGGAGGAGTCCCTCTTCCTCAATTTTTTGGAATACTTTCAGTAGGAATGGTACCAGCTCATCTTTGTACATCTGGTAGAATTCAGCTGTAAATCTGTCTGGTCAAAGGCTTTTTTTTTTTTATCATTACTCATTCAGTTTCGGAACTGATATTGGTCTGTTCACAGTTTCAATTTCTTCCGTATTCAATCTTGGGAGACTGCATGTTTCCAGGAATTTATCTCTTTTCTCTAGATTTTGTAGTTTGTTTGCAGTTTTTCATAGTAGTCTCTGAGGATCTTTTGTATTTCTGTAGGATGGGTTGTAATGTCCCTTTGTCATTTCTGGTTATACTTATTTGGATCTTTCTCAGAGAGAGAGAGAGAGAGAGAGAGGCAGGCTGTTAATCTAGCTAGCAGCCTATCAATCTTGTTTATCCTTTCAGGTATCTAACTTTTGGTTTCATTTATTCCTTGTATGGATTTTTGAGTCGCAGTTTCATTTTCACTTTAATTTTAGTTATTTCTTTTCTTCTGCTAGCTTTGGGGTTAATTTGTTCTTGTTTTTCTAGTTCCTCTAGTTTTGATGTTACATTGTTAATCTGAGATCTTTCTAACTTTTTAAGGTAGACATTTAGCACTATAAACTTTCCTCTTAACTCGGCTTTTGCAGCATCCCAAATATTTTGGCATGATATGTCTCTGTTTTCATTTATTTCAACGAAGTTTTTTATTTCTGTCATAATTTTGTTGTTTATCCAAAAGTTACTCAGAAGCAAGTTGTTTAATTTCCAAGTTGTTTAATTTAATTGTGTGGTTTTGAGAGATCATTTTGGTATTGAGTTCTCTTTTTAGTCAACTGTAGTCCAAGAGTGTGATTGGTGGTATTATATTGATTTTTTAAAATTTATTCAGACTTGCTTTATGGCTGCACATATGGTCAATCTTGGAGTGTGTTCTGTCACAGATAACAAATAATGTATATCTGTAGTTGATAGGTGGCGTATTCTGTAGATATCTATGAGGTTCTATTGGTTATTTAAGTCCATAATTTCTTTGTTAATTTTCTTCCTCGATGATCTGATGCTGTCAGTGGGGTGTTAAAAGTTTCTCACTATTATTGGGTGGCTGTTTGCATCTTTATATAAGTCTAGAAATACTTGACTTATGAATCAGGTTGCTCCAATGGTGCGTTTGTATATATTTAGGATAGTTAAGTTTTCTTGTTGAATTGAACCCTTTATCACTACGTAATGACCTTCTTTGTCTTTTTTTACTATTGTTGGTTTAAAGTCTGTTTTATCTGATATAAGAATAGTAACCCCTGGTCTTTTTTCTCTTCTGCTTGTATGATAGATCTTCTCTAACCCTTGACTTTGAGCCTATGGGTATTGTTATATGTGAGATGGATCTCTTGAAGACAACAGATGGATGTTATTTTTCTATCCAGCTTGCCACTCTGTGCCATTTAAGTAGGGTGTTTAGACCATTTACATTTAAGGTTAATATCTATATGTGAGGTTTTGATCCTATCATGTAGTTGTTAGTTGGTTTCTTTGTAGATTCTATTGTGTGATTGCTTTAGGTTTGTGGCTGTGTATTTAGGTATATTTTGTGGTAGCAGGTATTGCTCTTTCATTTTCATTTTTAGAACTCTCTTAAGGATCTCTTGTAAAAAAAACTGGTCTAGTGGTAACAAGTTTCACTAGTGTTTGCTTCTCTGGAAAAAAATTTTTATTTCTCCTTCACTTATTAAACGTAGTATGATGGGATGTGAAATTCTTCGTTGGAAATCCTTTTTTTGAAGAATGCCAAAAATAGGCTCCCAGTGTCTCTTGCCTTACAAGGATTCTGTTGAGAAGTCTGCTATTAGTCTGATGGGGTTCCCTTTGTATGTGATCTAACCTTTTTCTTTAGCTGCCTTTAACATTTTTTCTTTAGCTTTGACCTTGGACAGTCAGGTGGCTATATGCCTTAGCAGTGTTCATTTTGTGTAGCATCTTACAAGTATTCTCTGGATTTCTTGTATCTGGATGTCAGTCTGCCTGTCTAAACATTAGGGGAATTTTTTTGAGTTCTTCCCTCAAATATGTTTTCTCCGTTTCCTTTTCCTCCATCTCTTAGGAATGCCAATAATTCATAGGTTTGGTCACTTTAACCTCATATTTGTTGAAGACTGTTCAGTCTACAAATTTATTTATTTATTTATTTATTTATTTATTTATTTATTTATTTATTTATTTTTAAGTTTTATTTGATTGAGTTAGTTCAAAAGACTGGTCTTCAAGCCTTGAAATTCTTTTTTTCTTTTTTCTGTTTTTTTTTTTTTTTTGGTTTTTTGTTTTTTGTTTTTTTGCTTTGTCTAGTCTAGCATTAAAACTTTCAGCTGTATTTTCTTAAGTGAGTTTTTAATTCCGAAAGGCCTAATTGATTTCTTTTTAAGATGTTTATTTCCTTCTCCATTTTCTAGAGTGCTTTGGAAGTTGCTTTGTGTTGATTTTCAACCTTGTCTTAGATCTTGGTGAGCTTCCTTGTAATTCATGCTTTGAATTTTTTATCTGTCATTACTGAGTTTCCATTTTGGTTAGGGACCACTGCTGGAGAGAGAATGTTGGTGATGTCACTGCATTTGGATTTTTTTTTTATGGTGCCAGAATTCTTTTGCTGGTTCCTTCTCATCTGGAGACATTGGTGTTTCTAATTTTTGTAGTTGTTTGTGTGGGGGTAAGATTTTTTTCTTTTTCTTTCTTGCCCTATAAATTTTTTTTCCCCCACTTTCCCTTTCCCGCTCTCCCTAAGTGGTATCACTGTAGAGAATGCTGTGTAGAATCTTCTGGCTTTACTTCTATTGCCCTAATAGGCACTTCTGTTGTCAGGTTTTATATTGGGCTGTGCAGTTCAACCTAAGAGCCAGTGGATAGTGCTCATGGGTAAGAGCCAGTTTGGAACAACACAGCTGGATATATACTTGATCATTGTATACTGGAGAAGCTCTGTTGCCTCGGGCAGTGGGCTTATTCACAGAGTACACAGGTATCTGAGTTCCCTCCTTAGCCCCAATGGGGTGGGGGCCAAGATGGGTGGGGCTGGACTAGACAGGTCTGCCTGCAGGCCCCTTGATGGCATGCACATGCAGAAGAACCAAGGGAGAATCCATTGAGGAGTCACCAGGTGCCCACAGGCATGCCTAGGCATGGAGCTTAGAAACTTCCTCAGCCCCAGGTTCTCTGCACAGGGCATAGGGGCAGCCTAAACTCTCTGTCCATGAGAGTGGGTGCTCCACATGCCTGGAGATCTGCCTGGGTAGGGAGCAGAAAGGGCCTCACTGTACCAGAATCTCTGCCCAGGAGGAGTGGGCCAGCTCAGGCTGCTGGTCCAGGTGAGCAGATACTCCAAATGCCTGGGAATCTGCCTATATGTGGAGCAGGGAGGGCCCCACTGTATCATGATCTTTGCCTAGAAAGCATGAGGCAGTTTAAGCTGCTGAACCAGGGGAGCATGTGCTCCTAATCTCTGGAGAACTGCCTGTATATTAACATGGCCCCCACCACTACCCCCCACACCATGATCTATGCATTGGAAGGGTGGGACAGCTCAGGCTGTTGATTCAGGCAAGGGAGTGCTCTGAATAGCTGGAGATCTGCCTGGGGATGGAGCAGAAAAGGCCCTATTCCACCACAATCTACATCCATGAAGGATGGAGTAGCCAAGCTACTGGTCCAGGCAAATAGGTGCTCCAGATGCCTAGATTTTTGCCTGGGGGTAGAGTGGAACAGGCCCCACTGCACCACAATCTCAAAGGAGCAGGGAGGGGCCCCCAGCAGTAACACAGGCAGACTAGTTCCAGGTTGCCAAGCTGGCTCTGGCTGCAAGTCTTGTCATCCGGGAGAAACTGCAGCTGTACCAGATCTCCCACCTCAGGCCTGCAACAGGGGAGAGCACAATTCCAGTACCTCCTGCTGAGGCACTTTCCACAATTCTGGCTGTGGAGTCCCTACTCTGCTCCAGAGCAAGTGCTCCAGTCTCTGGCCTGATTCTACAATGTGTGCATGGCTGTGCTGCTAGGTCACCAAAGAATGACTGAGACTTTGTATGCACCCTGATTAAAAATGGCATTCTGCTGTCAGTCCTGGGTGTGGGAAAATGCCTGCAGCTTTTCCCAATGTCTTTTCCTCACAAAGTCTCCAAGCCTTTCCCCAGATTAGCTCTTGGCTTTGGGAGAAACAAAGTACTCTCCCTTGGCCTGGGTTTCTTGAATCTGCAGTGGAAAGGTGAGTTTCAGAGGGAGGCCCTTTGCCTCTTTCATATACTGGGGGACACTCATTTTTATCAGCTGGACACTGATAGAATCCGGGGTGTCCTTCACAATTTTGATGGATTCCTATTTTCCTTTTTGAATTAAAGCTCACAGAGTTGGTCTTTATGCACTGTCTTGCTATTTCCAGGTGGCTGAGATGTACTGAAAGTCTCTAATCCCCCATCCTGAGGGGAGCAAAATCAACTTTTTTAATATCTATTTCTTTTATCTTTCAAAGAGTATGTAATGTAAATCATGAAACAAGACAGAATATGAGAATATGCCTTCATGTTTCCAGGTAGTCTCTTATTTCCCCTTTTTTTCCAAAAAAAAAAAAAGAAGCTTATGGTTTTAAAATGTTGGGGAAAAAATAAAGTAAGCACCATTTTGTATAATGTCTTTTACCTAATCCTGAATTGAGTTGTTATTCTGGAAACTATAAAAAGTCAAACAAGGTTGAGAGAAGTCACTCTTGAGGCCAGGAGATCCCTAAGTGTAGTATTCTGTAGGTAGTTCACTTCCCTTCTCATTAGCAGCAGAATAATATATTCTCATTAACAGGTTCTATGTTATATTGAATAATATATTCAATATATTGAATAATATATAATATATGAATAATATATTCTCATTAACAGGTTCTCATTAACAGGTTCTTATGTCTATGGTGAAACCTCAGAACCAATAAATTGTATATATACTTAGTTAAGTAAAACTGATTTTCAAAATCAGGTGGATGTGGACATGTTTATATTTATTTACTTCAAGAGATCTATCTGAAGGAAATGGTAATGTTTAGTGCCAGACTATTCATAATAAAGAAAGATGTGAAACAACATAAATGCTCAACAATAGGGAAATAAATAAAAGAGTGTAGCAATTTAGTTGACTAAAGTAATGCAATATAAATACAACAGGAAAGAATTTCATGCAGAAATATTTATGAATATTTTTAATTACATGAGAAAGTCCTCATAATGTAATACTAAATTAAATAAATAGGATACTAAATTAAGACCAATGAGATAAATAGGCACATAATATGTCTTACTAACAACAAATACCTCTCGGTAATCAAATTTTGATTTTCTTCGTGTTTTTCTGTATTTCTCAAATTTTCTACAATGAGCATATAATTATTTTTAATAAGACCCAAACAGGTTATTTCTTTAAAATCTCATGGCCAGTTTTGTTTCACTTAATCCAAAGATAAACCATCTTCACAACGCGTAAACCAAGTCTTTTGATGTGAGATAATTTAGGTGGTAAAAGATTCTAAATTACTATAGTACCTATTTTTGCATTAAATAAGGCCTGCCTTTATAGCCAATCACAACTGTAGAAAGTCTGAATTATTTCATATGTCTTAAATTACATATTAAATATCTGACTCCATGTAATATGTGCATTTTAATCACTTAGAAGTATGTAGGCAAAAAGGAATAAAAGTTCCTACTTCCTTTTCCAAAATATTTGTACAGTGTTTCTAAATAAAAAAAAAAAAAATGTATTTTAGTTACTTTAAAAATCTAGAGCTAATACACCAGATCTGAACAAGTGACATGAATATTGAATATTGTCAGCTGCCTAAACTTGTAAAGTAACTGTATTTCCACAACTAAGAATCTAAGATACAGGGTCTGACCTAGGATTTTGTGTTTCTTCCAGATATCAACACAAAAATGTTGACATTTCTGAGTATTGTTATGGTTTGGCTGCCAATGAAACAATGCAAACTTGAATCTCCACTGAGACCTAATATAAATAGTCACAATTGGCCAGGCGTGGTGGCTCACGCCTGTAATCCCAGCCCTCTGGGAGGCTGAGGTGGGTGGATCACCTGAGGTCAGGAGTTCGAGACCAGCCTGGCCAACATGGCAAAACCCCATCTTTACTAAAAATGCAAAAATTAGGTGGGCCCTCGTGGTGCACACTTTTATTCCCAGCTACTTGGGAGGCTGAGGCAGGAAAAACGCTTGAACTTGGGAGGCGGAGGTTGCAGTGAGCCAATACTGAACCAGTGCACTGCAGCCTTGGCGAAAGAGCAAGACTGTCTCAAGAAAATATATAAAGTAAATAGTCACAATTCTGAATTATTGGAACTTAAGTCTTTACTGTTCTTGAGGTTTTCAGAATGGTTCCTTGGTAAATATATCTCACCATACACTCAGAAAATATCATCCTCTCCTGACAGCCTCTATTTTAAATCCACACCAATTTGTAAGAGTGCCTTTCTAGTCACCAGAAATAATAAAATAGTTCAGTTCTTTTTCACTAAATGAAATTATAATTACTTGCTTTAAAAATACTTATTTCTAGACTAAATATAGAGGGCAAAAAAAAAAAAAAATTAAGAGCAAGGATCCTCATCCAATATTGTGAGCATTATTTCTTAGTCTTCCTTCTCAGACCTAGTGGTATTTTTCTCAGTTTCAACTTGATGACTCTCTCAAACAGGAAAATAACCTTTGAGCTCAGTAAGGACAGAGACTGTATCTTTCTCATTTTTGTGGCACTACAGCCAAAAACTGACTGGCACAATACAGATGCTCTGTAAATGTCTGTAGAAACCAAGACAGTTTGGAGTTTGATTATCAAGCCCTTCACAAGGATTGAGCTGAGTAGCTGATGGTATTAGCGTCGGGAGAATTCTATATGCATGTCTATAATGTTGTAGAAAGGCCACACCTCAGGTTTGTAGTGTATCTTAAGATTGCCATTTTTAATTAAAAATATCCTGTAGCATTCTTGCTTTGAGAAAAAAAAGTTGGAATTCAAGAGCCCAGTAAGAGAATTAATAACTTTGCTTTGAAAATACATGCAATTTCAGAGCTGTCAATTTTAACTATGTCTCTTTAAATACTTTTTTCTTCTAGAATCCAACTGGGTAGATGAAGTTTGTTTTTTTTAAATTCCATTATAGAAGTAATAGCCTTGTTTTGGTGTTTTGTAAGCAGGTAATATTCTGCTGGTGACTGTCTTCGCAGTAATGCATTGCTATGAATTCTGAATTCTATTATTTTACATCTATAGCAGCGTAAAGTGTATTTTTTATAAACAGCAAACTTCACCTCATAAAAATTTATTACATAAGGGCATAAGCAAATGCTTTTCCTTCTAGTCATTGGCAGTTAAGTGATTCATCAGTTTTTCACAGAAAACCAATTTCATTGCAGATGTTCTGTAATTTCCAGTCTTCCTGAATTGTGGAGCCATATCACACAATCCCAATGCAAAGAACATAAGGACTTTTTTAAAGGTCTGTGCTTAGTCTCTTTAATAGGATTGAATATCACTTGCTGTCTCATCTGTTTTATTTTTTAAAAATTAAGAAATCAGACTCCTTTCCTTTCCTATATATGTTGATTCCACACATGGGTGGGTAACTGGTAGCAAATTCAAAACCAACAGATTTCTTCATATTTGAAACAATGACATTCAGTCTTTTCCCTGGAATCAAAGCAGAACTATTAAGAGAAACAAAAATTTTCCCAAACCTAAATCCTTTTTCTTCAATCATGCTTATTTTCACTCTTTTTTTACCCCAGGGTAAGGAAGTCAGGCAGAGGGCTGGGGGAAATTCAGAAGTGTCCATCTGTCAATTAATGGAGCTCCTGAGAATTTTCCTCAGGTAAATTTCCTCCACTGATAACTTGAGTGTGGTTTTGTCTAGCGTTTGAAGGTTGAGAAGTGGAAGATGGGTATTCAGTATAAAATATGGAAATAAGAGTGGGGGAAAGCCTGCAGACTCAGTGATGGTCTAAGGCCATGTATGATAAATGAAAATTTCTCATAAGTACAAAAGATTTCTCTCAGAAGATTAAATACCTCCTAAAAGGCTTATGAAATTAAAGTCCAATTTTTTTAAGAACATCATCCTTGGATTGAAAGGTTGAATCAAAAGCATGATGATTAAATTTACTTATAATACAAAGTTATGAGCTATTGCAAGGGTGAAGTGATAGATTTTCAAGATCGCCAGTTTGGTTCTGAAGCTGGTCCTCATTTACTCCTCTGCCTTTCATTGCAGCTCTAGTTACCCACATATTTCCTTTAATGTGTAAATCAGTAATGCCCACGGACTTGGTCTCTGCAGGGTCACTCTTAGGCAGCGGTCTCCACGTGTGTTTTAAAGGTATAAATATCTGCCCTTAGTTCTGCCATGGTTCCTGGAATTTAATCATCAATTGAAAGTAGTATGTCTATAAGGGCAGAGTATTATCTATAATGTAAATTCCATGCAATTTGCTGCCACCTTTTGTGGATTTCCTGCTAGCACCAGTCAGAGATTAGAGGCAGCTGGAGTGGGAGAAAGGTGACTCATATACATACATTTATAACCTATAGAACCACCAATCAAAATTTATTCTCTTTCCTCATCTCTCTTAACCACTAATTATTTTTTATACATTACCTCTTTTTACTTACTATCCTCTAAATTCATGTTCATTTTATTTTTATTTTATTTTTTTTTAGAGGCAGGGGTCTTGCCATGTTTCACAGGCTGGTCTTGAATTCCTGGCCTTAAGCAATCCGCCTTGGCCTCCCAAAGTGCTGGGACTATAGATGTGAGCCACTGTATCTGGCCCTCTAAGTTCATTGTAAACTGGCTTCTCCTTTATACAAACTAAAACTTAAAGCCACATGAATGATTAAGCCTAGCCTCTCGCCTCATTCAGCCAAATGATTATTGAACATGTTTTTCAATATGTTTTTTCAGTATGTTGGGCATTAAGAATCCAGAGATAAATAGGAGATCAGAGTCTACCAAAGGAGAAGGCAATGGGAGTAAATAGACAAAGTGGTTGGAGAGCATTGAGAAATGAGTGATTTATTTCATCAGAGACCTATAGAGGCCCTCCGGGGACAATGACGTTTCGGTTTAGTCTTGAGGTATATAGGATATCTTCAGGTTAAGAAATTTAAAAAGGACATCAAAATGGGATATACACACATATACACACACATCACCCACAGACATATATACATATGTTTTTATGGATATGTGTGTGTATACACAGAACCGACAGATTTCCTCATATCTGAAAACAATAACATTCAAGAATATCTTAAGAGTATGTAAGTTATTGAAACTTAACACATGAGCCCCTCACAGCCAAGTTTAGATGAGTAGTCATTCAGCAATCATCAAGGACTCACATTCTGCCAGACACTGTGCTAGGTAAGCATCAAGGACGCAAAGACAGTAAATACAGGACATGTTTTCTGCCCTTAAGAAACACAGTTTTCCTGAAAACTACTTAATCACTATGGAAAACAGGGTCCAGTGAGAACAGGATTTTATGCAAGAACAAGGTGAAGATGGAGTCGTAACATAAGATCCTTTAGAAAAGAAAGCACAGACTGGTAATCCCAAATTGAGATTTTTCCAGGGCCACTAGGGAAGGCTAAGGATGCCTCGGAAGACGAAGGGAAGCAAAACTAGAGAAAGGGCTGTTGAAAGAGGACAGACCAAGTAGCAAACAAATTTTGGCTGAAATGAACCAAAAATTCATCATTCTACCAGATGGCTGGTACCCTTTTAGAACTTTTTACTCTGTGAGATGTGTTACAAGACACTCTTTACAAAAGAGGCAACTAAGTAATTTCCCCAAGGTTACACAGCAAGGGTGAGAACTGAGGTCTTTCTGATGCAAAATCTACCCTCTTTCTACAACACCCAGTCGCCTTTCAGTTTTATCTCACAATTGCTACCAGAGGCTCATTGTTTAACTGGCTTGTCCATACCCTCTGCAATACACTGATCTCAACAAAAATCAGAAATGTGTCAAATTAAAAAAAAAGGTCACGCAGATGGAACTACCACTTAAAGTACGGGTGATATGAGAATAGAAACCAACTAGAGTGTCCTGAGTAAATTGAAATAGGAGATATACAGTATATTCTTGAGATACTTGGATACATGAGAGGAAAAGCCCACGTCAAGACTTTCTTTGACTCAAGAAAGGGAGGATAATGATTCAGAAAGGAAAGACTTATTGTTTTCTCAGAAATCAACGTGCCTCGTTCATGGTCGTACTCAATAATTACTTGTTGAATGACTAGAAGAATGAATGTCAAGGGAAGGGGAAAACACTGGAGATGCTGATTTTAACTTACATATTGGCAAAACTATTTTCTGGTGGTGATGTTTGTAATAAAAATACCAAGTATTGTTGGGAGTATAGAGAAGTTAGCATCTTCTTAAACTACTGTACCAGTGTAAATTTTTCTGGAGAGCAGATTGGTTATATGCATCAGCAGCTTTAGAAAATGCCTAATTTTTCACAAGAAATTATAGTTCTATAATTTAATACTGCTAATAGAAGGATTCATTTACCATGATGTGCATCTCTATTTACTATGGCAAAAATTGCCAACAACCAAAAATCTCCCAAAGGAGATGCATTACATAAACCATGCTGTAAAAGAATATTTAATAACATTGTAGTATTTTCTTATCTATTATTTAGTAAAAAGTAAAAGTTGGTTATAAACAGAATGTACAATATCCTGTTTTCCTAAATATAGAACATGTATATTTTTATATTTATATAAGTCTATTATAAAAGACTAGATAAATTTGTAGTAAAAATGTTGGCAGTAGCCATCTATGGGAGATTTAGGTAATTTGTATTCCCTTCTATGTGATTCTATGTATTCTCCAAATTTTCTACAATAAATATATAATTATTTTATAAAAGGAAAAAAATAGGATCAGGCTGGTGGCTCAGGACTATAATCACAGCATTTGGGGAGACCAAGGTGATAGGATTGCTTGAGGCCAGGAGTTCCAGGCCTGCCTGGACAACATAGTGAAACCGTGTCTCTACAAAAAATAAAAATAAAAATAATTAGCTGGGCATGGTGGTGCATGCTTATAGTCCAAGCTGCTTGGGAGGTTGAGGCAGGAAGATTGCTTGAGCCTGAGAATTTGAGCAAGACCCTGCCTCAAAAACAAAACAAAACAAAAACAAAAATACAAAAACAAAAATTAAAAAAAAAAAAATGTAAAAGCAAGCAAGAAAATGAGAAAAATAGTTTCAAATTATATAAAAAGTAAAGTTAATGTACTTATTTCCCACCTATCTACCAAAAAATAATGAGCACAAATACAAGAAAAAACAATCCTCAGAAAAAAAGAAATGAAAATGGCTAATGGACTTATAAAAATATGTTCTACTTGGCCAGCAATGAAAGAAATGGTGATTAGAATCAAATTAGAGTAACAATGTACTATATGAATATGAATATTTATTATTGTTGAAAGCCCAGTAATGATATACTTGGGGAAAGCAGGTTTCCAGTATGAATGAAGAGCCTTAACCCATAGCTTTTGACCCAAGATTTCTACTTCTTAGAATCTGTCACAGTAAAGCATTCAGAAATGGGGACAATGAATTATGCAAAACATGTATATTACAAAGTGATATGCACTCCTATGGTTTACATATGTATATGTTGAGGAATTTATGGAATAAATCCTAGGAACGCTTACATTGAGTCACTTGAGGTGTTTTGACTGAGACTGAAAATTAAGGAAGATAACTTCTGCATGTTGATGTACAATATTTTCAATTGGTAACAATGATAATATCCTAAATTCAGTTATGGTTGGTGTATCATAAAGGTGTACATTTCTAGTCATTTAAAAAATGCTACTTGAATCGAAATTTTTTTTTTTTTTTTTTTAGTTAGCTTGTTAGATCAAGCCAACAAGGAAATAAAAAAAAAAAAACAATGAAGAAAAGGGTATTGTGTTTGTTGTTATTGCTGTTGCTGCTACAGTTTTTATCCTAAGTGCCTGTCACATGGTAACATTCTATAAATGAATATTGATGAGTAGACCTCCTACAAATTAAATGTGAGTCCTTCTTTTTAAATAGATGTTTGAGTTTAACTGAGTTCACTGTACCACCGATTTTTCCAGTGTTTATTTTCCTCTGTTTCTTACAATTCTGATTAAACTGCTATCACCAGAAATAGGTATTTGTATACATAATTGCTAGACCCAATGTTCTACTTGGCTAAAAACACCAAGTCTAAGATATTCTGATCTATCAGAAACTGTTTCTAATCTTCAGTGAGGCCTATGGTTTGGAAGGCAGAGTGTGTTCCAAGATGCTCAGCAACCTCTTGAACCAGGAAACAGGATCTTTATCTTCCTGACCTTCTATTTATCTTTTGAAAAGACAGAAGTAATAACATTAGCTGTGTAACTAACCTACTAGCTCAGATTCCTCTTTGTCCTTCTTAGTGGGCTCTTTCCATTTTTCTGTTTTCTTTCAGCATTCTCTACTGCTGAAGTATTTGGAAAAAAAAAAAAACTTTTCTATTAACTTACATTTTTTATGGAAAAAAATTATTTTCTTTAAATTAGTTGGTCAAGTTAACATTCAGTGAAAACAAGGTATTTGATGTTTATTATTATTTCTTTCTTGTTTCAGTGAAATATAGATACTTTATACTTTGTATACTTATTAACAAAGTCAGGTCCTGACTGAAGACCTCCGTTTTGAAATAAAAATGATGTCCTAGCTCTAAAGTACGTCCAGTCAAAGCAATTGAGTTTGAAGCACAAAACAGCACTAGCGATCTCATTATGTACATTAGAAAGTATGGGGAATGCAGGCACATAATCTATCCAAAGACTAATCAAGATTTCATCCACAACTCTTCATACTAAAATAATCTATCAAGTAGGATTTTTAGGCTGAAGCTATGTAAAATCACAGTCAACTGTAGTAAACATTATACTGATATGCAAATATAAAAAAATTAAGTGTTTCCTAAGGTTCTTCTATTTTTTTCCTGAATCTTTGTAGTTGAGGAATTACTCCTTTTACAAAAACCAAATGTTCTTCCTCTTCCATTGCATAGTGGGCTCTTATCTGTGATCATAGATTTACTGGCCACAGTGCTTATTTGGTAAGTAATCATAAAATCACAGGCTTGAAAGTACTTTTTTTAAAGAATACCTCTATAAAACCTTTATCAATTGAGTATTCAGACTCCATTTTATTACTTTCAGTAACTGAATTCACAGTCTCCCAAGAAAAAATCAGTCATGCTTTTGAGATGCTTTATTTACTTCAAGTGTTTACCTGTCATTTAAAAGTAGTTGTCTACTGGTTATAATTCTGTCTTGTAAAGCCATTAGAAAAAGTAGAATATTCCTTCCTCAAGAGAGTTCTTTATATATTTGAAGTAAAACACAGCATGATTGTCTTCATTTACTCATGTCCAGTCAGTCATCCGTAGCACCAACCATACACCCATGCTGCAATGGAAGCTGGGTCAAGAAGTAGCATGGGAGCTGAAATTCAGGCTACACTCTATGTGCTGAGTGTTGGACCCCAACACTGGGACTGTATCCACCCATAGAAGATGTCTTTTTATAATTTTCATGAAAGTACTTCCATTTTGGCCCTCTTGTCTTGCTTTTTATCTATATAATTCAGTTTATCTCAAGAAGGAACCTTCCTCTTATTGAGACAAAGTTGTCATCTGAGTTTAGGTGACCTGTGTTCTTTACGTGACGTGATTTCTAATCTCCCCTCTCTGGTTGTTTCCTAAATTTTTCTATTGTTATCAATATGCCAACATCACTAACTTCTGAAAGATAGATTTTTTCTTAATCTAATTGTTCCTAAAAGTTATATATTGTTATACAATAAATTATACTGTAGCACCATTTTTATTCTGTGATTCTATTCTTCAAAATAGCTCTTGTCTAATTACTTTATCAAAGCTGAACTTTTGGACCTGGCTTTCAATGACTTATATATTGGATCTATCTTACTTGAAAATTTAACCCAAAAGGTTCAAAACTGAACTGATTATCATTATCCCCAAACCCTCCTCTTTACTATGTTCTTTTGATTGTCCCACCATCTATTTAGTTACAATGAAAGAGAAGCTGTAATTACTTCTTGACTTCCCCTCCTCTCTCACTCTTCCATTCAGTTGTTCTCCCAGCTCTGCAATTCAACACTTGTATTGCCTTATATATCTTTTCTACTCACTACTCTTCATTTCTACCTCCCTGCCCTAGTTTGGATTATAATACTCTCTGACTTCCTTTTCTCCTCTCTAGACACCCAGTGCATCTCTAACAATGCTGCTTGCTATTTAAATTTTAAATTAATCCTTTCAAGTCTGTTTTCATCTTGCTAATAAAGACATGCCTGAGATTGGGTAATTTATAAAGGAAAGAGGTTTCATTCACTCACAGTTCCACATGACTGGGGAGGCCTCACAATCATGGCAGAAGGCAAAGGTGGAACCAAGTCAGGTCATACATGGCGGCAGGGAAGAGAGCATGTGTAGGAGAACTCCCCTTTAAAAAACCATCAGATATCATTAGACTTATTCACTATCACAAGAACAGCATAGGAAAGACCCACCCCTATGATTCAATTATCTCCCACTGGGTCTCTCCCATGACATGTGAGAATTATGGGAGCTACAATTCAAGATAAGATTTGGGTGGGGACACAGCAAAAACCATATCAGGCCTCTACACTGTTTTAAAAGTTCTTTGATGATTTCCTATTTAAGTAAAAGGAGAAATGCCTAATTCATTTGACATGGCTTCAAGAACCTTTGATTCTTTCCCCCATTTGCTCTCCACAATGGAAACACCATAGACTTCTAGGGTTTTTTGTGTGTGTGCTTCAGATGATTCCCACTTCTTTATAACTCTGATGCTTCCCACTTCTTTGCAAATGTCAAAACTAACATGGCTTCAACAACATATTATCTTTGTTTCTAGTTCATGTCAATTTTCTGTGGTCTTAAATACTAATCATTCTTCATAATCAAGGTAGAAACTAGTAGTTGGAATTTATTTATTGTGAATCAAATACATTCCCTAAAGATGGCACTTTAAATTTCACCATGATTTCTGATGGTTTTTCTGTTCTTAAAAGTGTGATATAAATTTATCATTTCCACTCTTAGTAGACTCTGCCCTGTTGTAAATGACAGCAGCACATTTGATTATAATATTATTTGTACCTCTTGCTCATTATCTGGCACTTAGTGAATTTAGTATACTTTCAAACTGTAAGAACTTTAATATTCCTGCTCTGCAAGTCCACAGATTATGGAATCTTCATATAAGAGCATGACCACATTTACTGAAATATTTACTAATCGTTTTCCCCCATACTAAGTAACATGAGAGGATTTGAACCTATGAAGAAGCTAGTTCTAAATTGTCTTACATTTTCTTTTGCTATGTTATGTTGAAACATCAAGATGTTTTAATGCAAAAAAGAATTTAACGTAACTTCTTATCAGCAGAAAGCTCACTTGGCTCCTTGTTATCAAGCGTTTCTGATTGTTCAAGTAGAGACAGGGTAGATAAAAAGTCTCCTAAAAGTTGAAAGTAATTTGAAACCCAAAGATGGAAAGTTGGGCTGAGACAGATCAGATCTAAACCTGAAATACACTAGGGTATCCAGACTTCCTACAGTTTCAAAAGTGATAGAGATCTGCTATCTCTCTTTAAGCTCAATACCTTCTTGCTTGAGTAACATATTTCTTAAAAATAAATAGTAAACAACAACCTCTCTTATTAGGATCTTAAGTATTTGAGTTAATTGAAAGGTCAATATCTAACTGGCTTCGAGTTTATCTCAAAAGATTCAAACCTCGAGGAGGAAGAGCAACTGGACAGATCATAGTTCCTGGGGATGCACCACAGCCATGCTGCTCCAGGAAGACACAGATATGAATTGAAAGGTAGGAAACCTAGACTGAAGAAGACAGTGCATGAAAATAAAACAGGACAAGGCAGTCTGTGACATCACAGATCCAGAAGCAAAGAAACACAGTCATTTTAAAATTGATCTCTCATTTCTTCTTTCTATGAAGTGAATTATTAATATTTATGTTGTTTGAATAGTATTTGCTGCATTTTGAAAAAGACAAGTATCTAGAGTTAGTGCCCATTGTTACCAATCAATGAGGAGAAGGGTGAGATATTAGCTATCTAAGAAGACAGCGGAACCATCTCATTGTGATTAGTCTGAACTAGAGCCCCAGAGTCTTTTGGAATCTGATTCATTCCATCTGTTTTCATGGCAAGCATTTCATTACCTTATCTGAACTCTAGCAGTCTCTAAAGTGTGTTTTTCAAACTACAGATCACAGCCCCCTAGGATTCATTAATCAATTTAGCAGGTTGAGAAGAGCTATTTTGAAAATAAGTAAAAGTAAGTAAAAGATAAAATAAATGTCCTCACTCATGTAAAGGGTAATGTATTAGTCAGAATAGACTAACCTATACTTGATATCTAAATGGCTTTAACAAAATAAAAATCTTATATGTGAAAAGCCAATGCAGGTTAAATGAGCCCCTTCAGTCTTACAACTTCACAACATGGAATGAGTGGTCTCCAAGACAGCATGCCACCTGCGGCAGTGAAGAGAGAGGTTCAGAGCCACACAAGGTGTATTCAAGAGGCAGGCCTGGAAGTGGCTTGTATCACTCGTGCCCATATCCCATGGGCCAGTACTTGGTTGCATGGATCCAATTTACTTGTAAGGAAGACTGCACAATGCAGTCTTCTCGTGCATATGGAAGAGGAAGTGGAAATCGCATTTAGACCAAGGCACTGTCATTACACCCATTCTTCATTGAGTTGAACATATATAAGCTTCTGTAGAAGAGATAAGTCAGCTATTTTAACAAATACCTAAACTTTCCTGAAACAGTAAGCAGAAATTTTATTTCTTTTCTGAAAAGAAGATACTATCTGTCACCAATGGTGCAAAAACTAAAGTTTATTTTTAGGTATTTGGATTTTCCTATCAAGTTGATTAAACTGACATGTATTGAACACCTGCTGAGTGTACCAGGCCCCATGGAAAAATCAAAGATGGATGAGATAGCAGTTCTTCCTGTTTCTCTATCATCCCTTTCTATACCATCATAATTTATCCAACTGTGTACTACCTCAGAGCTATCCCACAAGACCCCAGATAACCACACTTGGAGACTGTCTTTTTCCCTAAAACATTGGAAATATGCAAAATTTCCCCAGTTAGAGAAAAATTTCTACCTTATTGTGAAGAATTCCAATTCTAGTAAAGAATAACCAGTGGACAAGACTACTTGTCCAGGCTTCTGACTTCTTTTGCTCAGACTCCCTCCATGGATTCTGCATCCGTTGTCCCTTAATCCTAAAGTTTTAGCGCCTGCCTCTGACTAGATGATGCTATAAACTGAATTGTGCCCTCCACCCATTCATATATTGAAGCCCAAGTTCCCAATGGGACTTTATTTGGAGATGGGGATTGTAGGTGGTAATTACAGTTAAATGAGGTTATAATGCTGAAGTCCTGACCTGATGGGATTGCTGGCTTTCTAAGAGGAAGAGATCTTTCTTTCTCTCCACTCTGCGAACTGAGGGAATACTGTATGAGGACACAGTGAGAAGGTGTCCATCTGCAAGCCAGAAAGAGACCTCTCGCTGGGACCTGAGCATGCAGGCACTCTGATCTCAGATTTCCAGTCTCTAGAAATATGAGAAAAATGTCTGGTACTTACACCACCTAGTCTGTGGTATTTTGTTTATGGCAACCTGAGCAGACTAAGACAGATGCTTACCTCGGACAGTCAATAATAGGATATATAAGGATTAAATATCTCCTTCTCTGTGCAGTTCCTTTTGCCTAACCAAGCTGAGTTCATTATTCCTATTTTTCATGCTATAGTCATTGTGTACACATTCTCTTGTGTATTAAAATGTAAGTTCCTGAAGAGTGGGAACTAATTCAAAGATAATCCTTCATGGTAGGAACACATGAAATAAATATGGAATGCTGTGTTAAGGTCACAAAAAAGTGTGATTTAGTAAGTATTGTGTTCGTGTTTTATGCAAGTTACCTATCTTAATACCTAAACTAACCATAAGAGGCAAACATTATTATCCACATCTCACAAATGAGAAAACAGGCTCAATAAGTCTCTGATGTCATACTGTAAATAATCAGTGGAACTGAGATTTGAACCAATGCGTGTTGAACTCCAAAGCTCATTTTCTTTTAATATTGTATTATAAACCTCCCCTCTTTTCTTTCCCCATATCTTACCCACCTTTTGGACTTGCTTTCAGAACGCTAGCTCAACCTTAACCACTGTATCATCTCTACCCTTTACCTACTTCTATGCTTTCCACCATCTCTATCCCCTAAACCTATTTGGCTTTCCTTGTCCTTAACACATTGGTATCTACGTTATTGGAGCTGATACTTCAATTAAAACAATGCGATATTGTACTACTGAGTGCCTCTATATTTAATTATTTAACAATTACTTTCCTTAGTGTGCTAGTCATGATAATATAGCTAATGAATCAACTTAATTAAATAAAAACATGTTTGTTCTGTTTTCTTTTAAAAAATATAATCTGATTCTCTTCTTCATTATATTTATTGCTACAAAATTACAAGCTAAATTATTTGTTAAATTGCTTAAATCCATTGGGTTTATTCTATCAGGAGTGGAAATATTTGTCATCACAAATCTTTAATTACTTTTCCCACTCATAGTAGGCACTTACAAGTGACATATGATATGAATTTCTTAAATTATTGCAAACAAAAGAACAGTAAAACATTAGGTTCCTTAAAAGCCATAAATAATTTGATGATTCAGACAATAAGCAGCAATATAAATAGATTAATAAAATTAAGCATGGTTCCTATTCATTCTCTGGTGCAATTGATCCAGTAAAACAGGATGCCATTCTAAGGTTTAAAGAGCCCTTGTAGCCAAAGGCTTAAATATGTCATTTTAAAACAAGTGTATCATTTAGATTTAATCAACTGTCCTCAAAGTATATGGCTTTAAAATATTTATGAGTGATTTTTGGTTATATGCAACCCACAGCAAGCCAGATTTAAAATAATACCGATAATAACCCATAATTTTGTTTTCAAAACAATTACTTTCCTAATCACTGGTAATGTTTATATTATTCTTTGGGTTACTATTTTCATTAAATAAAAGATCTCCGAGTTTTAGCTCAAAGATAGTCCCACTATAGGGTTTGAAATAAGTGAAAGCCTGTTATAAAAACCATGGGAGCTAGACATAAATTGAAGCTGCCATTGAAATTAATCTTTGCTCAATTCTGGAGTTTAGGGTTCTTTTCATACTCTGAGATTAAAGATTTTGTGGAGAAAAGAATCAAAATCCCAAAGTGGGTCAAAATGCCCTATAAGATACAAATACTTTATTTGACTATGCCAAAAGAAAAGCTCTAACTACTGTATAATATTACATAGGTGTTAGCCTGGATCCATTGATTCTAGGGTTAAAAATTAAAAAAGAGAATACATATAAAATGATTGGCATTGTTATTGACTTCAATTTAATTTTTATAAGGGTTGTTAGTCCTGCGCCAGTTGCCCCTGTGGGGAAAAGAAAGAGATCAGCGTGCCACAGGTGTGGAGGGGCAGGCCACCCCTTCATCCCCTTAATTGTTCAGCAAGGTCTCCAGTGGCTTTCTTCTCCACCTCTGTATTCCCAAGCAGTGCAATCTAATTGCAAATAATGGCTAACCATGAATCATGTAAATTTCATTCCATGGAAAGCCACATGGAAACTTCCACCACCAGGAATACCATTCACTCCAGTTATCAGATATTCTAGGTTATTTGCACCACTGCTCTTGTTCAGTTATTCATTGTGTATCTTTTGCATGTCTGCCAGTGGCTGCTGTGTTTAGCATGAGAAAAACAAAGTGAGAAGACATCGTTCCCTGGCTTAATGCACATAAGTTGTTCAATGTGTCAGGAATTACTGTGTTTTAATTCTCACAACAGCTGCCTTATAATGTAGATATCACCATTTTACAGATGGGGACAATCCCAACAAGAAACCTGAGACTGAGAGGTTAAGTGTTAAGTCAAAGGTCATAGAGCTAATAGGTTATGGAACTTGTATTCACATGAAAGGTAGTCTGATCTCATTTCAAACCTGTGGTCCTTTTATTATTGAGTTCCATGCTCTCCATCAATTTAACTATACAAAAGCTTATTGCATTTATTTTGTTTGTAAGTCTTCCCTAAATCATCCTCATTCTTTATATTCTTAAAGTTGACATTCTCCTGTCTAGAATGCTGTTTTTAATATACTTGATTTATTTAACAAAAATAATATTTAAAATATTTTAGGTACTAACATGCCATACAGGGGCTTATGCAATAAGTAAGTTTTTACTTCCCTAATATGCAGAGAGAATAGGTCCACAGAGACCACCTCTGCAGGAGCCCATTCTCTAGGCCAGTCATGACAGTGAAGCAGCCTTTGACGAGAAAGAGTGTGGTCAGGAAGAAGCATGGCTTGACAAAGAGCCAGAGAAGAGTCTCATCCATTCTAGAATTGGAGGAGTGATTTTTAACACGCCAGGAAGAAGTGAGTCAATAAGGAAGAATGTAAATCAAAAGGGTACGTGTAAAAGGAAAAACACAGTCACTTTTATGTAAATTGAAAGATCTGCTTTTGCCAGGAGGAAATTCTGGGAAAGATCTCTTCTGCACCTCAGCAAAATGCAGGCAAGTTCCCATCTGTTTTATTCCCTCTGTCAGGAACAATTTTCCCAAACCAATGGGGCATACAGGACTAGAATGGAAATGGGATGGATTGGAACTCATCTTTGCTATGAAATCACAGAAGGTGCAGAGAGGCAGGTTTTTTTTTTTTTTCTTGTTTGGTTCCTGTTTCTGTGGTTTTTTTCCTTTCTTTTGAGCAGTTTTCTTTTTCTTTTCTTTTTTTTTTTTTTTTTATTCTGAACTTTTGAGCAGTTTTCAAGAGGTCATATGAGCTTAGTCTCTGCCCTGAGACTAAGACTAAGTCATTTCTAGAATATTTCTAGATTTAAATAGTAGACTGGAAGCCAAAAAGTTAATCATTTTTACTATTTATAAGTTAATTTCCTATGGCAATAAAAATAAAGTTTGTTTTGTTATTTTTAAATTTTTTTTAATTACAAAAAGCAATGGGTTTGTGGAATTTTATTAATATAAAAATACAGTTTTAGTTTATAAAAATTTTAAGGACTAATTGTCAAACTGATGTTTCACATTTTTCATATTACATCATTTCTATTTTAACACATACGATTTGGAGTCTTATATTGCCATATAAGTTTATGAGAGAAGGTATGGCACTTAAAAAATAAATTATACGTACATTTTCAGAAATTCAAGAAGCCTATGTCAGTATCCCCCCAGACATTTTTAATCTTTTCTCTAAAATCCCCATTCTTTGGTCAGTAAATTACTTTAATGCCTTAATTTATTCCCACAGTGGTCCCAATGTTAGTTTTATCTTGCTGGTCTAACAAATTACCACAAACGTAGTGGCTTAAAACGACATAAATCTATTATCTTACAGTTCTTAAGTCAGAAGTCCAGTATGAATCTCACCAGGCTAAAATCAAAGTATTGGCAGGTTGTGTTCCTGTCTGGAGGTTCTAGGGAGATCTGTGTACTCATTTGGCTATGAGGAGAATTCAGTTTTTCACAGTTGCAGGATTAGAGCTCTGTTTTCTTGCTGACTGGCAATGGGGACCTTTAGCTCCTAGAAGCTTCTTTATGGTCATTGTTTATGGTCTTATGTCTCAGAATCAGGATGTTAGAGCCTTCTCACATTGCCATCTCTCACTGACCACAAATATAAAAGACTCTCAGGTTTTAAGGCCTCAACATGATTCGATTGAGTCTATCAAGATAATCCAGGATAATTTCCCTACTTTAAAATCCTTAAACATAATCACATCTGCTAAGTCCCTTTTGCCTTGTAAAATAACATATTCACAGAACCTGGGGATAAGGGATTGGGAGTATTAGGATATTTGAGGGAGCCATTTTTCTGCTTACTACGGCTCCTCCTCCACCATAATGGAAGTCTGGGTTTCTTCATATGATCCACCTTTCCCAATAACTCTCTCAAATTGAGGTGGATCACTACCCCAAATTTGTAATTTAAAAGCCACACATTAGGTGCCATGTTCACTACTGGGATGCTGGGTACACTAAAATCTCAGAATTCACTGCTATATGATTCATCCATGTAACAAAACAACCAGTTGTACCCTAAAAGCTATTGAAATGATTTTAAAAAGAGTACAAATGGAAACTCACAAACCATCTTTTCAAATATTTTAAAATTACAAATCCAGTTAGCAAACTGTTAAATAAAATGTCAATTCTGTTCTGAAAAATATGTCCTCCAAAACAACCTGGAAGGCAGGTTCAAATGTAAATTTCTCAGACCTCTAGGAATTCCTCTTCAGAATGTAACAGAAGGAGAAAGCCACCCGGGCTTACTCTCTTTTCTTTCTCCTTCATATCCTTCCTCTATCCAACACTATGCGGGGCCCCAAGTGCAGGCATCTTGGTAACAATGTGATTATTCCAAGCCATCTAGTCTAGAATGAACTAGTTCTGCTTTTCCAGAAAATTTCTGACTATATTGGTTAGTCCAGCCCCTCATTAGATGAATTACAGAAATTGAAGGAAAACTTGAATAAAGCAAAATGGAAAAAAATACTGAACCACAACAAAAAAGATTACATAATCTAAGATAATCATAAATACTAATGAAACAGTACTTGTACAATACGTGTGTACAAGTCATGGACTCTCTAAGATGGCAGAGCAAATCTTAGGACTCAGAGATATATCAGTTCAAATTATTTCTCGCTTTTTCTTGGACAAATCACTTTACCTCTTTTAGCCTCAATTCTCTTGTCTATAAAATGGTGATAAGAGTATACTTGATAACTTATGATAAAAACCTATGACAGTTTCAAGATAAAGAAAAATAAACATGTAAAAGTGGTTGGCACCGTACACATAGTAAGTATTCAATAAAAGCACTCATTATTACTGAATTTAAACAAAGTTAAATTTTATACTAATCAATTTATGTCGTACCTAAAACCGAATGACAGAAAAAGGTGAAAAATTAAAGCATTACAAAAGATATGAAGACAAAAGCATCAAACCAAAGAAGCCAATATCAATAATCACCAAATTAGAAGTGAAGACAAATAATGATTAGCACAAAGGAGAACCATTATCTGATTTTCACTTTAAAAGTGTAAATGTGGCTATTAGGTTGACAATAGATTGTGGTAAAACAGAATGAGATGACAAATTTATTTCTCTCCTATATGAAAAAATAAATCCAGAGGTGAGCATCCCAAGTCTGGTCTGGAGGTCTCATAAGACATTAGAGACCCAAGTTCCTTCTGCTAACCCTCTGCTATACAATCCTTTGAACACTGACACTATTCTCAAAATCACAAGATGGCTACTGAATCTCTGGCCATGACATCCATGCTCCAGCAGAAGGAAGTAGGAAAGGCAAAGTTAACTCCATTAAAAGCCTATCTGGAAGTCTCACCCTCCACCTTCTATTTACATTTCATTGGCCAGGACATTGTGACATGGTCACACTCAACTTGAAACTGGGAAATGCAGTTTTCAAAAAAGACATATTGCTGTCCAAATTAATATTAGGATTCTGTTATTTAGTTTAAAAGTTGAGCCTGAATATTGGGTAAGCAACTAACAGCTTCTGCTACAAGTCCTAGGACCCGTAAAAACATATTTGGAGGGGAATGTGCTTTTATAGATTTAAGAAGTGACACAGAAAACAAAAAAGAATAAAGTTAATAAATAAATTTAAAAACTTGCTTTTTATTTACTTTTTTTCTAAAAACATTGGTGACTTTTTTTTTTTTTTTTTGTAATTTTTATTTCAGGTTTGCGGGTACATGTGAACGTTTGTTACATAGATAAATAGGTGTCATGAGGGCTTATTATACATATTATTATATCACCTGGGCATTAAGGCCAGTACTCAATAGTTATCTTTTCTGCTCCTCTCTCTCTTCCCACCCTCCACCCTCAATTAGTCCCCAGTGTCTGTTGTTTCCTTCTTTGTCTTCATAAGTTCTTATTATCTAGCTCTCACTTATAAGTGAGAATATGCAGTGTTTGATTTTACTTTTCTATGTTAGTTTGCTAAGGATGATAGCCTCCAGCTTCATCCATGTTTCCACAAAAGACATTATCTCATTATTTGTTATGGCTGCATAATATTCCATGGTGTATATCTGTACCACATTATCTTTATCCAGTCTGTCAGTGATTCATATTTAGGATGATTCCATGTCTTTGCTATTGTGAATAGTGCTGCAATGAACATACATGTGCACGTGTCTTTATAATACAATTATTTATATTCCTCTGGGTATATACCCAGTAATGGGATTGCTGGGTTGAGTGACAGTTCTGCTTTTAGCTGTTTGAAGAATCACCATCCTGTTTTCCACAATAATTGAAGTAATTTTACTCCCGGCAACACTGTGTAAGTGTTCACTTTTCTCTGCAACTTCACCAGCATCTGTTATTTTTTGATAGTCATTGTGACTGGTGTCAGATGGTATCTCATTGTAGTTTTCATTTGCATTTCTTTAATGATCAGTGATATTGAGCCTTTTTATTTTTATTTTTATTTTTATTTTTTTTGTTTAGTATGCTTCTTGGTGACATGTATGTCTTCTTTTGGAAATGTCTGTTCATGTGCTTTTCCTATGTTTTAATGGGGTCATTCGTTTTTCCCTTGTAAATTTGTTGAAGTTCCTTATAGATGCTGAATTTTTGAGCTTTGTCAGAAGCGTGGTTTGCAAGTATTTTCTCCCATTCTGTAGGTTGTCTGATTACCCTGTTGATAGTTTCTTGTCCTGTGCAGAGGCTCTTAAGTTTACTTAGATCCTATCTGTCAATTTTTGCTTTTGTTGCAATTGTTTTTGGTGTCTTTGTCATGAAATCTTTGCCCGCTGCTAGGTCTAAGATGGTATTGCCCAGGTTCTCTTCCAGGGTTTTTATAGTTTTGGGTTTTATATTTAAGTCTTTGCTCTATCTTAAGTCAATTTTTGTTTACAGTGAGAGGTAGGAGTCCAGTTTCATTCTCCTGTATATGGTTCACCAATTTTTCCAGCACCATTTATTGAGTAGGGAGTTCTTTTTTTATTGCTTGTTTTTATTGGCTTTGTTAAAGATCAGATGGCTGTAGGTGTGCAGCTCTATTTCTGGGTTCTCTATTATGTTCTATTGGTCTATATGTCTGTTTTTGTACCAGTACCGTGCTGTTTTGGTTACTATAACCCTGCATTATAGTTTAATAAAGAATAAAGTAATGTGATGCCTCCAGCTTATTCTTTTTGCTTAGGATTGCCTTGGCTACTATGGCACTTTTTTGGTTCATATGAATTTTAAAATAGTTTTTTCTAGTTCTGTGAAGAATGCCATTGGTAGTTTGATAGGAATAATGTTGAATCCATTTTAATGATGTTGATTCTTCCTATCCATGAGCATGGGATGTTTTTCCATTTTATTGTGTCTTCTCTGGTTTCTTTGAGCAGTGTTTTGTAGAGATCTTTGTAAAGAGAATCAAGATCTTTGTAGAGATCTTTCACCTTTCTGATTAGCTGTATTCTTAGGTATGTATTTTATTATTTTTGTGGTAATTGTGAATGGAATTTTCTTCCTCACTTGGCTCTAGTCTTGGCTGCTGTTGGTATAGAAATGCTAGTGAATTTTGTACATTGATTTTGTATCCTGAAACTTTGCTAAAGTCGTAGCTGAAAGAGCTTTGAGGCCAAGACTAACAGATTTTCTAAATATAGAATCGTGTTGTCTGCAAACAGGGATAGTTTGACTTGCTCTCTTCCTACTTGGGTGCACTTTCTTTTTCTTCATAGAAACAGATTTTTTTTTTAAGTGTAAGTGAATGTTATATATAAAATTATATAATAATAATTTTGAAAATCTTGATGAAATTCTTGATACCCATAGAAAATTAAAATTTCCAAAACTGACTCAAGAAGAGAAAATCTGAATAAATCAATACATACGAAATTTAAAATCTTGTAAAAGAATTTTTTCTCAAAAGTTATGTGATCCACTCTATTTCACAGTTAAATTATTCAAAGCTTTCAAGAAAAAGATAAATTATATTTTTAAAAGTTGTTCTGAGCCAGGAGGGGTAGCTCACGCCTATAATCCCTGCACTTTGGGAAGCCAAAGTGGGCAGATCACTTGAGCCCAGGAGTTCAAGACCAGCCTAGGCAACATGTCAAAACTTCATCTCTACAAAAAATACAAAAAAATTTAGCCAGGCATGGTGGGGCATACCTGTAGTCCCAGCTACCCAGGAAGCTGATGTAGGAGCATCACCTGACTCCAGGGAGGTTGAGGCTGCAGTGAACTGAGTGTTGATTGTGCCACTACACTCAAGCCTGGGCAACCGAGTGAGATCCTATCCGAAAAAAAAGTTCCATAAAATTAAAAAGGGAAAAACCTACAATTAATATAAAGAATAAACAAAACAAATTATCCTGTTAACAAACCGTGGCATAAGATACTGACAAAAAATAGAACAATTTCTTTTATGAAAATAGATGCAAATTCTAAAATGAAATAATGGCAAATAAACCCAGCAGTATATAAAAAAACGGGTGTAACTATAATTTTCTGTTAGGAATCAATATACGGTTGACACTTGAACAACATTCCAGGTCGGATGCCAACCCCCACCATAGTCAGAAATCTGTATATAACTTTTGACTTCTTTAAAACTTAACTATAATAGCTTATTGTTAACCAGAAACCCTACCAATAGCACAGTTTATTTATTATTTATTTATTGAGACAGAGTCTCATTCTGTCACCCAGGCTGGAGTGCAGTGGCGCAATGTCAGCTCACTGCAACCTCTGCCTCTGGGTTCAAGTGATTCTCCTGCCTCAACCTCCGGAATAGCTGGGACTGCAGGCACGCGGCACCATGCCCAGCTGATTTTTGTATTTTTAGTAGAGATGGGGTTTTACCATGTTGACCAAGATGATCTCAACCTGTTGACCTTGTGATCTGTCTGCCTCGGCCTCCCAAAGTGCTGGGATTACAGGCGTGAGTCACTGCACCCAGTCAATAGCACAGTTTATTAACACGTATTTTATATGGTATATGTATTATATACTGTATTCTTATAATAAACTAAACTACAGAAAAATGTCAGTAAGAAAATCATAAGAAAAAGAAAATGTATTTACTCTTCATCAAGTGGAAGTGAATCATCATAAATGTCTTCATCTTCATTGTCTTCAGGTTGAGTAGGCTGATGACTGGGAGGGAAACAAGGGGTTGGTGTTGCTGTCTCAAGGGTGACAGAGGAGAAAGAAGTAGAGGAAGCCTAAGCGGAGACAGGAGAGGCAGGTACACTTGGTGTAACATTACAGAAAGACATTGTAATTTCTGTCTATTTGCTTTTCAATTTCTCTCAAAATGTTTCTATATGGTACCAATCCTTCTTTTACTAGTTGCTTTAGTATAAGTGCTTGAATCATTAAAGAAATCAAAAGCAGTCCTTAATAATCAAAACTCTTCTACCAGATTGTCTAATGCCAGTCTATTTTCTGGCACTTCTTCTTCAACAGCTTTTTCCTCATTGTCTGGCACTGGTTTGGAAGCACTCATCTCCAGATCAAATTGTCTTCTGTTAATTCCTCTGGTGTGGCATCTGTTGGCTCTTGAATTTCTCAAGATCCATATCTTGAAATCCTTTAAACCCCACATTTTTTTTCCACCTCCACAGTCTCTTTCATGATTTCCTTGATTGGCTCTGTTTTAAATCCTGTGAAGTCATGTATAACGTGACGAAGCATTGATGAAACCCCTCCAGAAAAGGGTTCTCATTGTTCATGCCTTCTTGTTGCACAACCAAAAGACTGGTAGCTAGTATTTATATTTTTTCTTCAAGGCTTGAGAGTTAGCAGGTTCATAGATAAGAGCAGTCCTGATTCGAGGCCTGACTGCATTTGCACAAAGCAGTTGAGTTAACCTATTCCTTCCTGCCTTAAATCCTGATGCTCACTTTTATTTATTATTATTAAGTGTTTTGTTTTCTGGCTTTCTCCCCACCAGAATAGAGCACTTTCATCTGCATTAAAAACCTGTTCAAGCTTCTGAATTTATCTGCTGCCTCTTGGTCGCAGAAGCTACTTCTCCTGTTAATCTTGAAATTTTTAAAGTCATACCTGTTTCTAAAATTATCAAACCATCCTTTGCTGGAATTAAATTCTCCAAATTTTAACCCTCTGTCTTCCTTCTGCTTTAAGTTCCCACATAATAACTTTTTCTCAAATTATATTAAAGTCTACGGGTATACCTTTCTTATAGAAATCCTGCATCCACATAAAAGCTGCACTTTCAATACAAGATAAAAAGGTAGTTCACCAAAATTGCAAGGTTTTTGTGCCTGTTGGTGTAGCTGCAGTGACTGCTTTATAATTTTTTTTAATTTTTTTTTTTAACAATGGTTCTTAGACCAGATTCATTTATCGTGAAATTCTGGATAACCACAGTGGGAGACTCCATCTATGGCACATACCAAGCAGTTCACCTTTTTCTTGTAATGTCATGACTTTTCTCTGCTTCTTGGGAGCATTTCCAGCATCACTAGTCACACTTCATATGGGTCACATGGTGATATTCAAGATACATTTTATTGCACTAAACACAACGAAAAATATGCAAGAACAACAAACTATCTCTTTTTATTGTGACATACAATTTACTGGAGAGATAAACTGGTCAGGTGGAGATGATTAGTGTCCCATGGTGTTTAGGCAGAAACTCACAACACTTGAGCTCACTGCAAAAGCGACAGGAGGTGGCTACAAAATTATTACAGTTAATGTACTACAGTTAATTTTATGCAATTATGATATAGTACTGCATCTGTATGTTTGCTTTCATATCTCTCAGCTATGAATGATGCCACAGACAGGCTATGTTTGTGTGCATAAATGTTGATAAATTCTTGTAATAGATCTGTGTATATTTTATGGTGGCAAATGATAAAACAGACAAATATCTATGTACATTTTCTGAATTCATAACATACCTAACTTTTTCATTATTTCTAGGCTACATAGTTCATCTGTAAATGTTTTCAAATTATCACAAATCTGCAAAAATATTTTAATATATTTACTGGAAAATATCTGCATGTTAGTGGATTTGTACAGTTCAAACCCATGTTGTTCAATTGTCAACTGTAATTAATTCTTTTAATAGGTCACAAGAACAAAATCAAAGATCATTTTAATAGATGACCTAAAAGTAACTGATAAATTTAGTATCCACTTATATTAAAGATAACATTTTTAGCAAAAAGGAATAATTTATTAATGACATAAATATTTATGGTATCTTAATAACTGTCAGGCTTAGTGCTGGAATAGACAGTAATTCCATTTACAGTTGAAAATAAGGCAAGGACTGAGCACCCAAATTGGCCATCGACTCTACCTCCTCTGTGGCAGAGCCACCATAGGCTTATGTTCCCTCCAAGGTGATGCAGATCAGCCCACAAAGTTCCCGTGATTGCTAGCTATGCTGCCCCATACAACTGTGTCCCTCAGAAACTGAAGACAAACCTGTTTAGTGTATATTCCAGCCATCAACACAATTTCTATAATAGTAGAGCTACTACGCCAGATGCGTACCCACCAATGGCTCAAAAAGTGGCCTGCCCTTAGCAAAGTCATGCCATTGTCTCCAAAGCCATTTTAGACCATAGAGGCACTCTGATGTTGATTGCAGCCAAAGAAATCACACAGAGACTATACCGCTGCGCCCACCTAGAACCAAAGCCAAAGCATCCTATGCAACTCATAATATAGGACATATTTACAGGAAAAATCTTTCTCTACAGAAACCACTCTATAAAGTTGGAGGGAGTGACCCTTCCACCAGATATGCAGATATGAATGTAAAAACACAGAAACATGAAAAAATGAGGCAACATGACACTTCCAAAAGAACACAGTAATTCTTCAGAAACAGACCCCAAGGAAAAGGAAATCTAATGCCAAAGAAGGAATTAAAAATAGTGATTCTAAGGAAATTCAGTAAGATGCAAGAGAAGAGATAGACAATTTAACAAAATTAAGAATACAATTCATAATCAGAGTAAGAAATTAACAGACAGTTATATATATATAT
>NC_045440.1:77855672-77903927 GCF_002776525.5 Piliocolobus tephrosceles | reverse complement strand
TATATATATATATATATATATATATATAATCAAAAAGCACGAAACAAAATTTTGAGCTGAATAATTTAATGAATGAAAGAAAAAATACAGTAAAGCTTCAGCAACAGACTAGATGAAGCAGAAGAAATAATTTACGAATTTGAAGGCAAGTCTTTTGAAATAAACCAGTAACAAAATAAATTTTCTCTTTCTGTAATAACAAAAAAGAATAATAAAGAATAAAAAAAGAAATGAAACAGTTTCTTGGAATTATGTGACACCTTTAGCCAAACAAATGTTTACATTATGGGAATTTCAAAAGGAGAAAAGATGAAACAAGTCAGAGAAAACCTATTTAATTTAATCAAAATAATAGCTGAAACCTTCCCAAGTCTTGAAAACAATAGGAACATCCAGATCCAGGAAGCTCAAAGATCTTGAAATAGACACAACTCAAAAAGGATCTCCTTAAGACACATTAAAAGCAAAATCTGAAAGTCAAAAACAATTTTTAAAGCCAGAAAAACGTGTCAAGTCAAATATAAGAGAATCTTCAATAGATTAACAGCAGATTTCTCAGCAGAAAGCTTACAGACCAGGAGATAGAGAGATGATGTATTTAAAGTCCTATAAGACAAACTAAAACAAAACTGTCCATCAAGAATACTATGCCCAGTAGATCTATCCTTCAGAAATGAAAAAGAAATAAAGTCTTTTCCAGACAAGCAAAAACAAGGATTTAATCACCAGTAAACTGTTCTTATGAGAAGTACTAAAGGAAATACATGTGGAAGCAAAAGGCAATAGCTACTGTCTTAGTCAATTTTTGCATTGCTATGAAGGAACGACTGAGGCTGAATGATTTTTTTTTTTTAAATGGTTTACTTTGATCATGGTTCTGCATACTGTGCAAGAACTGGTACTGGCATCTGCTTCTGATAAGGACCTCAGAAGGCTTCCAATCATGGCAGAAGGTGAAGGCGGAGCAGATGTGTCACATAGTGAGAGAGGGTGCAAGACAGAGAAAAAAGGATGATGTTGGACTTTTTGTAATGATTATATCTCATGAGAACTAATAAAGCAAGAACTCACCTATTTCCATGAGACTGGTACTAAGCCATTCACAGGGGATCTGACTCCATGACTCAAACTCCTCCCACCAGGCTCAGCCTCTAACAATGAAGATAATGATATGTGGAAGGGAAAAATAACCAAACTATATTAGCTACCCTCATGAAAATACACAAAAGTATAAAACTCACTTGCAGAACAGAGACACAAATAAGAATGAGAAAGGAATCAAATCTTACTAATGCAGAAAACCACCAAAGCGTAAAGAAAGATCAGCACTAAGAGAGAAGGAAAACAACAAACGGTGTACAAAACAACCAGGAAATAATTAACAAAATTACTGAAGTAAGTCTGTATCTATCAATGTAACCTTGAATGTAAATTAATTGATTTCCCCCAAATATAAGATAAAATCGATGAATGAAAAAAAATAAGGTCCAATTGTATGGTGCCAACAAAAACTCACTTCACCTGTAAAGATACACAAAGACTGAAAGTGAAGGGGTGGAAAAAGTATTCTATACAAATGAACACCAAAAGCAAGCAGAAGTACCTATATTTACATAAGATAAAGTAGACGTCTCATCAAACTCTGTAAAAAGAAACAAAGAAGGTTATTATAAAATGATAAGGGAATAAATACACCAAGAGCATATAACAACTGTAAATATATACATACCCAATACCAGAGCACCCAAATGTATATGTATATATATTATTAGATCTAAAAGAGGAGATAGACTCCAATATAATAGTTGGAGACTTCAATATTGCACTCTCAACATTGAATGGATCGTCTGGACAGAATAAACAAGGAAACATCAGATTTAAACTTCACTTTGACGAAATGGACCTGACAGACATTTGCAGTATATTTTATCTAACAGCCACAGATTACAAATTCATCTCATTAACACATGGAACATTTTCCAGGATAGAAAGCAGTACTAAAAGGGAAGTTTATAGCAATAAACTTGTACATAAAAAAGTAGAAGGATTTCAAATAAACAGCCTAATTATGCATCTCAAGGAAATAGGGGAGCAAATATACACCAAACCCTTTAAAAAAAGGAAATAAATAATAAATACCACGGCAGACATAAACAAAATAGAGACCACAAAATCATAAGGGTAAACAAAACAAAACAAAACAAAACAAAACACATGGTTTTTGGAAAAGATAAAATTTGCAAACCATTAGCTAGACTAAGAAAAAGAAAGAAGACCCTAATAAATAAAAATGAAAAAGGAGACATTACAACTGATACCATAAAAGTGAAAATCAGTAGAAATTACTATGAACACATATATGCTAACAAATCAAAAAACATAGAGGAAAGGACTATTTCTTGGATGCTTACAACCTACTAGGATTAAACCAGAAAGAAACAGAAAACCTGAAAAGACCAATTATGGCAAACAAGACTGAAGCAATAATGAAAATTCTCCCAGCGAAGAAAAAATCAGGACTAATGGCTTTACTGCTGAATTCTACCAAACACTTAAAGAAAAGCTAAAACCAATTCTTCTCAATCTATTCCAGAAAATTATAGGAGAGAAGATTCTTCCAAATTCATTCATAAGTCTACCATTTCCCCGATAGCAAAACCAGACAAAGGTATAACAAAAAAAAGAAAACTACAGGCCAATATCCCTGATAAACCTGGAGGAAAAATCCTCAAGAAAATACTAGCAAACCTAATTCAACATCACATCAAAAAAATTATACACCATATCAAGTAAAATTTATCTCAGGGATGCAAGGATGCTTAAACATATGCAAATTAATCAATGTGATACATCACATCAAGATAATATGATCATCACAATAGATTCAGAAAAAGCATTTAATAAAATTCAAAATCCTTCATGATTAAAAACTCTTGATAAATTGGATATAGAAGGAACATACCTCAATTCAATAAAGGCCATATATAGTAAGCCCACAGCTGACATCATACTGAACAGGGAAAAGTTGTAAGCCTTTCCTCTAAGAACTGGAACAAGGCAAAAATGCCTACTTCCACTATTTTTATTTAACATAGTACTGGAAGCCCTAGTCAAAGTAGTTAGGCAAGAGCAAGAAAAAGAAGACATCCAAATTGTAAAGGAGGAAGTCAAATTGTCCCTGTTCACAGATGACATGATTTTGTATAAAGAAAAACCTCAAAACTCCATCAAAAAGCTCTTAGAACTAATAAATGAATTAAGTCTCAGGACAGAAAATCAATGTATAAAAATTAGTAGTGTTTCTATACATCAGTTATGAACTAGATGAAAAAGAAAACAAGGAAGAGATTTTATTTACAATAGCCCCCACTCCACACATAAAAATACCTAAGAATAGATTTAAACAAGGACGTGAAAGATCTCTACAATGAAAATTACAAAACTTTGATGAAACACATTAGATACAAAAAAGGAAAGACATCTCGTCTTCATTGACTGTAATAGTTAATATTGTTAAAATTACTATAGTACCTAAAGTGATCTATGGATTCATTGCAATTTCTATTGAATTACCAATGACATTCTTCACAGAAATAGGAAAACAATCCTAAAATTTGTATGAAACCACAAAAGACCCCAAATAGCCAAAGAAATCCTAAGTAAACAAACAAACAAACAAAATCTGGAGGCATTACATTACCTGACCTCAAAATATATTGCAGAGCTTATGGTAACTATAACAGCATGGTACTGGCATAAAAACAGACAAATAGAGCAATGTGACAAAAGAGAGAGCCCAGACATAAGTTCACACATCTACAGGAAACTGATCTTCAACAAGGTTCCAAGAACACACATGGGGGAAAGAACACCCTCTCCAATAAATGGAGCTGGAAACAAATGGATAATCACATGCACAAGAATGAAACTGGATCCCTGTTCTCTCACCTTATACAAGTATCAACTCAAAATGGGTTAAATACCTAATTGAAAGACCTGAAACTATGAAATCACTGGAAGAAAGCATGGGAAAATGTCATGATCTGAATGTTTGTTTCTTCTGAAATCTCATGTCGAAATTTAATCTCTAATGTGAAAGTATGGAGAAGTGGGGCTTTTATGAGATGATTGAATCATGAGAGCTCTGCTCTCATAAATGGTTAATCCATGAATGGGTTAATGGATTAATAGGTTATCATGGGAGTGGGACTGATGTCTTCATACAAAGAAGAGAGTCCTGATCTAGCATGATCAGCCCCCTCACCATGTAATGCCCTGTACTGTCTCAGGACTCTACAGAGAGACCCCATCAGCAAGAAGACTGTCACCATGTGTGGCCTCTGGACTTTGGACTTCTCAGCCTCCATACCTGTAAGAAATAAATTCCTCCATTGTGTAAAAATATGCATCAAACATTTTCAAAATGCATTAAAGTAGTATAGCTCAAAAAATAAATACAACCACTTTAAAAAACATAATAATGCTGCTTTGTTATAAGTTGATATTTACTTAATAGACACCTGTATAGTACTTATATTTTCTTGTGCCAGACTCTTGTCTTAGTGTTTTAAGCATAATAATTCATTTAATTTTTATATCATAATCCCCATTTCACAGATGAGCAATCTGCAGCACAGAGTGTAAGTAACTTGCTCATCACACAAGTAATTTTCAAGCACTGATAAATTTTCTTCTAAAAAAGCCAAATGTTGTGTTTATTAATAGGTTTTGTCTTAGAGATGTGAAATTTATTGAATATCTTACTGAGTATTAAGTAGCTGCTGTGGTCCAGGCACCTTGTTAGGTCCCAGGTATACAAAGATGAGCCAATTATGGTCACTGCATTTATGGAACTTGCTTAGAGGTAGGAGAGAGAGATGAGTGAGGCCGCTCTTTTAATACATCTAGCTAGCATGAAATGGGAGCACAGAAGAGCAACATATACATCAGACTGGAGGGTTACTGGGGGCTTCTTCAGGAAGATAATACTTTATCTATAATTTGAAATATAGTAGAAATGTACCAATGGGAAAAAGGAAAAGGAGGAGAAATCCTTTTCAGGGGAAAGAATTAACATATGTGTAGAGGTGATTATTAGCAAATTGGCCGCATCCTAATTCGTAAGTATAGATAGATTTTTCAAACCTTTTATTTTATATGGAAGAGCTGAATGCATTAGTTTCATCTTCAAAACTCAGGAATTGAAATTTAACTTATACACAAATGGAAATTTTTTCTGCAGTCTTATTTGTGTTTTTACATTTTTTAAAACATTTTTTGCACTGAGCCAAGATCGTGTCATTGCACTCCAACCTGGGTGACAGAGCGAAACTCCATCTCAAACAAAACAAAACAAAACAAAAAAAACTTTTATTTTAAGTTTAGGGCTATATGCATAGGTTTGTTACATAGGTAAACTTGTGTCCTGGAGGTTTATTGTACGAATTACTTCATAAGCCAGGTATTAAGTCTGGTACCCATTAGCTATTTTTCCTGATCCTCTCCCTCCTCCCACCCTCCACTCTCCAATAGGCCCCAGTATGTGGTGTTCCCCTCTATGTGTCCATGTGTTCTCATCATTTAGTTCCCTCTTATAAGTGAGAACATGCAGTACTTGGTTTTCTGCTCCTGCATTAGTTTGCTAAGGATAATGGTGTCTAGCTCCATCCATGTTTCTATGAAGGACATGATTTCGTTCTTTTTTATGGCTGCATAGTATTTCATGGTGTGTATGTACCACATTTTCTTTATCCATTCTATCATTGATGGACATTTAGGTTGATTCCATGCCTTTGCTGTTGTGAATAGCAGGTGCTGACTGCTTTTAGAGAATGCATGTTGAATATCAAGGTGAAAGATTGTTTAATGGCTCGTTCCATTTGTGTTGATTCCACCTGCTGAGTTAATGAAAATTTCATCTCCCTATCTTTTACTTGTTCTAGGCTAGCAGGCCTCGCATTAGAATCATATGGGGAACTTGAAAACCAACTGGGTCCTACCTCCAGAAGTTCTTATTTAACTAGTAAATTTTGGGTATCAAACTTTTAGAAGCTCTTAGATAATACCCACAAGTAGCCCAAGGTTAAAAAGTATCATCCTAGATGAACAATGGAAACATTCTGGCTCATAAACTTTCTTGTTTTTCCAAAGAATTCTATGGTTACTTGTGTTTTTGTATATGTGGCAGCAGAGCACATAGTTTAAAGGCTGGTACATAGTATGCAATCAAACTTTACTGAATAAGGCTTTTTTAATGCACATCCATATGCACATATGAATATCTACTTTCAAAAATTAAAAATTGGTCAAAGTGTGATACTTGTGCCAAATTTAAAATTTGATTTTAACGTACAATTCATGTACAGGTTTTGTTTTAAGGAAAATATAGAATGTAAAACAATTTATTGTTTGTTTGTTTTGAGGCAGAGTCTCTGTTGCCCAGGTGCCATCTCAGCTCACTGCAACCTCCACCGCCCAGATTCAAGCAGTTCTTCTGCCTCAACCTCCCATATAGCTGGGTCTACAGGTGTGCACCACCACCCCCTGCTAATTTTTGTATTTTTTAGTAAATACAAGGTTTCACCGTGTTGGCCAGGCTGTTCTCAAACTCCTGACCTCAAGTGATCTGCCTCCCTTGGCCACCCAACGTGCTGGGATTACAGGCGTGAACCACAGCACCAGGCCTAATTTTTTCTTTATTGATGAGGCTCTTCTTTTATTATGAAAATATCCCCAAAATTCAGATTGTGAATTAGACACATTTTCTATCTTTTAACAGATGAAAATTAAGTTCATATACGTATCATAAATTTCTTAGCTTACTATGTTAGAGTATATGAGTTCTTGATGGTGTTATGTAAACTTTTAATTCCCGTTGTACATAAGTATTGCTAGTGTCTGAAACAAATTGATGTAATTGCACAAAATGAAGACCTGAGGAAATTATTAGGCAACCCAAGGACAAAAGCTTTTGCCCAATAATTTGGACATTATAGGTAGAAATTCTATGGGAATTTGGATTATTTGCATAATTACTTCAGTTTTATCCCTAACTTAGCTTTTATTAAATTAGTATAGAAACATTTGAACATTTTATCTTAAGATAAATTATCTGGGTGGGAGAAATGTAAATTAATCATGGAATGTTTTACCCCTTGCATTCAGACAATTATTTACACTCTCTATGCTTTATTTTTACACCTGACATTAGACATTCTATAGAGTTATATATGCTAATATTGTTGTTACAAATATATTCATGATATTTTCTCAATACTGAAAAGACCTCATAAGTCTGGAGCCTAAATTTTTTCAGATATTATAGTTTTACTTTTTATATCTACTCTATGTGTCTGAAATCTGTAATTTCTTCAAGTACTAATTACAAATACATTTTTTAAACAAAGTAATCTAACTTATCTATGATGTATTTCAATTTTAAGGTAATATTTATGAATGCATATTGCTAGAGATTTCTTTCCTGAATTGGAGCCCTGTATAGGTAAGAAATAGGGAACAAAAATAAAAATATTCAGCAAAAGAAAATGCTTATTAGCCAACCTGTCTTCTCTCTTCAAGGAAATTCTAAATTTTAAGCATTTTAGGGTTGAGTTCTAGATCTATTCTATTTTTATTAGTAGACAGAAAACAGTCCTGAATCAGGGATTAGGAAAGCTTACAGGTTATTAGGAAAGCTCTTTTTAGAAAAATCATAGCTATTAGGCTGCTGCTGAGAAAGTTGAACTTCGTTCAAAGAATCTCTTAATCATCTTTCCTATTGCTGAAGCTGCAGTTAACATATAGAAAAGAGTGTTCTTCCATTTAATGAATTCCCAAATGCGGTGGCATTTATTAAGGAAATATTTAAGTAGAACCATTATTCAGAGGATATTTTATTCTTTCCTTACTACCACTGCCCTGTCTCCATCTTATTAGTTTCCTAGTGGGAAGTTAAAAGAAATCTACAAGAATGTATTGTATTCCCTGTCTGGCCTTATTCCTTACTTAACTTTATACTTCTCTGGCACAAAAATAAAAATAGGTTCAGACTCTAGTGATGCTAATTTAGAAAACTCTCAAGCAGGTTACATGTTATTTAGCCCTACTACAATTCTACCTGTTTTTATTTAGCCTTTTAACTTCATAATTAATATGAAGAAAATTAAAGTCATGAATATTCACTTCTTTTCAGTGTATATTTATAGAATGTATAGTATAAATGAGGCATGGTATTCAGTTCTGAGATACAAAGATGAGTCACAGAAAGTTAGGTCCTGGCACAGAACCATACGGTCTAGTTAGAGGAGGGAGATAAATATAGACTTATACAAGGTGATAAGCACCTTAATAGGAATAACATACCTGATGAGCACTCAGCCAGACTCGGGAGAACAGCAGACTTCCAGGAGGAAGTGTACAGATCTGCCTATAAGGATGAATATGAGTGAACAACTGTAAACATTTTGATGTAGTTGAAACTTAAGAATCTGTGGAAGGTGTAGTTGAAACTTAAGAATCTATGGAAGGGTGGGCAAAAGTGAAAGGATAAATACCATCTCTTTGAGGATACTGCCACAATACAAGCACATAGTTAATTAGTCTAGATCTGAATGACATCTGCAAAAGAAAAAATATGGGACAAGAAAGGTAAGAATGCCTGGATTAGAGGCTGGGCTTGGTGGCTCACGCCTGTAATCCCAGCACTTTGAGAAGCCAAGATAGGTGGATCATTTGAGGTCAGGAGTTCGAGACCAGCCTGGCCAATATGGTGAAACACTGTCTCTACTAAAAGATACAAAACTCAGCTGGATGTGGTGTCACACGCCTGTAGTCCCAGCTACTTGGGAGACTGAGGTGGGAGAATTGCTTGCTCTCGGGTGGCAGAGGTTACAGTGAGCCAAGATCATGCCACCACACTCCAGCCTGGGCAACAGAGTGAGACTGTGTCTCTAAAAAAAAAAACAAAACAAAAAACAAAAAAAAAACCCGGATCCTCGAATGCCAATTAGAACCTTTGGTTTTGAGAGGCATATCTCCTCCCAGTCTGTAACAAATCTAATTAAAACAACAGCTCAAAAAAGACATTATTTGTCCATTTTTCTCATTCTTGTGAAATCTTCCTGGTTCAATGTCAGGCAGAATGATTATAGACCCTGTATCTTGCTGTATTGATACCTGAACTTGGGGTTCTTATCATTTGGATTTTATAGGAAGAATAAAAGAGTTAGTTCAATTTAATGTAAGATCAAGGAGGCATAAATATACACATATAAACTGTAATGACATATAATATAGTTCTAATATTAATTTCATATTCTCCCCCAATAAATGAAATCCCTTACCCAGATATGTTTGAATAAGCAAGGAGTCTCCTCTGGGGCAGTCTAGATTTCTCTCCTTTTTTCATCTTCAAATTTGGCTGAGACTCTTCTGTGTGTCTGACACTGTTCTTGTTCCACATGAGTCTGAGGGGTTAATTGTACAGAGTTTTTATCTCCAGATTGTCTAAGTTTTCATTTACACTCCTCAGGATGCTTTTTATTACCAGGATTACTAAGGACATGATTTTTTTTTTTTTTTTTTTTTTTTTTTTGCAATTCTACCTGCAAAATTTCTGCCACCACTTATTGTCAATAACCCAGTTTGCTTGAAATTTCCCTCCTTTTTCCAATCGAAACAGTTTGTAGTTGTTGATCATTATCTCTGTGATCTGGCCCTGATGTGGAAATAGGCTAAGTGTATTAAACTATACTCCTACTTTTGAGAACAGTAACTTCCCTATTGGAGCCTGGAAGCTCAAAAGTATTATCCCACTAGCAGCTCAGTCTGTCAATCAAGAAGGGTTGGTGGCGTGCTTATGAATTTCCAAACATTGTGCTAAGCACAGGGAATAACAAAATGAGTGAGATCAAGTCTCTACTTTTGGGGAGCATATAGTCAAGTGGACAGAAATATTGTGTATTGATACTTTCATATAATGTGATCCAACAACCTCTTCAGCCTCAGCAGCTTAGGTATTTTGTTTGACCACTCAAAGCTCAATGCCTTGTGGATGATAAATATAGACCCTGTATTTATATCAGAGCATTTCACCACCCCATTGCAGGTTATATTTCCCTTGTCTATGTTCTCTTCACCTATTCTACTTATCTCTATTACCACGTATGGCATAATTCACTTTTTCAGTCAAATTTATTGAGTTTCTTAAGAATAATTCACCCTTTTAAGAGGACAGTATGCACTTTGACAACCATATACATTCAGGTAACTACTCCCACAGTCAAGACGTGGACATAGTCTATCACCCTGAAAAGTTCACTTTTGCCTCTTCCTAGTCAAACGTCTCCCTCTGCAACTGATATGATTATTCTCCCTGCTGTTTTGCCTTTCACCAAATGTCATACACACACACACACACACACACACACACATGGAATCATATAGTATACAGCCTTTGTGTCTGGCTCCTTTCATTTGGCACAATGCTTTTGAACTCATTTATGTTGTTACATAAACTAGTCAATTGTTGTTGTTATTGTTTAGTATTCCAATGTATAAAAGTGCCAAATTTCATGTATAAAAATGTCACATTAACAAGGGTTGTTTGCTGATTTTTGCAATTAAAGGTGCCCCTTTTTAATGTTCCTTACCTCATCGTACTGAGTAGGGCTTCCAGTACAAAGTTGAATAGAAGTGGTAATAGCGCACATCTTTGCCTTGTTCTCAATCTTGGGGGAAAGTATTCAGTCTCTAGCATACAGTGTAAGGCTAACTGAAGGCATTTAAAGGTAAATCTTTCTTCTATGAGTTCCTAAGAATTATATCTATGGAGAATGTCTCACAGCAACTCCTTTGACACTGGGTGATACTTCTTCTCCAGTTAGATGTCTACAACACCCCACCGTTTCTGCAATCTGTAGCATGCCACAGGCTGCTAGCAGCTATAGATAGCAGCCTGTGGCATGTTACGGATTGCAGTAGCTGTGGAGTCTTTCAAGAATCTCTTCTGGGTTTCTTTAATTGATTACTTATTTATTTAGAGACAGGGTCTTGCTCCATCACCCAGGCTAGAGTGCAGTGGTGCCATCATGGCTCACTGCAGCCTCAACTTCCTGGGCTCAATCTATCTTGCCACCTCAGCCTCCTGAGTAGCTGGGACTACAGGCACATGCCACCACACCTGGCAAATGTTTCTACTTTATATAGAGACAAGATCTCACTATGTTGCTCAGGCTGGTCTTCAACCCCTGGGCTCAAATGACTTTCCCATCTCCCAAACTGCTAGGATTACAGGGGTGAGGCACCATTCCTGGCCACCTGGACTTCTTTTAAAACAATCTTTGGGCCTGTTCTCTTCCAATGGGCCCTTACTCAGTCCATGGAATACATATACAACTCTGACCTATCGTCAGCTTGCTCACAGTGTTGTCACTACTCTGACGCCAGGAGCATTTTATAGACACCAGCCATGTTACCCAAGTTCCAGGGCTCATGAAACAGGTTCTGTAGGTGGGCTACTTGAAACATCTCCCCTTGGCTTCAGTGAAGGGAAGCAACACTCAATTCTCTTCCAGAAGGAGCTCAAAGAAAACATCACAAACCGCAATAGCTCTCTCCAAAGACATCCTCTCTTCCAGTACCTTCATACTCAGTTGTTTATTCACTTGAGTGATTGTGGGCTGAAGATCATAAAACTGGTTTGGGGCCAGATCTTTGAAAATCCTGCATAAGGGTTCAAATGCCTTATTTTGAAAGGTATGAGTGCTTTCTTCTGTAGTTGTATTTCTTTAGGGACTTTAGTTAACATCGAGGCAAAACAGCCAATTTTATAACTGTATTACAAATTAATGAACTGATACTAGAAGATTAACTTTTCAACTTCAACTTGGTATTTTTCCAACTATACAACACTATTTCAATTTATAGCCAATATATAATGAGCCAGGAGAATGATATCCACGAATAGGCACATCAAGTAAGGAATAGCTATGTGCATATACTTCTTTAATTACCATAATATAGTTCCATGATTTAGGAATTGTGGAGGAAGTGACTAAGGGAAAAACTGAAGGTGAGATTAGATAAAACTGACAGAATTGCAAAGCGTAAATATTTAACCGCATGTCAGAGTGGGACCCATAGTATTAAGTTTTTTTTTTTTTTTTTTTTTTTTTAAGTAGAACCTTGCTAGGAAGTGAAATCTCTTATTTCATTCAATATATGTTTATTAAAACCCACCTAGGTAGAATGTTGGACACTAGATGTATTTCAGTGTAAGAATGTAAGTGCTCTGATGGAGCTTGCATTTCCAAGGGAGAAAGAGACAATAAGCAATTAACAAATAAATGAACATAGCCATTTTTGCTAGTGGTAAGTATATAAAAGTAGGAAAATATGATCTAGATTGAATAGGCATGAGAATGTGGTGTAGTAGATAGACTTGAAGGCTTCTCTCTAAGGAGGTGACATTTGAGTTGAAACAAACAAGAAGGATTCAGCTCTATGAAGATATGATGGCAGCTTGTTCCAGAAAGAGGAGATGGAAAGTAAGAATTCCCTAAAGCAGGAATATATTTGATGAATTCATAGATTGGTCAAAAGGCCAATGTGGCTGTAGCATAATAAGAGAGGTGGAGCATCATAGATGATGAGGTCAGACGGGCAGGCAGCAACCAGTTCATGTAGGGTCTCGAAGGTTATGGTAAGTCATTAGATTTATTCTAAGTGCAGCAGAAAGCTTTTTGGAGGGTTTTAAGCCAGGAAATGACATGTCTGATTAATGAATTTAAGACGTCATTCTCTCTACTGTGCTGAGTATAAATTCTAAGGAGCAAGAATAGAAGCTGGAAGACCAATTAGGAAACTATTACCATGGTTTAAGTGAAAGATGATAATGGCCTAGACTAGGTAGTAAAGATGATGGGATGGGTGGCAGTAAAGATGAACAGAAGTGATGTATGTGTGATATATATTTTTAAGGTAGAGCTGATGGGACTTGCTTATGGGTTGTACTTGGAATATAAATGAAAGAGACTAACTCAGTCTTCAGCAATATGGCTGACTGAGAAGATTAGTTCAGAAAATTTTAGAAATTAGTTTGCATGAGATAATTTTGGGAAGCCCACTATACATTCAAGCAGTGGAGTCAAGCACATGCAGTTGCAAATGAATTGGAGTCTAGAGGTCAGTGGGAAGATCATGGTTGGAAATACAAATATGGGATTTATCGGCATTTTGATGACAGCCAAGGGACTAGATAAGATATTTTAAGTAAAAAATGTTCAAGGACTGAACCCTGACACATTCCAACACTTACAGGTGGAATATAAAATGTTACACTAATGCAGTACACTCAGATGGACAAACTACTAAGGTAGTAGAAAAGTCCCAGGTGAATGTACATCACAGAAAATAAGAGCGTGAAATGTGTCACAAGAGAGAATGGTCAACTCTTGTCTAATATTTCTGAGAGATGGAATAAAATGAGGAGAGAGAAATGACCATTGTACATGTCATGGGTGACTTTTTCCTTTGTGTTACCCTACGTGACCCTCTACCCAAAGATAACACAGTCTGAAACAAAGGCGACAATAAAGGTAGTTTATTTTGGTTTATGATGCCAGGGAATAGGGATGGAGGATTGATGATAATGAAACAGAAAAAGAGGGAAAGTCAATACAAACATGCATTAAGCTCATCAACACTTAGACTATAGATAAATGTTCTTCTCTTCCATCCCACAGGCAGTCAATCCTAAGGCACATTCTACATGGGAGGCCTGGAACCTTCTGAGAAGCTGTGTAGAATGTGCCTCTCAGGTTTGACTGCCTGTGGGATAGAAGAGAAGAACATCTCTCTATAGGCTTTCCTTCCCTAGTGGTCAAAGGTTGTTTATGGAGTGTTACACTTCCAGATTTTCACATCTCCACTGTTGAGAGATGCTGTCTTTCATGGAGTCAAACAAGAATCAGAGCAGGAAGATAGAAATATGAGGTACAGCTAAGACAAGGTATTGTTCAGTTATATTTGCAGAAAGATGGTTGCTAAAGCAATACTTGAAATAAAAGGTGACCATAAAGAATGTAAGATGGGGCATAAGAATGTCTGAAACTATCCTTCCCTTGCACCACTCAGAAGTGCTTAGTTTATTGCAGGACACTCAAGGTAATGAATGACCTTAATTTCTACAAAACATTTAATATTGAGGGATTGAGTAAGCTATAGTCCCCACTGCTGCAACTGGGACTAAGGTTATAATTTACATTCATCAATAGCCTTCTCTATCTAAAGATAGTAAAAGTATAATAAGGGAATATTATGGACAACTTTATGCCTATACATTTGATGACTTAGATGAAATGAAAAAAAAAAAAAATCCTGGAAAGACACAAACTACCAAAGCTTACACAAGAAAGCATAAATAACCACAATAGCCTTATATCTGTTAAATAAATTGAATTTGTAGTTAAATATATTCACATGAAGAAAACCCTAGGCTTCAATGACTTCCCTTGAATAGTCTAATTAATATTTAAAGAACATATAATATTAACTCAACAAACTTTTCCAGAAAAATGAAGAGATGGGAATATTTCTGAACCTATGCTGTGAGACAATAGTTTCCTTGATACCAAATTCAGACAACTATTACAAGAAATGAAAATTACAGACCAGTATTCCTTATATACATAGCTGTAAACATTCTTAAAATTCAGCAAGGTAAATCTGTGAACACTTAAAATGTATGATGATCTAGTGGTATTTATCTTAGGAATGCAAGGTTAGTTTAGCATTACAAAAATTAGTATATCTTACTAGGTGTGGTGGCTCACTCCTGTAATCCCAGTGCTTTGGAGGCCAAGAGAGGAAGATCACTTGAGGCCAGGAGTTCCAGACCAGTCTGGGCAACAAAGCGAGCCCCCATCTCTGCAAAAGAAAGAAAGAAAGAGAGAGAGAGAGAGAGAGAGAGAGAGAGAGAGAGAAAGAGAGAGAAAGAAAGAAAGAATAATAGATATTATGGTGTGCACCTGAAGACTCAGATACTTGGGAGGCTGATGTGGGAGGATTGCTTGAGCTCAGGAGTTTGAGACCAGCCAGGTGCAACATAGCAAGACTTTATCTTTAATAAAAACAAAAATTAGCCAGGCACTATAGTGCACACCTGTAGTCCTAGCTACCCAAGAGGCTGAGGCAGGAGAATCACTTGAGCCCAGGAATTTAAAGTTATGGTGAGCTATGGTCATGCCATAGTCTGGGCTCCAGCCTGGGTGATAGAGCAAGACTCTGTGTCCAAAAGAAAAGAAAAAATATATAAAAGATGTCAGACTGCAAAAGAAGAAGTAGTAAAATTATTCACAGGCAGCATCTTTGTAGAAAATCCCATGGAGTCTACATACAGCTACTAGAACTTATAGGAGTTTAGCAGGGTTCCAAGATATGAGATTAATATCCCCAGATCAATTAGTTTTTGGTACACTAGCAAGCAGAAATTAAAATAAGAAAATATAATTTGCAATGGTATCAAAATATGAAATATGTAAGAATAAGTCAGACAAAATATATGAAAAACTTGTGATGTGAAAACCACAAATATTTATGTAATATATATTTTAAAAACCTACATAAATGGAAAGGTATATTGTGTTTGTGCATTAGAAGACTTAGTAATGGTAGGATGTCAATTCTTCCCAAATTGATCTATAGATTCAACTCAACCCCAAACAAAATCTGGGAATTTTTTTTTTTTTTCATACTAACTGACAAGCTTACTCTTAAATTTATGTAGAGGTACAAAGGACTCTAGCAGAGCCAAAATAAATTTGAAAAAGAACAAAGTTGAAGACAAACTTTACCTGAATTAAAGACATAAAGCTATAATAATCAAGAGAGTATGTTATTGATGTCAAGATAGATAAGTAAACCAACAGAAAAGAATAGAGATTCCAGAATTATATCTACACATATGAACAACAAATATTGACAAAAATGATTCTTAGAGAATAGTCTTTCATTTAACAAATGGTACTTGATACAATGAATATCCTATTGAAAAGAAGAAAATGAGAAGAAAAAAAGAGCTTCAATCCATAATTCATATCATGTATATATATATATATGCATGTATATATGTATAAATACATGTATATATGTATATATATATTTAACTCAAAGTGTATATATGTGTGTATATATATAAGTATATATATACATATATGTATATATGTGTGTGTGTATATATATTTAACTCAAAGTGTATCATTAACCTAAGTGTAAATCGAAAAGCTGTAAAATTTCTGAAAGAAAACAGGAGAAACAAGTGATTTGGGGTTAGGCAAAAATTTTCTAGGTATGACACCAGACCTGGAGGACATTGTGCTAAGTAAAATAAGCCAAAGACAGAAAAAAAAAAATGACACGATCTCACTTATATGGGGAATCTTTTTTCAGGATGGTCAAATATAGAGAGAAAAAGGATAAAACAGTGGTTATGGGGAGTGGAGGTAGGAAATGGGGAGATGGAGGTCAAACAATACCAGTAGCAGATATGTAGGATAAATAAGCATGGGAGATTCTGCCTCAATAAATAAATAAATAAATAAATAAATAAATAAATAAATAAGCCTAGGGGTCTAATGTACAACATGAGGACCAGAGCTAACAACATTGTATTGTATTAAGAATTCCTCTCAATTAAGTAGATTTTAGCTGCTCTTGTCACACAAAAAAGGCAACTGTGAGATGACAGGTTAACATGCTTCAATACAGTAACAATTTTACTATCTATGCATATCCCATAAGCCATGCTGTAAACCTCAAGCATACAAAAATAAGATTTTTTTTTTAAAAGAGAGAAAATGAAAAGAGAAACCATTGACTGGGAGACAATAATTGCAAATCATGTATGTAATAAAGGGCTAATATCTGTAACATATAAGAAACAGTTAAAACTCAGTAATAACAGAAAGACTCAATTCGAAAATAGGCAAAAATTTTAATATACTAATACACCAAAGAAGTTATATGAATGTCAAGTAAGCACATGAAAAGATGGTCACCATTATTGGTAATGTGGGAAATGTAAATCAGAATCTCAATGAACTACAACTATTAGCATGTCTAAATTTAAAATGACTCACCACACACACCAGGTGTTGGCAGGGATGTAGAGCCACTGGAACTCTCATTCATTCCTGGTCAAGAGTGGTTCAGTGGATTCTTTAAAAAGGTAGTCTTATACCTACTGTAAGGAACAGCCATTGTACTTCAAGGTTACTCAAGAAAAATAAAAGCGTATTTCCATAAAAGATTTGTACCTAAATATGCATAGCTGATTTAATAGCCAAAAGCTATAAATAATACAAATGGGCATCAATATGATTGGGTATATAATCATTTAATAAAACACTACTCAGTATAAAGGGAAGTACTACTAGTATCTACAACAACACGGACAATCCTCTCAAGCAGTATTCACAGGGACAGAAGATAGTTATAGAAACTGCATATTTTATTGCTTCATTTACATAAAATTCTTGAAGAAGTCAATGAATTTGTAGTGGCAGAAAGCAGATCAGTGGTTGACTGGGGAGGGAGTAGCAGAGGGTACAGAAGGAAGGGACTGAAAAGGGGCATAGGAAAACTTTGAGGGGTGAGGGCTTTCTTAGTTGTTTAGGTTGTGATGTTGGCTTTACAGATATATTCATGTGTCAAAATTTATCAAATTGTGCACCTTAAGCATGTTCAATGTACTGTATGGCAATTATACCTCAATAAAGCTAATACAAAGAGGGACAGAGATACTTGGTACAGGTAAGGCCAGATGCTGCGGTGATACACATGCACTAAACTGGTTGCCCAACAATAATTGAGGAAAGAAAGGTGAATCAAAAAGATGTGAGGCACAGCACCAGAAGTGTCTGATATAGTAGTAGCAGACTGTGGACAAAGAAGCCCAAATAGTAATGTAGGCAGAAAATAATAATCATCATCATACACTAAAATTGTATAATATTGGCCAGACACGGTGGCCCATGCCTGTAATCCCAGCCCTTTGGGAGGCCAAGGTGGGCAGATCACTTGAAGCCAGGATTTCAAAACCATCCTGGTCAACATGGTGAAACCCTGTCTCTACTAAAAATACAAAAATTATCTGGGTGTGATGGCACAGGCCTGTCACTGCTACTCAGGAGGCTGAGGCATGAGGATCTCTTGAACCCAGGAGGTAGAGGCTGCAGTGAGCTGAGATCACGCCACTGCACTCCAGCCTAGGCAACAGAGCAAGTCTCCGTCTCAAAAAAATAGAAAATTGTATTAATATAATATTTATTATCACCAGACTCTTAATATTGTAAACACACATATTTTACACATATGTATTAGTACCTTATAATATATATTTCCTTATAATTATAGATTTTTATATATTGTATAATAGTAAAATAGCTATAATCTATATATTTCATATATAAATATATATTTTATTATGATAAACCCAGTAGTACCATATGAATAGTAGTACTATATGTAGTAGTTGGCACTATATTTAAACCCAGGAATGGGTTATCTCCATTTTAAAGATGAAAAAACTGAGACTCAGAGAGTCTTAGCTGGTGTCTTAGTTTGGGTTGTTTTAACAAATTATCATTGACTGGGTGATTCCAACAACAGAAATTTATTTCTCAGATTTTGAGGATGGAAAGTCCAAGATAAAGCAGCCAGAGTGGTTGGGTTCTGACCCTTTTCCTGGTTTGTAAATATCTGTCTTCCTGCTGTGTCCTCATAGTGGAAAGACAGAAGAGAGAGGAAGCAAGCTGTCTCTGGTCTCTTCTTACAAGGGCACTAATCCCATCATGAGGGCTCTACTCTTATAACCTAATTGCCTCTCAAAAAGCCCATCTCCAAATACTGTCACATTGGTATTATGAATTTGGGGAAAGCATAAACATGCAGTCCCTAACAACTGGTAAGGGGCTAAGTCCACTCGTACTAAGTAGATAATATTGAAAAGTATCTGTGAAGTTAAGTATAGATATAGACAGATATAGACAGTAACTCAGAGGGATGAGTGGGAAAGAACCAAGCATTAAGGAAGAATTTTTAAATTAAAGATGGTAAATGCTTAATATAGGTGTGTATAGATAGATTAGATAGATAGATAGATAGATAGATAGATAGATAGATAGATAGATAGATAGATAGATAGATGGATGGATGGATGGATGGATGGATGGATGGATGGATGGATGGCTGGATAGATAGATAGATAGATAGATAGATAGATAGATAGATAGATAGATAGATAGATAGGGAATGATCCAGAAGAAAGGTTAAAAATTTTATGATTCCAAGGAAACAACATAAATACAGGAGTGACGTCTTGGGAAAGCAAGCCATGTAATGATTCTGTGATGAACTAATGTGTTGAGACCTGCATTAGAACTGCATCCAAAGCCGTTTTAACCTGTCAACCTACCTTTCTAACTTCATCTTTTGTCGGTCCCCATCCCGTACGTTAAACATCTCTAATTATTCTAAAGACACCATGTTTTCCATTTCTCTGAGCCTTTGCCCTACTTTTAAACTCCTATAAGAACATCTCTCACATAACTCTTCAAAACCTGGTTCAAATATCGGTATCTCTGTATAACTTTCTCCAACTTCCTAACTTCACGTCTGCTACTCTCTTCCTTGCTACTCACAGACATGTGATCTCTTGTAGTTCTGATCACACTACATGGAAATAGTTGTTTACACATCTTCTTCCTCCATTAGATGGTTACGTTCTTGAAGACTGGGCTATATGTTTTCTTTTGAAAAATTTTATCAACTTATCAAGCACAGTGCCCATCATTGTGTTTGTTCTCAAAATGTGTTTCAGTGAGTGAAAATATGAATAAAATGTAACTGGCCTAACTGAAACTCAGGGCATATTTACATCTAGGAAGAACTCTCAGTAGTTGATAGTAACTCAGTAGAGAACTGCTCTACTATTTTAAATATTGCCTCTGTTAGCACACGAGAATATAGAGTGTAAAATGCCCAGGGCCAATAAGATAATGCCCCTAGGGTTAAGACTCACACCTAAAACATTGCCTGATCTCTTCCCCCTGTAAAGCTGTTTGCTTGGTCCCCTCGTATCAGATGACCAGGGGACATGAAGAAGGCATGAGTATCCCTAGGCTACTAGCAATTCTGTTGAGGGAGATGGTATAGTTTTCCACCAAGCTATGTAGAAAGATTAAATTGAGCCACAAAGGCTAAAGGACCTGCCTGGGGCTAAAGAAAGTCTGAGTCCAGCAAGCTCTGGCCCTACTCATACATTTGGCGCACAACCCTCTTTACTTCAGCAAACCTGCTAATAGTTTCAGCACTTACAGTGATAAAGCAGAAAATATAAACAATGTTTTGCCTCAGTAGCAGGCCTTTTCTGTGGGTGCCAATTCTCTGCTGCAGTTTTTCTTCAACAAGCTCAGAGAACTAATGAAAGATATTCTCTTTTTTATATGTATAAAATACCTCTTAGCTCTAAAGCTGATCCTGGTATACCATGCCCAATGTGAGCCTTCTACTTCCTATTTGAGATTTACAGCCAATTTTGAATTTGCTGCTGCTGCTGTTTGTTTCCCATCCTATTTCTCAGGACTAGCAAATCTATAAATAGTTTACATGCAGTTCAATTTTTTAGTCTATTTTCTCATCAGATTCTCCAGCTTTGAGCCTTCTAAAATGGCAAGAGTAATCAGAATTGAACTTAGGGGATGGGAAATGGTACTTGGCAAAGGTGTGACTGACACCTTCTCTCTCACCCCCTTATTCTTTTCCTTCATCATCACATTTTCTACAGTAAAAAGTCCTTGCTCGCTCAGAAACAGACTGGCCCCCTCCCCATTACAGCTGTGTCTTTGTGTGATGGCCTGATCAGATCCTGAGTTTATTTCATTTCTGTTACAGTCAAAACTGTCTCTGTATATGCCTATCTATATTTAATGGTTTTCTCTTGGGACTCAAGTAATTCATATTTTATGTGAAGTAACTTAATTTTATGATGTGTCTGGTCTAAATAGATTTTTTCCCTCTCTACTCCTCTAAGACAATGACAATTTGATTTCCCATTTATGGTAACATTAATGTAATCTCCTAGTACTTAAGCACATCACTTCTGTCCAGTTTCTAAGAGCAATCTCATTTGCCAAGCATCCTATTGAGCGCAATGCTTAATACAGACCTAGCACCACCAACATTAAGAACTTTGGCTGAGTAACCAATCATAGATGAAGGGGGAGCAAAAAATCCTCATGATGGTTTTTCCTCTTTGTCATGCTTTCCAGTTGATAAGCTATCACCTACCTAGTTTCAGAAAAGTTGTAGAACTGCTTCTACATACAGGCATAAATTGTGCGTGTTAGATTTCCGTTTTAAGTATTATGAATCTCATCCTAGTAAAGATCCTCATATCATATTAGTTTGAATGGCATCAAAAAATATCTACAAGCTTCCATTGCTTGTCATTAGTGATACCCATATACTCCTTTCCACTGCCAATATTGCTTTCAATCAGGTAGATTAGTGCTAAGAAAAGTGCTCTACTCATATAAAGCAAACTGGGCCTGGAGGTGTTCATTCTAGTTCCATTGTTCTTAGATACCATGCTACTCTAACATAATAGTAATGGAGATGAATCTCTGACATCGTACATTTTAACTAGAATATTTTGACATTCTGTTTTACTTGTTATACTCATTTCTAAGGGAGAAAAAAGAGGATACTTTCTATTTCCAAAAAAAGTATATTTTTGGAAGTCATTTTAAAAAGATTTAGTCAAATTCAATTTTATGAAATCATACACATCTATTTTTAAATACTCTAGAAATGCATGACTTAGGTTACTGCATAGTTTTTATTTCAGCTCTTCTTTTCAGTCGAGATCAATCCACCTTCTCCCACTTACTCTGCAATATATCTCCACCAAATTTCTTTGGGTAGATCCTGTGAAAATTAGACTGGGTTCAAGTAATTTCTAAATTTCCATTAACAATACTTACAATTTATTAATGCAAATATTAGAATATAATCAGGACACTCATGATACTCTGGGCCACATCTTCTGTTCCTCTATTCTGACAGTGTAGCTTTAGCACCCACCTAGTGCCTAGCTGAGTCAGGGTTTCACATGAAAGTTGACTGGTTGAGTTTCAAACTAGATAAAACAGAGGTAATGATGTTAGGGACAAAGGGCTAAGACAGGGCCAGGGACATTATTCTCTGGAGTCAGCAAAGAGCATTCTAACTTCTCACAAATGTGCTTTGTCCATACTTCCATTATCTGTTGAATTGAATTGCAATTTTTCAAATGATGCCACCAGCAGATTGTACACTCCTTGAAGGCAAGGTCCCTGATGTTCCCTTTTGCACCACTGGAACATAGTGTAAAGCCTGGCATATGAGAAGAAACCAGTACATATGCATCAAATGAATGGATGGATGGATAGATGGATGGATGAATGAATGAATGAACACTCTGGATAAACCAATAAGTGGTTTATGTTAATCCTAATCCTCAATACTGTGCTGACAAATCTTTTGATTTTAACTGAAAAAAAAAAAAAAAGGCTTAATAAGGTATAATACAGCTTCAAACTTAATACCCAGGACAGCAGAGATATCCAACAGACCCTTTGTGTTAATTAACCATAGTTCTCTCTCTTCAAGAGCCTAGACAGATGCAGCCTCACACAAGGGCGAACAGCTTGACCAAGTGAATGAAGTCTGGATTTCAGCCCTGACTCAGCCTCTTAGTCAGAAGCCCTGGTGCTGGATGCAATCTGGAAGCCCCTATAGAATACCAATTCTTACTGATAGTTATAAGTAAGCAGAGAATTGTTCTTTGTAGATAAGGTAATGTTTTAATGTTAATAGATTCTTATAAGCTGTTGCATATATATATATATATATATGTATTCTAGAGTAGTTTTTCCAAGGAGGTGATTGAAAACATTAAGTAATGATTCTCTACTAATTTAACAAATGAGATTCTTGACAAGTCATTTTGCTAACAGACAGTCAAAATAAAATGTAAGGACATTTCAACAGTGAACCAACAAACGTTAAACTGAGAATTTACAGCCAAGTGTGGGGGCTCATGCCTGTAATCCCAACACTTTGGGAAGCCAAGGCGAGAACATCATTTGAACCCAGGAGTTTGAGACAAGCCTGTGCAACACAGTGAGACCATATCTTAATTATTTTTTTGATTCAGAGTCTTGCGCTGTTGCCCAGGCTGGAGTGCAATGGTGCGATCTCCACTCATTGCAACCTCTGCCTCCCAGGTTCAAGCAATTCTCCTGCTTCAGCCTCCCTAGTAGGTGGGATTACAGGTGTCTGCCACCATGCCCAGCTAATTTTTGTATTTTTAGTAGAGACGGGGTTTCTCCATGTTGACCAGGCTGGTCTCGAACTCCTGATCTCAAGTGATATAACCACCTCGGTCTCCCAAAGTGCTGGGATTACAGGCGTGAGACACCGTGCCCAGCCAAAAAAAAAAAAAAATCTTTTTTAGCTAGGCATGATGATACACACCTGTAGTTCCAGCTACTTAAGAGGCTGAAGTGGGAGAATTTGCTTGAGTCCAGGAGGATGAGGCTGCTGTGAGCCGGGATCATGCCACTGCACTCCCACCTAGGTGACAAAGTGAGACGCTGTCTCAAAGTGTAAAAAATAAAAATAAATAAATAAATTCAGAATTTACTATAAAATTGTTATGTTTAATATTTAAAGAAGCCTACAAATCTCTAGGAGCAAGCTGAAGGTCACAGTGAGATGCCTTATTCTTTCAGGATAAATAGCATTCCCAGTTTGTCTTCATATCTTGATATACTATGTTGCACAGTATTACTCTGAAAAGCAAAGGATTGGTTCTAAAAAATATTCTAAGAGATTTCTAAATAGTTCAGCTACTTACAGCATGCATTCTCTACTTTTGATAAGATGAACAAATTAGTTCAAGTCAAAAGAATGGTTTTTAAGTGCTTTACTTCACTGTACAAATAGAAAATTTTTAAGATGTAATCCCTATCATCTGAAGGTGTTACTTGCATAGAGTTCCAGGTACTCTCACACACAGAGTGACTTAGAACAGGTACCCAGCTATCTATACAATTCTCAGATTAAGTCAACTGTGTAACCTATGCAAAAGAATCAAATTAATGATGAAAATAACCTACAGAAAGACATAACTTTTTGTTGCATTTAATTTTTTAATTTTTATTTATATGTAATGACTGTACACATTTATGAAGTACATGTGATATTTTGACATTTTCATAAAATGTATAATGATCAAATGAAGGTATTTAGGATATCCATCACCTCATTTGTTATTTCTTTATGTTGGGAATATTTCCAATCTTCTCTTCCAGTTATTTTGAAACACAATAAATTGTTACTAACTGTAGTTGTCCAACTGTGCTATTGAACACTAGAACTTATTCCTTCTGTCTATGTTTATACCCATTAACTAATTTCCCTTTATCCCCCATCATACACTTCCCAGTCTCTCTTAACTATCATTCTACTAACTCCATGAGATCAACTTACTTAGCTCCCACATTAGTGATAACATGTGATATTTGTCTTTCTGGGCCTGACTTATTTCACTATGTGTAATGATCTCCAGTTTCATCCATGTTGCTGCAAAGGACAGGATTTTATTATTTTTTTGTGGATGAATAGTATTCCATTAAGTATATATCCCACATTTTATTTATCCATTCATCCATCGATGGACGCTTAGGTTGATTCCCTATCTTGGTATTATAAATTACATAACAACAGTACAGTAATTCCACTGTAGCTAAAGATTGTCTTGTAGATGGGAAAGTCTATAGGTAGTCCCAATAATTTCCCACATCAGGGTAGGAGTGAGGGACTAACAGCCGGGAGCAATAACTGAGGACATCTTGCAGTCGGAAATAAAAGACAACACCTCAGTGACTTGGGAGGACAACAACAACTGAAGATCACAGGAATGAGGACATCTTACTGGATGCTGGCAGTTGCCCTTTTCATGTGCTTTGGTACTATAGAATCTTCCCAGAATTTAGACACAGCACTAAATTCTGTGCTGGGAAGAAGGAAACTCTACATTGGCTAATTAATTTTATTCCACAGTGATGGAGAGTACAGTAAAATCCTTTCATAAAACAAAATAAAAAATATTAGAATCATTATTATTAGTGAGGTATATAAAATAATAATTAGTGAAGTACACTAATAACTAGTAGGCTACACTAAATAATAACAATAATAGTTATATATTATTAGTAGTAGTAATAATAATTATTATTAGTGGAGTACACTAAATGTAATCATGTCAAAGGAGAGGCTTCATTTGATCAGGCACAGTAGTTCACATTTGTAATCCCAGCACTTTGGGAGGCCAAGGCAGAAGGACCACTTGAGGTCAGTTCACAACCATCCTGGACAACATAGTGAGGCCCTGTCTCTTCAAAATGTTTTTTAGAATATCAGTTGGGCATGGTGACACATGCCTGTAGTCCTAGCTACTCAAGAGGCTGAGGCGGGAAGATCACGTAAGCCCAGGAATTTGAGGCTACAGTAAGCTACATTCATATCACCGTACTCTAGCCTGGGTAACAGAACAGGACCTTGTCTCTAAAAATAAAAAATAAAAAACAGAAGAGGCTGCATTAAGCCAAGGTTAAAGAAGATAGTTTGAGTTCATTTGTTATTTAAAAAAAACAAAGCAGAAGAATAAAGGTGGTGAAAACGATACAGTAAACTATTACACTGAACGGAAAATTCCTCTATAAACTGTCATCATGAGAAAGTTTATTTCCTATCTCTCATACCCATACACAAAAGAGAATATAAAACTTTAGCCCACTTTAGCTTTTCTTCTTGAGAAAATGAGCAGAGCAGAGGACAGTAGTGAATCATCAATTGCATTAAATCTGAATTCACGTTGTGGCAGAAAGTATTATAGCATTGCTTTAATATTAGATATCAGATCCAGTTATCGAGTCAAATAATTTATACTCATTGAACGCTTAAATCTGTGACTGAGATTTTTTAAACCCAGCTTATTAAGATAAAATTGATATCAAAATGCATGTAAAACTTTTTTTTTTTTTTTTTTTTTTTTGAGACGGAGTCTCGCTCTGTCACCCAGGCTGGAGTGCAGTGGCCGGATCTCAGCTCACTCCAAGCTCCACCTCCCGGGTTTACGCCATTCTCCTGCCTCAGCCTCCCGGGTAGCTGCCACCTCGCCCGGCTAGTTTTCTTTTTTTTTTTTTTTTTTTTTTGCTGACGGGTGGGATGGGTCTCTTGTTTTTTTTTTTTTTTTTAGTAGAGACGAGGTTTCACCATGTTAGCCAGGATGGTCTCGATCTCCTGACCTTGTGATCCGCCCGTCTCAGCCTCCCAAAGTGCTGGGATTACAGGCTTGAGCCACCGCGCCCGGCTCATATAAAACATTTTAAGTGTGCAATATGATGAATTTTGACAAATGTACACACCCTTGAAGCCATCTTTCCCAGTGAAGATGCAGAAGGTTTCCACCACCTCAGTGAAGATGCAAAATAATTTATAATGTTTCTTCATGGCCCTCTGCAGCAAATCTTACCCCCCATTCTGGGCAACTAATGATCTGATTTCTATCATAAATTAGTTTTGCCTTTCCTAGAACTTCACATAACCAAAACAATACACTCTGCAGTCGATTTTTTGTCTAGCTTCTTTCATTCAGTGTAATGCTTAAAAAATTTACTCATATTGTTGGATGACTGTGTTCCTCTTCATTGCTGAGTAGTATTCCATTGCACATACACAAAAAAGTTTTACATTCATCTGTTGATGGAGTTTGTTTCCAGGTTTTGGTTATTATGAATAAACCTGCTATAAACATATTTGGATATAAGATTTTGTGAATGTTTTCTCTGCTCATTTTAACACTTTAGGAGTAAAATTGCCATGTCTTATAGTAAGCATATGATTCACTTTATTAAAAACTGCTACACTCTTCTGACAGCAAAGTCGAATGTTTCAGTTGCTTCACCTCCTCACCAACACTTGATATTGTCATTCAATTTTAGTTATCCTAGTAGGTCTGAAGTCATATATTGTCTGAATTCACATTCCCTGCTACCTAATAATGTCGGGCATTTTTCTATGTGCTTACTGTCCATTTGAATTCATTGATTTGTGAGTTATCTGTATAAATCTCTTTGCCTGTTTGTGTTGGGCTATTTTCTTCTTTTTATCGAGTTGTAAACATTCTTTATATAGTCTGATTTCAAATCCCTTATCAGATGTATGTGGCAAGTATTTTCTTCCAGTCTGCATATTGTCTTCTCATTTTCTCAATGAAATCTTATGAAGACCAGATTTTACTTTTGATGACGTCCAACTAAACACTTTTCTCTTTTATTTTCTAATTATTTTATAAGAAAGCTTTGCCAGCTCCAAAGGTCCAAAGATTTTCTGCTGTTTGTTTTTAGAAGTGTAACAATTTTAGCTTTTATGTTTAGATATGAACCATTACTAATTAATTTTGGCATAAGATATGAGGCAAGATCAAAGCTAGTTTTTTCATCTGAATAACCGATTGTTCCAACACCATTTTTTGAAAAGTCTATATACTCTTCTTTTGGAAGTGAACACCTTTGTCAGAATTAATTGACCATAAGTGTGCAAGGGCTGGTTCAATACTGTTTTTAATTGATTTATATGCTTATCTGTATAAACATCACATTGATTATTGTATTTTTAAAGTAAATTTTGAACTCAAGAAACATGTTACCCAGCTTTAATCTTTTTTGTAAAAATTGTTTAACTACTTTAGAACCTTTGTATTTCCATATTACTTTTAGACACATGTTCTTAATTTTTATGAAAAGGTCTGCTGTGGTTTTGAGAGATGTTGTTTTGGATTTATTTATCTATTTGGGGAGAATGTGCATCTTAATGCTATTGAGTCTTCTACTCCGTGAATATATATTTCCATTTATTTATATCCCCTTTAATTTTGCTCAGCAATGTCTATCAGTTTTTATTGTAGAAGTCTTAATTTTATTCCTGTTAATTGGTTTTGTTTCTCTTGTAAGTGGTATATTTTTAAATTTTATTTTCTAACTCTTTGTTGCTAATGTATAGAAATGATTGATTTTTGTAAATTGTCCTTGTATCTGATAAATACTAGTATCTCACTCTGTGTGTGCGTGTGTGTGCATGTGTGTTTGTGTGTATGTGTGTTTGTGTGGATTTCTTGGGATGTTCTACATAGATAATTATGTCATTTGGAAATAGAAACAGTTATATTTCTTCTTTTCAGTCTTTATGCATGCTTTTTTCTTGTTTCATTGCATTGGCCAGGATTCCACTCTAATGTCTAACCAAAATGATGAGAAGGGGCATCCTTATTTCTTTCTCAATTTTAGAGGGAATGCACTCAGTATGATAGCTGTACATTTTTGTAGAGGTCCTTTTTCATATTAAGGATATTATCTGCTATTTCTAATTGCTATGAATCTTTATCCTAAACGTATGTTTTGTTGCAACTAAGATTTGAACCCACTATTAATTGAAATCTATGTAGCTTTTGTGTTTAGACACAAGTTGTTTGTGGTCTGGATTTTAAAGCAAAATATTTTAAGAAAAAAAATTAAGTTTATAATGTGCTGCTGCCCCTATCTGTTCAGATATGGAAAAAGGGTAAGAAGTATCTCATTAGTATTAGACATATCAAGCAAGAAATATCTTCCCCAAAGGAACTGTTTGTATTTCAAGAATTGTATTCCTCCAAACAGGATAATAGTTGCTTACCTTTACATAATACTTCACAGTAATTACCTGAGAGTTGTTACCTGTAAGATCTCATTTGATCCTCAAAGTCTCTGAGATAACTTTAATTATTATTATTATTTTTTACTATAGTCATTCTACCATGGAAGAAATAGGGGTCAGAGAGATTAAATGAAACATTTTTATAGATATGTAACGTTAACATAGGAGTTTCACTTCTGTGCACAACTTTGTACTAGTCAAACCTTCCAGTTGGTTGTAGGAACAAAATGGTTGCTAAGGATGGTGACAAGGAATCTCTTCGTTCTTACAGCAATTCTATTTCCTCAGAGATAATTTAGGATTTATGTGACAAAATCTGAAACATAGAATCCCTTTAAATAAATGTTTACCTAGGCTGTAAACTCATCGTGTAATAAATTTAAGTGACTAAATGACAGGGTGATTCTTAGTCTCTTGGGCTTGCCTCTGCCCATAGCTCAGTGCCTGGCACTTAGATCACAGTAAAAATGTGTGGGTTGGCAGTCGGGTGCTGTGGCTCACCCCTGTAATCCCAGCACTTTGGGAAGCCAAGGCGGGCGGATCACGAGGTCAGGAGTTCGAGACCAGCCTGGACAACATGGTGAAACCCCATCTCTACTAAAAAAAAAAAAAAAAAAAAAGTAGCTGGGCATGGTGGCAGGCGCCCATAATCCCAGCTACTCGGGAGGCTGAGGTAGGAGAATCGCTTGAAAACGGAAGGCGGAAGTTGCAGTGAGTAGAGATGGAGCCACGGCACTCCCTCCTGGTCAAGAAGAGCGAAACTCCGTCTCAAAGAACAAACAAACAAAAAACATGTGTGGGTTGGCAGCCTGTAATACTACCTGCTTCTGCTTCTTCTGAAATGAAGTATTCAACTTAAATTCTAACAACATGTATTTGAATCTCATAATTACTTTTCATACTGCAAAAGTAAATAACAAAAGGTAATTTTGCTCTTCAGGAGTCACATTCTACTTCTAACATTTCTTAATATCTATCCTCTACTGAATTCTAAAAAAAAAAAAAAGATATAGAGCAATTAGCATCTATTTATACTTTACTTAAAGGACAAACATATGCTTTAGATTTCTGTGACTCAAATTTTGATTCATTAAAATTGATAATGTACACCTGAAGAGGGAGAATCTAAGATTTTAATTGTGGACCATGACACAGTCATAACTTCTCAGTATTGCAATGGTCTCTGTTTAATCTTTCTTCCCTGCTAGACTGAAAACTCTCTGCAGGCCATAGCTGTCTTGCTCCCAACAACTGAATTGGGTTCCTACCATCATACCTAACACGTGCTAGCACTGAATACATATTTGGTGAAGAATGAATGAGTGCCAAACCTGAAAGCTACCAGCTCAAGTTCTGAATGAAACTACTTGTGCTTTTTCAATTTAATGCCAGAAGAGTTTGAATACAAGAACACATGCTGGGGAGCAGGACATTTTTTCTATTAGATGCTTTATTTATCCCTACATCTTTTAGACAGACGGAGGGAATGTGCTCCAGGAAGGAGAGTGGGATGCTGGGTGTCAAGTCTCCAGGGTTTAATTCCCAACTCTGAATTTCACCAGCTTCAAGGCCTTGGGCAAGTCACTTAACCTCTGTTCCAAACAGAAATAATACCACCTCCTCCCAAGAGCACACCAAGGCAAGTTTGATTGATGGCTAAGCTCTTGGAGCCTTTGATGAAATGTGCTGAATGTCTGCCAAGTATTACTACTGCTAATAATAATAATGTTTTTCTAACACAGTCCCACGGAGCAAAATAAATCGGTAACAAGGGACACATTGCTCCATCGAAGCAAATTGTGACCGATTCTTTTTGAAAGAAGGATGATAGGCCTTGTTCCACAATGGTATCATTTTCTGCAATCTGTTCTCTCCTTATTTATAAGTAGAACTAGCCGTCAAATGTCTATGTGAGATGTTTATACTTCTTTAGAAAGGAGCAATGAAGGGGAAATATTTGAACTAAATACAGATGCAGTCATATTATGGAAATGTCATGTTTTGGGTGTAGGTTAATCAATTTATAAAAAATAAACAGATGATTAGTAAGGTAGAAATGTAGTCATTTGTTATTTCATCAGCTACATGGTTTCACTGTATCCAAAAAGAAAATCTAAGGAAACTCTAATCCATCAATTTAGTTTTTGAACATCTATTTCTTGAAATAGAAATATTATTCTGTATTATTTAGAAACTTTGTTATTTTTCGTTAACAATATCAAATATAATTTTAAAATAAAATCGATAAGTTTTTTTTGGTTAAAAAAATACATATTTACTCTAGATCACTGGGACAAAGATATAAACATAAATGAATAAAAACCAGAATCTTACTACAGCATACTAATTAAAAGTATATTCTCTGTGTAGACTGCCAAGGTTCAACCCCATGTCTGCCATTTTCAGTTTGACCAAGCTTCTTCATTTGTGCATAGCTCAACTTCCTTATCTTCTCAGTGGGACAGTACTGCCTGTCTTCCAGGTGTTGTGGCAAGTTTATTAAACAGTACACGCGAAGCACTTAGAAGACTGCCTGGCAGAGATACCATTGTTAAATAAGCTATTATTGCTATATTTAATCACTCATAATTTCTAAATTTACAGATGATTTTAAGTCCTCTTTATTAATAAAAGTTAAATATAGCTTTTTAAAAAAACTTGAGATCATACAACACAAGCCATTTTTAACTTGCTTTTCCTCACTTAATATATTACAAGGATTGTCTTATGTCATTAGACATTTTTCTACCTTATGATACAGCCATTTAGAACTGCATAATATTCTACTGATTGATTTCTCTTAACCTAAAAAAACACCTTATTGTCAGCCATTTACATTTTGTTCAGTTTCTGTTTTTATAAAGAATATGGTGATGACCATATTTTGTGCATCTCAGCATCTTTTAAATTATAGCTTTGGGATAGATTTGTCAAATAGAAATTTCAAGGAGCAAAAGATATACGTATTTCAAAGCTTTTGCTATTAAATTATCCTCCAAAAAGGTTGAGACAATAGTGTATATGTCATAATAATTTAATGTTGTCCTTTTAAGTTTACATAAACATATTGTTTATCCCTGTGTGAGCCATGCCTGAGATACTGTCTTATTGGAAGTTTGGAGACAGAGAAATAAATGAAGAGAGAGTCCAATAGATTAAAAGAGTATAGATTACTTCTGCATTTTTCCAGGATTGATCTCTACCTAGACAAAACATATAGATGGGTATCTCAGAAGATTTATAAATGTTGGTTAAAAATATAGCAAGCATATGCTCTGCTCATTTTCTCTATTTAGAATAATTTGTTTTCAAGTTTCTGTTATATTCTTCTATTTTATGATACATAGTATTAAGGCCATTTTGAAATAGCTATATTCTGGTGTGGTTTTTATTACATTCTTGTAATTTACTTATTTTAAGAAATCAGTTAACAGAAAGTCAAGTTCTTTGATATTTTTTAAAGTTTTATTGATATTTAATTGACGAATAATAATTGTACAAATTAATAGGGCACAGTGTAATGTTTGGGTATATGTATACATTTATATCTCAGTAAGATGGACATCTTTAGAGAGATCCTGATGCAGATAAAAGAGGCTTCTGGCATACTTTAGGAAATGGATGTCTGATTCTCCTCAGTAAGTCACACTTGCCCAAGACTTGTCCTCTTCACCTTCTTAGCCTTGCTTTTTTTCTCTGAACTACCCTCCAGAAGGAAGACAATCCCTTTTAAACTAAGAGACTATTCACTGTATCCGGGGGAAAAAAAAATAAGGCCACCTTTGAGTTCAGTTTAGTGGCTGGAGAAAAGAGAATGGAGAGTTAGTTATTGGAATGAAAATCTTCCCCTTGATGTTAATGTATCTAGTACCTATTGATAACAGGAACACGTTTCATGTATTGTGATGAATAGTGTACATCTAAATTCTACATATAAAGCTGTAATTTCATTGAGAGGCTCTAGTGACATTGAAAAATGATGTCACTGGTAAGCTGAGCTTGAATTACAACTTTAATTATTTACACTTGGGTCTACATTATTCCTATATTATACCTGTCATAGTACTATCTTGTCCTGGGCCTGCTAAAAGGACCATGATGATAATTTACTCCATCAGTGGGTCAGGTAGAACAGCATAGCTGCATCAGTCAACCACTTCATACAGAGACGAGAGTAACAGAGGAACTGGATAGAGCATGAAGGGTAGAATTTACATAGAAGCTGTTTTGCAAATCCTGTCACCTAGCAGAAAGAGAGTTTCCTGGGGGTCTCCAGAGAGTAGCTTCTCTCACCTGTTAACCTCTTAAAAGTAGAACACTGTTTTCATTATTCTTCCTCTATATATTTAGCTGTCTCTCTTACTATTGTTTGACTTACCTATGAGATTACTTTGATAAAAATGGGGAATCCAGAAGATTTATTTTAGATGTTTTTATTTTGAACTTATGTGTTCCTGTGAGCAGACCCCAGTCTCTTTTAATAAAATCACCTTGTTTGTGACTTGTCTTACGTTAAAGACAGGAATTACATTACATTACAGGAAAATGTAATGTAGTTTGAGCATATAAAGGTGTAAGAGATTTTGGATTCATTCCATTTACCTAGTATTTCATTTAAAGGAAATCTTCAGGTTAAGATTATTAAGTTATTAATTAAAGAATAATCATATGGCAAGAAGGAAATTAAAACTAACCTTATAACATGAGTCTGTAAATCACAGACCTCCATGCCACATAATGGTATTATTAGGAACTAATCCAACTTGATAGGTATGTTTACATACCTTTTCAAACAGTCTCTCATGAAGAAGAAGAAAGATGGCATGGGAAGGGCTTTAACTGGACATCAATCACAACAATTATCCAAGATCCCCATGGAGCCCAAGTATTTCATGTGGCAGCCTGAATGAAGAGAAGTTTCTCTAGCAAAAAAGGGAGATACCAGTCATATGCAAATGATTCCATCAGTTACATGTCAGTGGGAAATATTTTGAAATCAGCTTATGTACAATTCCAGTAGTTGCAGATTACACACGATTATACACACACACACACAAACACACAATTTCAGCTGATCAATAAGTAGTCTTAGAGAAAGAGCACGTAAGACTAGTCTGTTTTCTTGAGAAAGAGTGTAACAGAGGGAGAGCCTAGAGAGGAAAACACAAAAATAAAAATAGCAATTGAGTTGGGTATTCCTGGTTATTATTGATTGTTGATACTTGATGATTTCCAAAAGAAAGAACAATTCCTATTTGTGTGTGTCCTAACAATGAAGAAAAAATATATCCCATCAATCTAACCTCCTATCAGGCCAGAAAACATTTTAAAAACAGAACAGATACTCCAAAGATGTGTTTTATAAGCTTTGTATCTACCCATACATTTTTCTTTAGAAATAAGATGTGGTTTATTTGATGAAGGCCCTGCACAAAACTCCAAACTTATAGAAAACGTCATACTTCTGTATGGTATCTTAGAGTTTCTAAAGTACTGTCAAGAAAAAAATGTAAAAATGCTACACGTCATTTACATTTTTACTAAAATATGCTGGAAAAGTTATTTTTTATAATTGCTGTGGATTTATTTTCTGAATTGAATTTAAAAGTCTCCAGTCTATAAAGTAAGATAAGTCTTACAGACATGCAAGAAGAAAAATCAACATTAGCTCTAGGTAGTCAATGTGATTTATTGTCCATACTACAAATGTTATAATGTTGAACAAATGGTTAACTAGCCTTTACTCACATTATTTACATTTAATAACTGGGAAAAATATTAGCAAAGTCCTTGGGATTTACTAAACAATTCCCTATCCACCCTCTCAGTCTTTTAATATTAAGGCAGTTCTTTAAAAGCCTCGGCTAAAATGTTGGCCTAGCCTCATGTTCCCGTGAGGGAGCTCCCATAGACAGATGTTTGTGGCCTTTCCCTACTTGCTTAGTGACTTACTTCTTCTCATGGGATTTTCTGGCTGGGAAGCTGGAAAAGCACACAGAGTAATTTCAGCTTCTCTTTGTGAAGCTACTTGCCCATAGAAAGTCTACATTCTGCTCTGTCGTGCTAGGCTTCTTGGGTCAGGAGGCTTCTACAGGGATGTCCTGTGGTGGCCCAGCTCACTATGACAGTGCAGCTAAGTATAAATCTGAGTGAAGAATTAGAAAAATACAAACCTAAGCCATATCACCAGCTTAGCTTTTATCAGTAAGAAAGCTGATATTTTGATGCTCATCTGCTTCCTGTGGCTATGGAGCGTTATTTATTTATTGAGTGTTTCAAGAGAAGAAAGGCATGATGCACTGTTTATTAACCTTGAAAGATGGATGTGGAATAACATGTGGTGGTCTTTGCTCATGGGGATGTGGCTAAGAGACAGAAGCATTTAATAGTTTGCAGATCCAAGTCTTCTAGAATTGAGTCCTGGCATTTTGAGGCAGCCTCTGTGTGGCTGTTATTCTAGTGGTGTGGCTGTTTATTAGCTGGGACAGACCCAAGCAAGCTGGCTGCCCAGGTCTGCATGTGCACGTCATTGTTGCTGCCCACGATTGCACAGAGGCAATTAGGCGAAGCCTTGCAGGTGAGACCCAGAAAAAGATAAACATATCCTGAAAAAAGGGAGCTTTTTTCTCAGATATCACTGTGAAGACTTTTTAGGCACTGGATTTAGGAAATAATCTTAGCTTCTTCTTCTTCTTTTTTTTTTCCAGACCTTCAAGCTAGGACTTTAAATTTCAAAAGTCATTAAGTTCTATTCAAGCAACAGAGTTTCATAGGAGGCATTGATAGGAATCTGAGTTAATTTTTTTTCCTGACCTGCCTTTAATGCAAAGGAGGTGAACTATGCAGGGGCCCACCCCCTGTATCATGTGGTTTGTTTCAAAAGAACTCTGTCCCTACATATTATCTACAGTTGACTCTGGTTCATCAACAAATAGCCCCCAGTAGTGAAGTCCTTATTAAATAAGGAATAGACTAACTTTGCATGAAGTAGAAGAGAAGCATCCCAGTGAAATATATTCAAACCCAAAAGCTCAGAAGTCAACTTAAAAGGTGTGTGCCAGGAATACTCAGTTCTCAGGAACCAAGTTTGCTCAGGTAATAAGGAGGAACTGGATTGTTTTTTATTTTATTTATTTATTTATTTTTGAAACAGAGTCTCACTCTGTCACCCAGGCTAGAGTGCTGTGGTACAATCTCGGCTTACCCCAACTTTCGCCTCTCAGGTTCAAGCCATTCTCCTGCCTCAGCCTCCCCAGTAGTTGGAATTACAGGTGTCTGCCACCACATCTGACTAATTTTTGTATTTTTAGTAGATACGGGGTTTCACCATGTTGGCCATGCTGGTTTCAAACTCTTGACCTCAAATGATCAGCCTGCCCCAGCCTCCCAAAGTGCTGGGATTACAGGCATGAGCCATCCCACCCGGCCTGGGTTGGTTTTTAAAACTATCAGAACATGATCATTGGAGAGTGAAAAAAAAAAAAGGAAGGAAGTTTGGTTAAATAGGGGAAGACAGAGATTTTCTTAGGAGCAAGGTTAAGCTTTTAGAGAAGAAAATAAGCCAATATGAGCAAGAAAAAGAAACCTAGGCAGCCAGGCTGGGCAAATAAGACAGGAGAAAGGTCATGAACCCAGGTTTAGCTGTCCTTGCAGATAGGATTAGAGAAGAGTATTTTGGTTGTTACTTGATCAGGAAGGGTGATTGAGGTTCAAAGAAAACTACAAGAGGAATGGCAGTGAGATCTCCAGAAGTTCACTGGAATGATTCTCCCAGAGGGAGCCCTCGATCCAGAAAACCACGGGGAGGCATACCATGAAAGCTGCAAATAATCATCCTCCTAAGGCTTAAGTCAACTGTCAATGAGTGGTTTTATAAAAGTTGGATATGTATCAGAGGAGAAGACTAGAGTACCATGTTTAAGGCATTAGTAGGTGCATTTGAAGATCCTATAGTGATTGCAGGTAGTAAAATCTTTCCTGAGATAAAATGCCTGAGAAATGTATGGCTAAGGGAAGGCACAGGGAAGACAGGGTCTAATACCTGTTAATATACATTATATACTAATTTTAGAATTTTACATAAGAGCTCATTTAATATTTACAGTAATTTCAGAAGAGAGAGACTATTAATATTACCATTGTACAGATAAGAAAATTAAGGCATGGCAATGTAAGTGATTTTCTCAAAGATATATAACTAGTAAATGAAGTAGCTAGAATTCAAATTCATGTGGCCCAGCTCCAGCATCTGGGCTCTTGAGAACTATAATTTACTGTCAGTCTTATGTTGAAGGTTAGTGCTGGATTAGAAGGTCATCTGATGAGAAGATGCTTTCTAGGTGTGATTACCCAACACAGGATGGGGTGGGGAGAGTAGACACATTTGTTTGAAAAGTGGGGTTTTTTGGCAGACTCATAGTTCATTAAATTCATATTTCTTCTAGGACAGACAGACAGGTGACAGTTGAGCAAGGCTAAATCTAGAGGAATATGTTAGAAACATAAATAGGATGAGTTTTTTGGGTGGTACTAAAAAGAAAAGTACTTTTAATTGTAAAAACACAACTGGGTCTCCCTGAAACGAATCAGAGGAAAAAGGGAACAACAGAGATACATTGTAGTACTCCAGAAAAAGCGACGGTAGAAGAAAACATTTTTGCTGACATTAAAATTTCTCAGATATTCATGACCTGAAGAGACAAGGGACTGAGGAAGAACAGGCTCTGGGAAATAGTGTGTGGCACAATATTGGGTCTGACCAGGCCTTGAGGGACACAGATTCTCAAACTCCAGCAACAGTTTTGTTGAGCAATCTGCTAGGGTGAAGCAAAATAAATGTTTCAGGCAAAACAAAGCAAATGAAACCTAAGAAGCAGAATTCAGGGGCCTTATTCATGAACAGTAGCAGCAAGAAATGCTAGCTCAGAAAAATAGGCCATATGATTAGACAGAAGCCACGGTGGGTTCATTGCTGGGCTGCCAACAGCAAAGAGTTCAAAGGGTAGCACAATGAGATTTTAAATAGATGAGAAAGAAAGGCAGCCCAAAGAAGGCTTGGGAAATTTCTAAATTTTGCAACAAAGCAGTGATATCTCAAATGCTACTCTCTGACAGACGAAGCTGTACATAGGTGCATTCCTCTCCTCCCTACATGATCAATATCTGTATCTAACTCTCAATGACAGAGTTCTCCCAATTGACTTCATGTTCGTGAATCATAATGTCATGGGATTGTACTAGACTTATGGGCAATAAGACCACTGAGTACTACTGAGTTTATTCTGATACCTGTCCCAAGGATCTAGATTTTTACTAAGTACTGCTCTCTAAGAAAAATGTTTTATTTAGATAACTGCCTCAAAGACCTAGAAATTAGCTTGAATTTCAGATGAGATCGGGTGCGTTCAGGGTGGTGTGGCCATAGACAAATTTGCTTGAGTTTCAAACTTTCATGGGTGTAGAACTAGTGCCAGGGTAATTTTTATACCCTTAGCTTTGGTCAGTGAGGCGCATTTTCATAGAGTAGGAAAGGAAGTAGAAAAGAAGTCATTGGAGGTAAGCAGCTCAAAACAACAGTGGTGGCTTCCCATGGCTTCTGTGATGTGTTTTGAGAATTACCCACCTGGCTGAGGCTGGGATCATTTTTTGTGAATTCCTGGTGAGTGCCACACTTTGAGATTTCCTGAAAGAGGTATTTGGATCTTAATCCATCAGTTCTTCAAATGATTATATAAACTTCTAATTCCATATAATAAATATCTCTTTAATCAAGCTAACCTGGAGTAACTTCCGTTTTCTGATCAAACCCTTATTGATATTGCTACTTTCAAAATAACTCAAATTCTGATCCTAGGGAAAATGTATAAATGTATTCCCATAGAATATAGCCAAGACTGCAAGTAGCTAAAAAAAAAAAAAAAAAAAAAAAAAATCTACTCAGGTATCACAGTGACCTGCCGTTGACTAAGAATGAACCGAATAAGAAAATTTGATGATAGGGGTAGGTTTTGCAATTTAACAAATTTCTTTTGAACTTAAGAAGTCTGGATTTATCTTTTTTTCCCTTGTTGAGAATTTTTGATCTTTGATTTATTTAGAAAGGTCCAAACTTTAATGTTTCATCATGTCTTCCTAAGAATTGATAAAAGTGTTATGATTAAGTTTGAGATATTTTTATATAGAGATTGAGTATCCTTTATTTAAAATGCTTGGGACCAGAAGTGTTTTGAATTTCCAATGTTTTCAGATTCTAGAATATTTGAATATACACAATGAATTGCCTTGGGGATGGGACCCAAGTTTAAACACAAAATTTATTGATTTTTTTAAGTTAATTTTACTATTATTATTATTATACTTTAAGTTCTAGGGTACATGTGCATAACGTGCAGGTTTGTTACATATGTATATGTGTGCCATGTTGGTGTGCTGCACCCATCAACTCGTCAGCACCCATCAACTCATTATTTACATCAGGTATAACTCCCAATGCAATCCCTCCCCGCTCCCACCTCCCCATGATAGGCACCGGTGTGTGATGTTCCCCTTCCCGAGTCCAAGTGATCTCATTGTTCAGTTCCCACCTATGAGTGAGAACATGCGGTGTTTGGTTTTCTCTTCTTGTGATAGTTTGCTAAGAATGATGGTTTCCAGCTGCATCCATGTCCCTACAAAGGACACAAACTCATCCTTTTTTATGACTGCATAGTATTCCATGGTGCATATGTGCCACATTCTCTTAATCCAGTCTGTCACTGATGGACATTTGGGTTGATTCCAAGTCTTTACTATTGTGAATAGTGCCGCAATAAACATACGTGTACATGTGTCTTTATAGCAGCATGATTTATGATCCTTTGGGTATATACCCAGTAATGGGATGGCTGAGTCATATGGTACATCTAGTTCTAGATCCTTGAGGAATCTCCATACTGTTTTCCATAATGGTTGAACTAGTTTACAATCCCACCAACAGTGTAGAAGTGTTCCTATTTCTCCACATCCTCTTCAGCACCTATTGTTTCCTGACTTTTTAATGATTGCCATTCTAACTGGTGTGAGATGGTATCTCATTGTGGTTTTGATTTGCATTTCTCTGATGGCCACCATATGCACAGTAGCCTGGAGGCAGTTTCATACAATACCTTTTTAATAATTTTGTTCAAGAAACAATGTTTGTGAACACTGAACTATCAGAGAGCAAAGGTGCCACTATCTCATCCAACCCTGTGTACAATCTGTGGTTGTTTGGCATCACCATGATTGCTGATTCTGAATTTATATGTTACAGATAAGCAATCACTTTTTTTACACATATTCACACATAAGCACTTAACAGGGAAAAAAAAAAAAAAAAAGATATACCATTAGTGCAGTGAAGAAATAATGTGCTTATGTTAGCCAAGAAGTACAGTGGCATCACCAGAACACCCAGATCAGCTGTTAAACAATAGCAACAACGAACAACAGCAGGCTTTCATTCGCTACCTACGATGCTGTGTTTTACTTGAAGGTTACTGTACAGCAGATTTTATTTTTTTAAGTGAGAAGAAGCATCAGAAGCAGGTGATGGACAAGGAAGTGGGCCCTCTAGCGATGAGGAGGCATTCTGCTGAAAAATGTTGTCCTCCAGAGCCATCTGCCTCATTAACAATGGTTTTTATCTTAGAAGTTTCTCTTTGATTTTATGAACTGATATAATTTGTTGTTTTGTTATAATGCATGCTGCTCTGGTCTTTCAATGATCCCATCACACATTTTTACTATGTCATCTATAGGTACTTTTTCTGCAGTGTTAACAATGCCATCTTCATTCTCACTATTATCACAATCACCTTGATTCAGAGCAATTTCAGGTATTTCATCATTGGTCAATGAATGAACAATTGGAGCCTCATTATTGATGTTAAAAACTTCTTTGATAGTCACTTCTTTCAGCTTACTGATGGACTCTGAAGGTATATTTTTTACATACATAAAAAGATCAGACATAATTTTTTTCTCACTTGACATGCAGAATCCTTCAAAGCCACCATCTTGTTAATCATTATCACTGAACCTAGTCTCAGGCCAGAGACTGCGCCAGGCATGTATAACTGTGTCTTTAGTCACGGTGTTCCAGGCATTGGCTGTAGCATATATGGCATGCCTCATGCTAAACTCTTGAAAACCTTCCACACTCATGTCTCTGTGTGAACAGACTGCTAGCCTGCTGTTCAAGAAAGTGTTTTTGTATTTATTCTTTGTTGATCTAAGGATACCCTGGTTATGTGGCTAAATTAATAAAATCACATTTGGGGGAAATTATATTTGTGGATCCACTCATTCAATACATGATCGAGATCTTCATTTTTAGCTTTATGCAGTGTTTTCTATTTTTCATTAACTTCTTGAACTCTTGGCCTCCCAAAGTGCTAGGATTACATATGTGAGCCATCGTGCTCAGACTATTTTTCGTTAACTTCTGTTTATCACTTTTAGCATAGAACTTCAACAGTTTATCCTTCTGTTTCTTTAGGCCATATATGGTGGTTATTCCAACACCATGTACTCTTTTGTAAGATGTTTTATATGTACATCACTATCCAGTTTCTCCAAAAGCTTGACTTCCTGTGCTATAGAAACATAAATACTCTCTCTTTTTCTTAATACTGTCAGCTATAGGCATATATTCAGACCTTTTGACACTTTAAACATTATCTTTATACCACAGAACAGAGAATAAGCATGAAAACACCGTGACTAATGCACACAGGCCTTGGCCCAAAATGGGGCATGGTGGAGAACCTGCTGTTAACACATCTAGCCTACACATGTGCCATTTTATTACACTTTTTGGGTGTGCTTACATGGGGGAGTCTGGGTGTGCATGGAAAAGATGTATCTTCTGGGTATTAAAGTTTAATTGCCCACAGAGGTCCCAGGAAAGTACACAAAGAAAGAGTAGTGCCAATGTGGTAGGGTAAGTAACTTACCCACAATAAGTTATTGGATTTACTTCCCCTAGTGGATGTCCTTCACCTCAGCTGACTATCCAACTCAAACCAGAGAAGGTAAGTTGTGGAAGGCAGTGATTTCTCAAATGCCACTCTCTGAAAGAAGAGATCATGCATAGGTGAATTAATAGGCCTCACGCTTCCATGGCTTTGTGTTTCCCTGAAGGGATTTTCACTAGAATAACACTCTGGACCTCTATTCCACATCTGCTGTCACTCATCCAGACCACTCATCTAGACTTTTCTCACTTATTCTGCCCCCTTTATAGAGGAAATATGAAGTACCTTACTGGTGAATGTGAGTGAAGAAATGCTTCTGAGCTCTTTCTCTTTTCTCCCCAGGTCCAAAGACTCCTTCATGTGATGAGCTTGTTGGAGCAGTGTGGACCCCAATGAGATCTGCAGTCACTTAGTTCTGCATGCAACTGAGTAGCATGTACCCCGATACATATTAGGAAGTCCACTGTGGCCATCCATCTAAACTAGCTTTTTAATACATTTTGTCAGGAACATGAATAATACATTTTTCTCCATGATTAGTTTTGAACTTAGCAAGGAAAGTATTACCACGAGATAAGGTTATTTTCTTCAAAACGAAAACATCTTGCAAGCATCAACCTGTCCTATACTCTTAATAAAACTATCTGGTTCATTTTTGAGATATTGACTAGAGGCATCGTTCCTCAAATTCTTTTTTACTATAAGTCACACTAAGAAACATATTTTACATTGTGACCTAGTATACATACACAGCAATTTTCATAAAGTCATTTTTATTATGTGTGTTATCTCTGATAGTCTCTGTTCTATTTCATGTTATAAAAATAATGGTCATGGTCCCTAAATAAATTTCCTGACCTGGTAATAAATCGCAAGTCACAGTTGCAAAATGCTAGACTAAGCCATATGCAGAAAACTGAAACTGGACCACTTCCTTACACCTTATACAAAAATTAACTCAAGATGGATTAAAGACTTAAATGTAAAACCCAAAACCATAAAAACCCTAGAATAAAATCTACGCAATACCATCCAGACCATAGACATGGGTAGAGACTTCATGATGAAAATCCCAAAAGCAATTGCAACAAAAGCCAAAATTGATAAATGAGATCTAACTAAAGAGCTTCTGCATGGCAAAAGAAGCTATTATCAAAGTGAACAGGCAACCTACAGAATGGGAGAAAATTTTTGCACTCTGCCCATCTGTCAAAGATCTAATATCCAGAATCTACAAATAACTTAAACAAATGTACAAGAAAAAAACAAACAACCCCATCAAAAAGTGGACAAAGGATATGCACAGACGCTTCTCTAATGAAGACATTTATGCGGCCAACAAACATATGAATAAAAGCTCAACATCACAGATCATTAAAGAAATAAAAATCAAAACCATAATGAGATACCATCCCACACTAGTCAGAATAGCGATCATTAAAAAGTCAAGAAATAATAGATGCTGTCTAGGTTGGGGAGAAATAGAAATGCTTTTACACTGTTGGTGGGAATGTAAATTAGTTCAACCATTGTGGAAGACAGTGTGGCGATTCCTCAAGGATCTAGAACCAGAAATACCATTTTACCAAGCAATCCCATTACTAGGTATACACCCAAAGGTATATAAATTATTCTACTATAAAGACACATGCACATGAACATTTATTGCAGCACTACTTACAGTAGGAAAGACTTGGAACCAACCCAAATGCCCCTCAATGATAGACTGGATAAAGAAAATGTGGTACATATACACCATGGAATACTATGCAGCCATTAAAAGGAATGAGATCATGTCTTTTGCAGGGACATGGATGAAGCTGAAAGCCATCAATATATTTTTAATAATTAACTAACACAGGAACAGAAAACCAAACACTGCATGTTCCCACTCATAAGTGAAAGTTGAACAATGAGAACACATGGACACAGGGAGGGGAACAACACACACCAGGGCCAGTCACAGGGTGGGGACAGAGAGGAGGGAAAACATTAGGACAAATAGCTAATGCATGCAGGGCTTAAAACCTACATGACATGTTGATAGGTGCAGCAAACCACCATGGCACACATATACCTGTGTAACAAACCTACACGTTCTGCACTCGTTCCCGGAATTTACAGTAAAATAAAAAATAAAAATAAAGAAAAATGCTAGACTACAGTATAATATGTCTAGGTACTAGGAGAGAACAGACTTTGAGAACAACTTCTAGACAGAGGTTGAAGAAAATAAAAAAATCATTTTTATTTTCTTCAAACATCTGTAATGAGTTGCTTTGCTTCCCAAGAGAGCAAACACTGTATGAACCTCAGATATGAGGCTCCTTAGGAAGCTGATGACAATTCTGAATTTTGTATTTTATTTGCCTGCTGGGTTCATGAAATATCCAGAACACTGTCATTTGCTCCTGGTCACATGTCAAATATTGCTTAAGAGTTGCAGATCAGGGGGTGTTCCAAGATGGCTGAATAGGAGCAGCTCCGGTCTGCAGCTCCCAGCATGACTGATGTAGAAGACGGGTGATTTCTGCATTTCCAACAGAAATGCAGAACAGTGGATGCAGCCACTGTTGGTTGGACAGTGGGTGCAGCCCAAGGAGGGTGAGCCGAAACAGGGTGGGTCATCGTCTTACCTGGGAAGCACAAGGGGTTGGGGGGTTTCCCTTTCCTAGCCAAGGGAAGTGCTGACAGACTACATGGAAAAATGGGACACTCCCCACCCAAATACTGAGCTTTTCCCAAGGTCTTAGCAACTGGCAGACAAGATGATTCTCTCCTGTGCCCAGCTCAGCGGGTCCCACAACCACAGAGCCTTGCTCATTGCTAGTGCCGCAGTCTGAGATCGATTTGCGAGGTGGCAGACTGGCTGGGGGAGGGGCATCTGCCATTGCTGAGGCTTGAGTAGGTAAACAAAGCGGCCAGGAAGCTTGAACTGGGATGAGCCCACCGCAGCTCAGCATAGGCCTCTATAGACTCCATCTCTGTGGGCAGGGCATAGCTGAACAAAAGGCAGCAGACAGCTTCTGCGGACTTAATCGACCTTGTCTGACAGCTCTGAAGAGAGCATTGATTCTCCCAGCACAGTGTTTGAGCTCTGAGAATGGACACTGTCTCCTCAAGTGGGTCCCTGACCCCCATGTAGCCTAACTGGGAGACACCTACCAGTAGGGGCTGAATGACACCTCATATAGGTGGCTGCCTCTCTGGGATGAAGCTTCCAGAGGAAGGATCAGGCAGTAATATTTGCTGTTCTGCAGCCTCCACTGGTGATACCCAGGCAAACAAGGTCTGGAGTGGAACTCCAGCAAACTCCAAAAACCTGCAGCTGAGAGGCCTGACTGTTAGAAGGAAAACTAACAATCAGAAAGGAATAGCATCAACATCAACAAAAAGGTCATCTACACCAAAACCCTATCTGTAGGTCACCAACATCAAAGACCAAAGGTAGATAAAACCACAAAGATGGGGAGAAACCAGAGCAGAAAAGCTGAAAATTCTAAAAAGCAGAGCACCTCTTCTCCTTCAAAGGATAGCAGCTCCTTGCCAGCAACGGAACAAAGCTGGGCGGAGAATGACTTTGACGAGTTGACAGAAGTAGACTTCAGAAGGTCAGTAATAACAAACTTCTCCAAGCTAAAGGAGGATGTTTGATCCCTTGTCAAGGAAGGTAAAAACCTTGAAAAAAGATTAGACGAATGCCTAAGTAGAATAAACAGTGTCGAGAAGACCACAAATGACCTTATGGAGCTGAAAACCATGGCATGAGAACATTTTGACGCATGCACAAGCTTCAATAGCCTATTTGATTAAGTGGAAGAAAGGATATCAGTGATTGAAGATCAAATTAATGAAATAAATCAAGCAGACAAGGTTAGAGAAAAAAGAGTAAAAAGAAACAAACAAAGTCTCCAAGAAATATGGGACTATGTGAAAAGACCAAATCTACGTCTGATTGGTGTACCTGAAAGTGATGGGGAGAATGGAACTAAGTTGGAAAACACTCTTCAGGGTATTATCCAGGAGAACTTCCACAACCTAGCAAGACAGGCCAACATTAAAATTCAGGAAATACAGAGAACACCACGAAGATACTCCTCAAGAAGAGCAACCCCAAGACACATAATTGTAAGATTCACCAAGGTTGAAATGAAGGAAAAAATATGAAGGGCAGCCAGAGAGAAAGGCTGAGTTACCCACAAAAGGAAGCCCATCAGACTAACAGCAGATCTCTCAGCAGAAACCCTACAAGCCAGAAGAGAGTGGGGGCCAATATTCAACATTCATAAAGAAAAGAATTTTCAACCCAGAATTTCATCTCCAGCCAAACTAAGTTTGATAAATGAAGGAGAAATAAAATCCTTTACAGACAAGCAAATGCTGAGAGATTTTGTCACCACCTGGCCTGCCGTACAAGAGCTCCTGAAGGAAGTACTAAACATGGAAAGAAACAACCAGTCCAGCCACTGCAAAAAGATGCCAAATTATAAAGACCATTGATGCTAAGAAGAAACTGCATCAATTAATGGGCAAAATAACCAGCGAACATCATAATGACAGGATCAAATTCACACATAACAATATTAATCTTAAATATAAATGGACTAAAAGCCCATTAAAAGACACAGACTGGAAAACTGGATAAAGAGTCAAGACCCATCAGTTTGCTGTATTCAGGAGACCCATCTCACATGCAGAGACACCCATCGGCTCAAAATAAAGGGATGGAGGAAGATCTACCAAGCAAATGGAGAACAAAAAAAAGCAGGGGTTGCAATCTTACTCTCTGATAAAACAGACTTTAAACCATCAAAGATCAAAAGAGACAAAGAAGGCCATTACATAATGGTAAAGGGATCAATTCAACAAGAAGAACTAACTATCCTAAATACATATGCATCCAATACAGGAGCACCCAGATTCATAAAGCAAGGCCTTAGAGACCTACAAAGAGACTTAGACTCCCACACAATAATAATGGGAGACTTTAACACCCCACTGTCAATATTAGACAGATCAACGAGACAGAAGGTTAACAAGGATATCCAGGACCTGAACTCAGCTCCACCACAAGCAGACTTAATAGACATCTAAAGAACTGTCCACCGCAAATCAACAAAATATACATTCCTCTCAGCACCACATCACACTTATTCTAAAATTGACCACATAATTGGAAGTAAAGCACTCCTCAGCAAATGTAAAAGAATAGAAATCACAACAAACTGTCTCTCAGACCAGAGTGCAATCCAATTAGAACTCAGGATTAAGAAACTCACTCAAAACTGCACAACTACATGGAAACTGAACAACCTGCTCCTGAATGACTACTGGGTAAATAACGAAATGAAGGCAGAAATAAAGATGATCTTTGAAACTAATGAGAATAAATACACAACATACCAGAATCTCTGGGACACATTTGAAGCAGTGTGTAGAGGGAAATTTATAGCACTAAATGCCCACAAGAGAAAGCAGGAGAGATCTGAAATCAACACACTAACATCACAATTAAAAGAACCAGAGCAGCAAGAGCAAACAAATTCAACAGCTAGCAGAAGGCAAGAAATAACTAAGATAAGAGCCGAACTGAAAGAGATGGAGACACAAAAAAAAACCTTCAAAAAATCAATGAATCCAGGAACTGCTTTTTGAAAAGATAAACAAAATTGATAGACCACTAGCAAGACTAATAAAGAAGAAAAGAGAGAAGAATCAAATAGATGTAATAAAAAATGATAAAGGGGATATCACCGCTGATCCCACAGAAATACAAACTACCATCAGAGATTATTATAAACACCTTTATGCAAATAAACTAGAAAATCTAGAAGAAATGGATAAATTTATGGATATATACACTCTACCAGTACTAAACCAGGAAGAAGCTGAATCTCTGAATAGATCAATAACAGGCTCTGAAATTAAGGCAATAATTAACAGCCTACCAACCAAAAAAAGTACGGGACCAAATGGATTCACAGCTGAATTCTACCAGAGGTACAAAGAGGAGCTAGTACTATTCCTTGTGAAATGATTCCAATCAACAGAAAAAGAGGGAATCCTCCGTAACTCATTTTATGAGCAAACATCCTGATGCCAAAGCCTGGCAGAAATACAACAAAAAAAAGAGCATTTTAATGGCGAGTGATGATGAGCATTTTTTCATGTGTCTGTTGGCTGTATGAATGTCTTCTTTTGAGAAATGTCTGTTCATATCCTTTCCCCACTTTTGGATGGGGTTGTTTGTTTTTTTCTTGTATATTTGCTTGAGTTCTTTGTAGATTCTGGAAATGAGCCCTTTGTCAGATGAGTAGATTGCAAAAATTTTCTCCCATTCTGTAGGTTGCCTGTTCACTCTGATGGTAGTTTCTTTTGCTGTGCAGAAGCTCTTTAGTTTAAT
>NC_045440.1:77835101-77855272 GCF_002776525.5 Piliocolobus tephrosceles | reverse complement strand
GAACATCAATGCTAAAATCCTCAATAAAACACTGGCAACCGAATCTAGCAGCACATCAAAAAGCTTATCCACCACGATCAAGTCAGCTTCATCCCTGGGATGCAAGGCTGGTTCAACATAGGCAAATCAATAAATTTAATCCATCACAAAAACAGAAGCAATGACAAAAACCACATGATTATCTCAACAGATGCGGAAAAGGCCTTCGACAAAATTCAACAACCTTCATGCTAAAAACTCTCAATAAACTAGGTACTGATGGAATGTATCTCAAAATAGTAAGAGCTATTTATGAGAAACCCATAGCCAATATCATGCTAAATGGGGAAAAACTGGAAACATTCCCTTTGAAAACCGGCACAAGACAGGGATGCCCCCGCTCACCACTCCTATTCAACATAGCGTTGGAAGTTCTGGCTAGGGCAATCAGGCAAGAGAAAGAAATAAAGGATATTCAATTAGGAAATGAGGAAGTCAAATTGTCCCTGTTTGCAGATGACATGATTGTATATCTAGAAAACTCCATTGTCTCAGCTCAAAATCTCCTTAAGCTGATAAGCAACTTCAGCAAAGTCTCAGGATACAAAATCAATGTGTAAAAATCACCACCATTCCTATACACCATTAACAGACAAACAGAGAGGCAAATCATGAGTGAGCTCCCATTCACAATTGCTACGAAGAGAATAAAATACCTAGGAATTCAACTTACAAGGGAGGTGAAGGACCTCTTCAAGGAGAACTACAAACCACTACTCAACGAAATAGAAGAGGACACAAACAAATGGAAGAATATTCCATGCTCATAGATAGGAAGAATCAATATTGTGAAAGTGGCCATACTGCCCAAAGTAATTTATAGATTCAATGTCATCCCCATCAACTACCAATGACCTTTTTCACAGAATTGGAAAATAATACGTTAAAGTTCATATGGAACCAAAAAAGAGCCCGCATTGCCAAGACAATCCTAAGCAAAAAGAATAAAGCTGGAGGCATCATGCTACCTGACTTCAAACTATACTACAAGGCTACAGTAACCAAAGCAGCATGGTACTGGTACCAAAACAGAGATACAGACCAATGGAACAGAACAGAGCCCTCAGAAATAATACTACACATCTACAACCATTTGATCTTTGACAAACCTGACAAAAACAAGAAATGAGGAAAAGATTTCTTATTTAATAAATGGTGCTGGGAAAACTGACTAGCCATATGGAGAAAGCTGAAACTGGATCCCTTCCTTACACCTTATACAAAAATTAACTCAAGATGGATTAAAGACTTAAATGTTAGACCTAAAGCCATAAAAACCCTAGAAGAAAACCTAGGCAATACCATTCAGGACATAGGCATGGGCAAGGACTCCATGACTAAAACACCAAAAGCAATGGCAACAAAAGCCAAAATAGAAAAATGGGATCTAATTAAACTAAAGAGCTTCTGCACAGCAAAAGACACTACCATCAAAGTGAACAGGCAGCCTACAGAATGGGAGAAAATATTTGCAATCTACTCATCTGACAAAGGGCTAATATCCAGAATCTACAAATAACTCAAACAAATTTACAAGGAAAAAAAAAATAAACCATCAAAAAATGGGCAAAGAATATGAACAGACACTTCTCAGAAGAAGACATCTATGCAGCCAACGGACACATGAAAAATGCTCATCATCACTGGCCATCAGAGAAATGCAAATCAAAACCACAATGAGATGCCATCTCATGCCAGTTAGAATGGCAATCATTAAAAAGTCAGGAAACAACAGATGCTGGAGAGGATGTGAAGAAATAGGACCACTTTTACACTCTTGGTGGGAGTGTAAATTGGTTTAACGATTGTGGAAGACAATGTAGCGATTCCTCAAGGATCTAGAACTAGAATTACCATTTGCCCCAGCAATACTATTACTGGGTATATGCCCAAAGGATTATAAATCATGCTACTGTAAAGGCACATGCACACGTATATTTATTGCAGCACTATTCACAATAGCAAAGACTTAGAACCAACCCAAATGTCCATCAGTGACAGACTGGATTAAGAAAATGTGGCACATATACACCATGGAATACTATGCAGCCATAAACAAGGATGAGTTCACGTCCTTTGCTGGGACCATCATTCTCAGCAAACTATCACAAGGACAGAAAACCAAGCACCTCATGTTCTCACTCGTAGGTGGGAATTGAACAATGAGATCACTTGGACACAGGGTGGGGAACATCACATACTGGGGCCTATCGGGGTGTGGGGGACTGGGGGAGGGATAGCATTAGGAGAAATACCTAATGTAAATGATGAGTTGATACGCGCAGCAAACCAACATGGCACATGTATACCTATGTATCAAACCTGCACATTGTGCACATCTACCCTAGAACTTAAAGTACAAAAAAAAAAAAAAGTTGCAGATCAATATTGCTCATCAATTGGATTGTCTGCTCCTTGAGGGCAAACACCATATCTTTGCTTTCTTTTGTACTGTCCTAAACTTTAATATGTAGCAGACATGAGTCTTACCTTCAAGTACCATATAGTCTAGTTAAAGAAAGATACTAAACCACAGCTATTAAGAACATTTGTCATGTAACCAATGCTAATTATTTCCTTAGATTCACAACTGAAATTCTGAGAGTAATGTGGAAGTGGCTGAAGTCAAGTACTATTAGTCAGTGGCAAATTCTGGAATGGGTGAATTCTGAATTGACTTTTGAAAGACTATCAGATGATTGGGAAGGGAGGGTGCTCTGTGGAGGATTTACTTTCTGGGTCTCAGTACATTACCTGTTTAAAAAGCAATTTCTTCGCGAAGGATTCAGACAATCTTTCCTCTGGATGTGTGCTTTGAACCAATTATAATTCAGTGTCAGACAGAACCAGAGCTGAAGCTTATGTGACATACTGTTATAGCATTACTAATCTTTATAGATCAAGGAGAAAATAAAGAGTGGTTTGTAATTTGCAGGGATGATCTAGGGAGCAATGGCATGGTATGACCTTTAACAAATTACTTATGTGATTGGTTGGTATGAAGTTGAGAAGGGAAACCAAAAGACCGAAGACATTATGTCCCAAACTAGCCTCATCCTAAGAATCACAAGGGATGAGAGATGACAGCTCATATTTTAAGGTCTTTTCCCAGGAATGATGACTTACTGTTCTGGAGTGCAGCCTTACTTTGGAAATCTCTGGTCAAAGAGTAAGTAAAACAAATAAGCATTTCCAAAATTTGTTATTTAATAAAAACAATTACTTTTTGCCAAGGATTTAAGTTTCCTGAATGTTTAAGCCCATTAAAAACTCTATCAAATAACTGTTATCTTCATTTCATTAATTATTCATTAATTATCTCCATTTGAAATAACTGTTTTCTCCATTTCCCTCAGAGCCTACTCAATTCACATAGCTGATAAGTGAAAGAACCCTGTCTCACCTCACAGGACTCCTGTGCTCCTGATCACCAACTCTACTACCTCCAAAGAGGTGTAACTCTCTGTAACTCAGCCTCACGTTCACAGTCTTGGACTCTGATATCTCACAGGCCTGATATGGAATTCCAGGTGCACAGTTCTCCAGCTATATGGACTTGCTGACTATATTAAATTGTTAGGTTATAGTAAATGGCAGCTTTCTCATCTGTAAAACAGGAATATTACTCGTATTTACTGCTACTAGAGCTGTGAGGAGTAATTGCTTCAAATGCATTAGAAAAAGCCAGGTGCCCTGCTGGAAGTGTGATATCTTTGTCAGCCTTCAGTAAATGTGAATTTGGTGTATGCGAAAGTTATATCACGTTTTTGGTTTTTATCATTTGTTTTAGGGCTTCTAAAAAACCTGGAAGGCTTTACAGTCTCCTTTGTGTCTTTTGTGTCTTCCCTTAAATATATCTCCCCCATGTTTCCCTGATGTGAAGTTGCCATCTTCTTTTGAGACTACAAGACATTCATTAAAAAAAAAAAAAGTTGCCTCAGTATAGCTTTTCAAAGCATTAAGAAAGTATACTAAATTACCCTTCCTTGAACCATATACCAGGAGATTTTCTCTTACCCTCCCAACTGAAAGCAATGTATCTTAAGTCCTAACAGATTCACAGGCTTAAATCCTATGACTAATATTGGCCAGGCTCACCCAGGATTTATTAGGGATCAATGTGACCAATGGGTTTGGCAGCTGGTAGTTGTCCTCCTTTCTTCTAATGCTGTAAAAATAACATTGTTGCCATTATTACATCATTTTAGTGTCTCCAAATATGTTCATCAGTCTGACCACTGCTAAACTTTTTTTCATAAAAGTTTTTATGAAAAAGAAACTTTCTGCTTCTCAAAAGGTTAGCCAACATCTGAGAGCTGGCAAGTTACCAAACACAAAACTTTGTCTCCCTTCCTACCTCTCACTACCCAGCTGATTGAACAAGTAATACTTAAAATATTTGGGGAGCTTGATGTAGCCCGCAGGAACGTCAAGTTTCTCCTACTGATTAATTCTTACTGTTCCAAATTAGCAATGCAGTTCTTGTCCCGAGAGCTAAAACTGCCAGTAATAGTCTTACTTTTTGTCTTAAAGACACCACATCTGAAGCTTAATGGCAGCAGTAATCCTGATTTATTCCTCCAAATGCCAAACCTGGAAGGAAAGGTCAAAATGGTCAGTGGGTTCTTCTTAAAATAAAACAAGAGGAAATATAGCCAGAAGAGGCCAATGTAAGATGGCTTTAGTCTTGCCCTTATTTACTCAGACAGTCCACTTACAGCTCATCTGTTACCCAGGATCATGGTGCGTCTTCCTGGGTGGCTGCTGCCTTAGTCCCTGAAATATTTTGTTCATTCTTTCCCACTGGAGCCAAGTGTCTCTTAAAAAAAAATATTGCGCTGCTCATTTTCCTAAGACCTCAAGATTACCTCCCCCTTAAAACCATGCCAACTAGGAGGGGCCTCTCCTGTCTCAATTCCCTCCTTTCACAAAAGTTTGCTCTCTCGTTAATCTTTTACATTCAAAACATTTTTGGCATACTGGACCTGCATTTAATTAGTACAGACACTTGGAAGACTAAGTGTCCTGGCCTTACAAGGAAAGGAAGGAAGGAAGAAATGTTTCAGGCCCAAAGATCTGTCTCTCTAAAACCTAACAGCTTATCCCCATCATCTCTCAGCTATTGAGGTTAGAGGGTGGAAGCAGTACTAAGTTTATAAACTATTTGGAAGCAACCCCTATTAGGATTAGCACTCTACCTTACGTGAACAGGAGAGCTATCAGACTCTGACACCATGAACCGAAGCTGATCCAGCTTTCAGTGTTTGAGCAGTGAAAGAGGTACCTTTAAATCCCAGCACTACTTATAATCTGGTTTGCTCTTGCTATCTTGTCTCCATCAGCCTGCTGACCTCGATGCCCACCAGTAGCTTCAATGTTGAATGTTCTCTTTGTGATTTCATGCTTTCCCAATACTGCCAACCCACTCATGTCCTCACAGAGATCACCAGGGTAAGAAATGGACCCTGTGCATTGTCCCAGGAGTGCAAAGGGAGCTATCAATAGCAATTGCTTTCAGTGCTCGTTATACTCGCAGATACCAAAGGCCAGAGGTATGTGCAGTTTCCCTATAATCACCATTACATCATTGTGATTAATGGTCACATTTCAAATGTGCAACATTAAAGAATGTTTTAGTGATTCAATAACATATAAAATGCTCTGCTTCCTTTCCCCCTCATTATTCCGATTAGATCATCTGCACTCTCTCTTATAACATGAGGAAAACAAAAACCCCCACAGATATTATTTTGTTTTCCTAAGGATAATACAAGAATGTTCTACAGATGATACTTTCAACATTAAAGGCTACATAGGTGTTAAAGTTTCCTTTAGTATAATCTCTTTTAGCAATGAATATGCTTAGGCTACATTATTACCTACCTCCCAAGACTTACAACTATTAACAAAGATTGTAATTTAGGTGTCCTCCTGCAGTTATTAACCTAGAGACACTTGCACCATATGAACCAGATATATAGATCATTTCTAGCACTTAATTTGCTTACTTTTGAATCAACATTTGCAAATATTTTATTGCATTTAACATTTACTATTTTCTTTTTCTGGGAGAGGGGAGCTTCCTTCCCATAGTCATATCTTCTGTGGATAATTTGTAGCAGTTAGCACACAAAATTCTTCACTTGAGCCTTCTTGTACAAGTTCCACTGTGTGTACATATGTGTGAAAATCCCCTCTCTTTTCTAATTCCTTTTATTATTGTTCATTCTTCTACATACCTTTCTATGTAAAACACTATAGAGAAATATACAGTAAAGATATAGAAAATAGTAACATTGTATACTAAATCCATGTAGGCACCTTGATAATTTGTATTCATTTTTATACATGGTCATAGCCCCATCTCTGAGCAAACCTCTTGAACCTTCCATGACTTCTCAATAGTCTGGGGGTCTTTCATTCCTATAACATCTATTTTGCTCCTTGACATGACTTCTGAGTGACTTGGATATGACAGGAAGACTTGATCCTGCCTAGAAAGGATCAGAATGAAAACCATGCTGTGTGTGTGTGTGTGTGTATGTGTGTGCAAGAGTACATGAGCACATATGGATAGTACGTTATGGAATGGAAGCCCAGACCAGCGAAAGTAGCCCTTGAGAATAAAGTTTGTGGCATCTGGCAATCTTGAGGCAGAGGGAAAGAGAAAGGATGAGTGGAACTTACTAAATCGTCTCTCTGCCTCCAGTCTTTGTCCTCCTTTAGTTCTTCTCCACTCTGCCACTGCCAGAAAATAGAAATCTGATCATGGTAATCACTTACTTACAAGTTTTTAATAGCTCACTGCTAACCCTCAAGATAAAGTCCAGACTCCTTAGCATGATATATAAAGCCCTTCATTATCTGGTTCCGGCCCTCATGGTCAGCTTTATCTCCCTCCACTCCCCACGAAGATGTACAGCTTTACTGTGTTCCCAGAACATGCTATGAGAACAGGGTTTCTCTTTTATTTAATACCATTATGATGGAAGAATTGTGTGACCTCCAAGAAGCATCAAAAACGTTGTACCTCTGCTTTGTTTCTTTAATCTAGGGCATAAATATGAACTAAGCAACTTGATTACTGAAAAAGGTCACAGGCAGAATTGTGTTGCTGTAGGGTGCTGTTTAAAACATGTACATTCAATTTTACTTCCTAATACTACTTGGTGCCATTAAGCACTCCCTAAAAGTTGAACATGCACTTGAATTTAGTAGGGTATCATTTATTTTTAGTTTGTTGTGTTCTGTTCAGCTACCACTAAAGTAAGTCACCTGAACGCTCTCTCTTTAACCTTATTGTATGAGCGTTTTAATATATGCTTGGAAAATTTCCCTGAGCAACTCATCTAGACTGTCATGAAATTTGGAAAATGTGGTAAAAGATTGCAGTTATTTCTGAGGTACTTTGGTGAATGTAACTGTCTAAAAGACTTAGATCTGAACTTAGGACAGGGAGGTCTAGTTTCTGCCCTGCCATTGAGGAACTGCACCACCTTGTCTCAAGTTTAAGTTCTGCCCCATCTCGACTTCTGGCTGTGTGAATAGGACTGAGGGAGTCCCTAAACTTCTCAAGGAAGAAGCTACTACTCTATGTAACAATTTTCAGTCCATTGTGATTTCTCTTTCTTACCACTTTCTTTACTGGCAAGGTTATCATTGGGCACTTCTCCTCACCAAATTCGATGATCGTTTGTCGATTCTCATCCTGCTGAAATTTTAAATATCACTCAGGATGATTGACCACTCTCTGTTTGAAACTCTGCCTGCCCGTAGCTTCTTATTCTCATTATAAAATTGGCAGTAGCATATTTTTCTTCTTCATGGGATCCTTTCTTCTTTCCGCCCTTTAAATGTGGGTGTTACGATAGTTGAGTTCTGAGCCCATTGTTCATCTCATTTTCACAGTTTGTGAGCCACCTATTCTCGTGGTTTCATCTTTCAGCCAAAGGTTTATAAGTACCAAACTTTTATCTCAAGCTTGGACCTGGATTTAGACCCTTTTCTAAATTCCTGCTGGTTGGCCCCACCTGGAATTCCTACTGGCAACCCTACCTTACCAAGTCCATAATAAACTTCTTCATCTTCTCCTTTACATGGACTCTTACTAGAATAATCTATGTCTACTTTGATACCACAGTCACCCAAAGTAGACTTCTGGAAAGATTTTTGACCCCTTCTTAATGTCCCACATTTAATCTGCTTTTATATCTTGCCAGTTTTGCCTCTAACATATTTCAAATTTGTCTTTTTTCTTCATGCCTACTTTGCTGCCTAGTTGGGTCTCCTCACAGACTCCTAGGCATCCTAACTGACACATTTGTTAAAGGAAAGAATGAATGGATGGGTGGGTGAGATCTCTTAAATCCTTGTACACAATTCTGTACTTTACTTTCCCTATTTGTAAATAAGGAATTTGAGAATGTTCTGTCATATAACACTGCCATTTTTCATTGTTTCTAAATCTTACCAATCAATGTGCCCTTAGTTAACAAGTATAGAACATTAGCCCTCCAGTCATAAAATTATAATCAAAAGCTTGATTTAGAGAAGCGATATTTGAGAAGTTTTAATAAGTCATGTGTTTTTCATCTGCTCCAAATGTCATCATTGGATCGAGTTAGAAAGTTTAAAAAGCAGAAAATTATATATGGCACCCAATCAGTTTAGCCACCAAAATCTTGCCTTAAGATTTGTTTTAATATTATGCCCTTCTCTCTCAATGAAGGTTAAATTTTGCTAAATCCAATCACAAATTGCACATATTGGTGATAACATTAAATTATACAGTGAACATTGAGCTAAATGTTAGATTTCTACCTGAGATAGATAGATATATAAAATATAAAATATATATATATTATATATATATATATATATAGTGCTGGGTAAACTATGTTTCCCCTAAAGGTCTGCTCCTTCTTCTAAATAAAGAGAAGAAAACATTAAGGACAGGCCGGGCGCGGTGGCTCAAGCCTGTAATCCCAGCACTTTGGGAGGCCGAGACGGGCGGATCACGAGCTCAGGAGATCGAGACCATCCTGGCTAACACGGTGAAACCCCGTCTCTACTAAAAAATACGAAAAACTAGCCGGGCGAGGTGGCGGGCGCCTGTAGTCCCAGCTACTCGGAGGCTGAGGCAGGAGAATGGCATGAACCCGGGAGGCGGAGCTTGCAGTGAGCTGAGATCAGGCCACTGCACTCCAGCCTGGGCGACAGAGCGAGACTCCGTCTCAAAAAAAAAAAAAAAAAAAAAACATTAAGGACAAATTCGAGGCAGAACATACCAATTATTTTGGCTTCTACAGTTGGCAGACTTGTGTCCTCTTTTATAATTCCATTTTTATTTTACTATTTTATTATTTTTTATTGTTAAGTGCCTTAAGTAAACACCTGATCAAAAAAGCAATGGGTAGCAGATGATCAAACGAAAATTTTACTACTGAAGATAATACTATAGGGTTCTTTTAGTTTTTACCTATTTTTATTTTGTAGAGACAAGGTTGCATTATGTTGCCCAGGCTGGAGCGCAGGCTATTCACAGGCGCCATGATAGTGCGGTGCAGCTTTGAACCCCAGCAGCCCAGCCGTCCCACTGACGCTACCTCCAGAGTAGCTGAGACTACAGCTGCACACCTCCACACTCGGGTTCTTCTTCTTCTATGTGACTAAAGGAGTATATGAGACAACATCTATGTAGTTTGTAGGAGCTGGAACAGAAAGCTGCCTTTTTAATTCCCCAAAAAACTTTTCTTTATTTCAGGTATTCAAAAATGCCATTTTTTGATGACAAAAGTCATACTCTATAAATGTTAAATAACAAAAATTGAATATTAAAGTATTTGTAAATCACATATATTATACTACCCGGCAATGATTTTTGTTGATGATGGTGGTTTTTTGAGATGGAGCTTCTCTCTGTTGCCCAGGCTGGAGTGCAGTGGTGCGATCTTGACTCACTGCAACCTCAGCTTCCCAGGTTCAAGTGATTCACCTGCCTCAGCCTCCCAAGTAGCTGGGATTACAGGTGCACACCACCATGCCCACCTAATTTTGTATTTTAGTGGAGATGGGGTTTCACCATGTTGGTAGGCTGGTCTCTAACTCCTGACCTCAGGTGATCCATCTGCCTCGGCCTCCAAAATTGCAGGCAATTATTGTTATTTGCATTTTATGTCCACCTTTGAATATATATATATATATATATATATATATATATATATATGCATATATATATTTATATATATAACTGTATACTATTTTTACATATTTTATTTTTTTAGAGACAAGGTTGCATATGTATTATATGTATAATGCATATAATATTTTAATGAATAAAACCACATGAACTTGCACAAATTGCTTACGTTCTATGCCAGTATTTTTCATATTTTAAATACATTTGGATCATATAATTTTAAAGATTAAATAATTTTCTGTTTTGTGATTTATTAACCAGTTCTTTATCATTGTACTGAATAGAAAGCAGATGGATTTAGAAGATTAAGTTTTTTAAAGATATAATGTATCGCCAACCCTTTAGAAACAAAGAAAATAATAGTATACAGAAACAGAAAGAAATAAGTCTTAACTGGATCATCTAGAAATAAAACGGAAAGAATTAGTATCTAGTATAGTGGTGACATTGCAACAAGTAACTTCTTTCTGTTAACTGATTAAATCTTATTGTAAAATATTCTTTTTCCAAAGAGAAAGACTATAGAGCTGTAAATAAATATCTTTCTAACATTACAAGGCCACCATAGGCATTTTCTCTCATTAAAATGAATGAACCCTTTATTCAAAATACATTACCATACTTTCTAACCATACTTAAGTCAGGAGATGAGACTCAAATAAATCTGATAAATCGGATTCAAAAAGCTCTTCAGTTGAAGGAATCTCCTACTGGGAACTAATCTTTAAACCAGGCATATGTGATAAATCTGTAAGGTACGTTCACCATTAGAGGCAGGTAGAGAGGAGTTCTTTCCTACACTATAGTTATAGCTGGTGCTCAGTGGGCAGAATAAATATTTGGTTTTATGCCCCATTACTCCTACATAGTGATATCCCCACATCCTTTACTGCCTCTGATAACCTTTCCAGAAGAATTTTCAAAAATGGGTTTGGGGTGAGACAGAAACTTTGAAAGTAATCTCCAGAAATCCTAGCCTTTGGTTAATGTGTGTGTGTGTGTGTGTGTGTGTGTGTGTGTGTTTGTGTGTGTGTGTGTGTTACCAGAAGCAGCCACAGATGAAATGCATGAAGAATTTTATGAGGCCCCATCTTTTCAAAGTCTGACAATTTATTTCCCTTGGGAAAACAGAGGAAGAAAAAATGTTCTACTGTGAAGATATCACAAATCATTACTTTACTCTGCCATATGTAAACTCTTGCTGTAATCATCCCTCACGTTGCCAGATTAGAGAAAAACAAAATCAGATGTAATATTCTTTATTCTCAGAATTGAAGTGTAAGTAGCACAAATTCTATGTTCACACCAAGTAATCTCTTACTTTGGATCTGGAATGCTAATACTAATGTCATCTAGAAGTTAGTTAAGTAACACCTAAAAACCCAAGGGCTCCCATACGAGTGCTCTGTTTGCTTTCACGTTTTTAAGATAAGGCAGTAGAAGATATGATTTCATTACTAAATTTCAATACAAAGTTATATCAGAAGGAGTTTATAATTGGGCAGATCTAATGTCTTCGAATTTTGGAAATAGGATCTAATGTTAGAGCTATTCACATTTTGTTTTAGAACTTTTTCTTAGACTAAATTTTGAGGAACTTCTTTGCTTTACAAAGTATGGTCTTTCGGATGTGCCCAGAATTTGACACCCTTTTTCCCAACTTCTGAACCCAGAGTCGCTGTGTCTCGATGGGCAGATTGTGAACTTCAAACTCTATAAGAAGCTATTCACACTCACACAGACCAAAGTGCTTGCTATCTTCAGACAAGCACATTCTAAAGAGAAGGAAAAAAGGCAGGACAGAGCTAGGCATGCCTAGTTGTTCCAGATCCACCAGCCAGAGAAGTTCCTTCATCCTTCAGAAGCAGTAAATGAGGGGGTGGAGAGAGAGGCCTGGAGTGTTAGGTTAATGATGCCTCACCACAGAGAAACACAAAGTGAAGGGCAAAAGAGGTTGTCCCTCGGCATCCCCACCCTGTGAAAATTATTTTTCATGAAAAATTTTAAAGACTACCATATTCAATCAATAATGGAGGAAAGTTAAAGGCAAAGATGAAAATATCAACTGATGTAAATGAGTTCTGTATTCTGTTAACAATGAACTCTTTCAAGGAAGTGAACAGAACTTTCTCTAGCCATTTTTATAAGAAAAAAATGTAAAAATTAGTTCTTAATATGATTATTAATATATAATATGTTGATATGATTGTATTTATGTACAGAGAAGAATAGTGACTCCAAGAGGAATGATATAGAGTAAAAGGCTCTCTTTTTTATGGTGAAAATTATGAAACTTATCAGGAAACATGGCCCCAACTTTGATGCTCAGTAATAATAGTTCTATTACCCCACACACTCAATGTATTTCCTCTTGTCTATTATTTACATTTTAAAATCTTATCCATGTAAATAAACAGTTTCTAGAAGTCCATAACAGCATTAGAGGAAAAGGGCTAAAAAGATTTTTACCAACTTTAGAAAGTGTACTTGTTATGGTCTGATCTAAAAATTATACTCTGTGTAATGAAACTTGCCTTGTAGGTGGGTGGGTCATTGGGGGTGAATTTTAAAAGCCAAGACAATCACTCTTGGAATATTATGATGTGGCCAAGGGATGATTTTAGGTATAGATTCTCAAGCAAAAGCCACATGGATAGACACTCGGTATTGCAGGAACTAATGGGACATGGAGCGGCTTTTCACATGGGCAACTCTAGAGAGCATGTTCCAGCGTGAGAAAAGCAGGGATTTATTATTAAATTTGGTTATATTTGATCATATTTAAGGCAGTCTGAAATAACTTTTAGAAAGAGGCAAAACATGAGTGAACTAAGTAACCATTTTTAACTTGTCCTAATAGACCTAGTATTAGTGATAAATTAAGAGATAGATTTTTCAGCATAAGTTTCAAACTCTTCCGGTACATGAAGCCCCTTGCCTCCTCTTCCATACTAAGAATGGAGAAATTTGCTCCAAGTATTTTTCTTCCTTAGGCTACAATGACATCCCCACCTGACTTGGAATCCTGGTCAGAGGACTGACCTCTTTGTGTAACATTGCATTCATTCATCCATTTTTTCCCTCACTTTACTCTGGGAATCAGACATACCTGTGTTCTATTTCTGACTCTTCTACTTAATAACTGTGTGACCTTAGTCAAGTTTCTTGCCTTCTCTGAGAACAATGAGTATCTCCCTCACTGGGCTCTTGGGAGGATTTCATGAGATATTTCACATAAAGCATAAAAACTTTACTTGGAACACAGTGAACATCAATTTGGATATGTTATTAGGTTCATGAATATTAACCACACTACTAAACCTTGTGGATTCAAAGATTATTAATAAGTTGTTCTTTCTCCCAGGGATAGCAGAGAGGCAAGTGGCTAATCATAATGTTATGCGAATAAGTTTAAGGTAATGGCTAGCTTGTTAGCTTTGAGATCATCAGATTGTCTGGTTCACTGTTTAATTCCCAGAATTTAGAGCAGTGGCTGGTCATCATTATGCAAAAAAATACTCCATAAGCACTTTTTAAACAAATTCATGAATGAAGTAATGCCTGAATTACTGAATAAATGAATTACATAGAGATGTATTTATTGCTATGAATACACTAATAAAGGATCAGTTAATTCTTCAGGACAAGTAGGAATGAGGCATGGATTTATGTTTGTTAATTGCAGGTAGCAGAAAGGGTAAAGCTTTTTGTTTGTTTGTTAAGGTTGTGGGCTTGGGTTGGGGAGTAAATTTTCTGATGTTGACCTTTACACTCACATGGAAAATTTCCAGGCTGTGCAATTAGGGTAAGATATTTGAATTTGAAGATATAATAGGATCAAAAGTTCAAGGCTAAGAACACAAAGGGCATTTTTAAGGGCTAGATGGAGTGTGGGCACACAGGGCAAAGACAGGAAAAGGGAAGAAGAGGCGCAGAGGCTGATCTGAAACATACATAAAGAGCTGCTGTGAATTCTAAGGCATTTGGGCTTCATCCTGTAAGCAATAGGGAACCATTGACAGTTTCTAAGGAAGGGAGACACAGCTTAGGTTCTGACAGTGCTTTTGTGTATAAAAGTTTCTGACTTCTACCTCGGAGCTCTGCCCCCCACAAATTCCGTATCATAAATGAAAAGGCTGTCATTTATGCTGTCTGTATAAGTCCTGCCCCAGGCATTTGTACATGAGGTGTTTTTCATTTTATCTTGTAACATCTAATGCCATCAGCTTTGAAGCAAACATCCCTCCTTTCAAGTTGCTTCGTATGCTTAATTCTGTGGTTACCTGATAAAGTGCCTAATGTTGTAAAGTTTAGAGCTTATTTCTTAACACTATAGATAAATCAAAAAGAAGAGCGATCATAGCTTTGGATTGGAGTTCATCAAGGAAAGGTTTCTCCAAGAGTCAAGGTTTAGGTGCTGAATATAATGCAGTGAATTCATTTTATACATGATATTAAGTGGGAAAAATAAGTATTTGAGGAGAAAATCCAATTTAAAGACTTCAGAGAGCTGATATCTCTTAAAATAGTGCTAGCTACAATACACTCTCTCACTGAAGAAATATTTATTTGCCTCATGAATCTTGGACCTGTGAGGGAAAATGGCAGTTGCTGAAATATAATTTAGGACTACAGGAAAAAAGTGAATTGATGAAAAAATGTTACAAGTCAAGAGGTTTTTACATAGAGATTTTAGGCAAAAAAACCAACAACAACAAAAAGACAAAACCAAGTCAAATGTACAGGATTTTAGACGAATTGCTCATGTTGGCAAACAGGAGTACAAACGTATGCTTCAGAATTTTAGAAGTAAAACCTGATCTTGTGTTTAATAAGCAAAGCCCCCTTGGCCTTAACACATCCTTCCTACATCCCCATTTAGAGGACAAGAGAGTTCAAGCTGTTTATGGTAGGAATGTCTACCTTTGGGCTTTTTAAACCAGGTTCAAACCAATCACAATCTCTTTCTTAGGTCTTAAAATAAGATCAAACAGTGCAAAATTCCCTTACCAGTGTTTAAGCCTAGTTGCCTCTGTCCAGATGACTCCTATAATCCAGCCAGGCAGAACACCTCACCCTGCTGTTCCTGCTGATTTTCTGCGTGTCCTTTGATTGTAAGTAATTATCTCCAGCTGTCCCCGCGCCCTGGCCTCCTTTAACTCCTCAATGTCTGGCCTCAGAGACTGTCACACTGGAGGAAACTTAGGGTCCTGAGTATATCCCTGCACAAAGTGGTTGAGCACTGACCATAAAAAGTACATATATTTTGGTATCTAGATGAGGCTATGCACAGAGACTCTTCCCTAGGCTCTTGAAGTACTTTGAATGTACAAAATCAAGAGCAAGAAAGAAAACTCCCAAGGAAGCCTTCCCAAATTTTAATTCAATATTCTTTCCCTGCTTATAATGTGCACTGAATCTACCTTCCATTGTGTTAATATTCAAGACAAAACAAAACAAAACAAAAACACCTAAAGGAATCTTTTATTTCCTTGATATTTCCCCTTTATTCTTTTATGTATGATATGATAAATGATCATCCATACTTTGTGAAGTGTTATTTGAAGTTGAAATATAGTCTCTCATCTTTGCATTAGATTTTGCATTGAAAGGCAAAAAGCAGTATAAAACTTTTATTAGGACAAATGGGTAGGTCTGCGGGCATGTATATTTATGTAGAAGTGAAGTGTAAAATCTAATCTTTTAGGATTTTTACACTTGACATTATTTGCCCTAGTTAACAGATACTGTATTTTGCAACTTAAAATTTAAGAAATTTGAGGGAATTCTTGAGTTCAATAGGCATTAGTTGTGATAACAATTATTTTCACAAAATAAAATTATCAAATTTATCTCTCATTATGTTACAGTATTTGGCTAAATTTCTTCACTACAAATCTCTAAAAATTAAGGCTCAGAGAGCTTTGGGAGAAGCCTTGAGTCAAGATGCATGACAAACATATTGGCTGTCCTGTTGCTCTTTCTCCTGGATAGAAACTTATGGCAGGAAGAGGTAAAGACGTTCTTGAGATTAATAATAAATCCAGATTACTTAATATGTAGTAGAGTGTATTAGTCAGGGCTCTCCAGAGAAACAGAGCCAATAGAATACATAGAGATATATAGGAAAAGATTTAGTATGAGGGATTGGCTTACCTGGTGATGGAGGCTGAGGAGACCTGTGATCTTCCATCTGCATGGTGGAAGCCCAGGAAAGCTGGTGGTGTAGTTTCTGGCTAAGCTAAAAGACCTGAAAACCAGGGGGCCAATGATGCAAGTCCCAATCCAAGTCTGAAGCCCCAAAAACCAGGAGTGCCAATATCCAAGAGCAGAAGATGAGTGTCCCGCCTCAAGAAGATAGAGCAAATTTGCCTTCCTCTGACTTTTTGTTCTAATCAGGCCCTCAGTGAATTAAATGATGCCCACCCACATTTGTGAGTACAATATTCTTGTCTCAGTCTATTGACTCAAGGAGACACCCTCACGGACACACCCAGAAGCAATGCTTTACCAGATATCTGGGTATCTTTTAGCCTCATCAAATTGACATATAAAATTAACCATCACAACAATCAACAACAGCAACTTAAGCATCTAACAGTATAAAATTAATTAAATAAATAATGGTTCACTTTTTAAGTTATCATATGACATTGTTAACAAACATCAACATGTAGAAGTATATTCAATGACATAGCGGGATAATGGCAGCATTATGGAAAAGTCTTATTATAAAAAGTATGCAGTATGATTCCAATGTAATCAATTGTCTGTATCAAGGTTACTAGCCTAGATATTAAAGGTATTGGTTCTATTGTCACCCAGCCTGAGTGTGAGTGGCCCCCACCATTGAAGCTGGTTACCTTCAGAAAACTGGCTAATCACTCCAGGACTTCAGTTCCTCATTGGTAAATGGATATAAGAATAATACTTATCCTCTATTGTATTTGTCAGGGCCAAGTGGTTTAATCTGTGTGAAACACTTAGAAAAATAACACTGACTCATTAAAGGACTCAATAAAGCCTAGCTATTATTTCTATTAATAGTACTATCTGTAATTATATATAGTTTACATATAAAAATATAAGGGCTAAAGGTAGTAATTTTTCTTCTTAGTGTGTTTCTGTGTTTTTAAAATTGTCTACAATAAGCCTGTATTTTTCCTGAAATCACAGATACACACACACACACACAATCAACCAACAATAAATATCATTTGTAAGGAAGAAAACCTGAATATGAATTATGATTCATCTCTTTGAGCTCAGTTCTCTCACTTTCAGCAAAGCATTTTCCCTTGCAGCTTCTGTCTCCTCATCCATAAAACAAGGCTAGTTAAAAACGACTTCACAGGATTGTTGTGAACTAAGATGATTATCTATGTCTTTCTAGTTACAGTTTCTTAAGCGGTTTCTAGGTTCTGTGCACTGAGTTAAAGGCTTTAAATACATTTCCCATTTAATCCTCACTAAAATAGGGGAAAACACACAGAACAGCTATTATCCTTATTTTCAAATGAGGATTGAAATGTTCCATAAACATTTCAATAAAAGTAATTTGTCTGAGTGTACACTGAAATGAGAGATAGGCCTGGGCATAAACCTTTATTTTCATTAAGACGTTTTACTAAGTTTGGTCTTTCTTGCACACTGGAAAATTTCCATTTGACTCTGCAGTTAATTTTAAAGTAATGGAATATAGTTTCCAGATACAAAACAATAATTCTTCTGTAATGTACTTTTTCTCAACAGTATACGTTACAGAAATATGTTCCTACTACATATCAAAGAGAATCTGTTCATTCAAAGTTTCCACAGTCAACACGACCCATCATACAGTAATAGCTCTTCATCTGCCCTCCGTGGACAATTTGATTTCGCTGTGCAGGTCAACTTGTTATCCCTAGATGGAGGATGAATGTGTGTATAAGGTGAGTGTGTTAATATTCTGGACACTTCCTCTGGAAATGAATTTGCCTTTTCTACACACAAATCTTCTGCCAAAACCACCATCCATGGACTTACAGAATGCTTTATTCTCCATCATGGTGTTTCACATGGCATTGCTCTTGATCAAGGAGCTCACTTCATAGCAGATGAAGTGGGGCAATGGGCCCTTGGTCATGAAATTCACCGGTCTTGTCATGTACCCCATCATTTTGAAGCAGCTGACTTGATAGAATGGTAGAAAGGCCTTTAAAGACCCAGTTATAGCACAAGCTAGGTGATAACACCTTGTATCACAGAAAACTATATATGCTGTAAATCAATGTCCAATATAAGCTACTGTTTCTCCCCCAGCCAGCATCCACCAGCCAGAAATCAAGGGGTAGAAATGGGAATGGCACCAATCACTATTACCCTTAGTAATTCACTAGCAAAATACTTGCTTCCTGTCCTCACACCCTTATGTTAGGCTGGTATCTTAGTCCATTCAAGTTGCTAACACAAAATACCATAAACTGGCTTATAAATGACATAAATTTATTTCTCTTGGTTTAGGAGGCTGAGAAGTCCAAAATCAAAGTGTGGGCATATTTGGTGTCTGGTGAGGGCCTGATTTCTGCTTCATAAATGACATCTTCTCACTGGAAGAGGTGAGAAAGGTCTCTGAGGTCTCTTTAATAATAACACTAATCAAAGCCCTCATTACCTGATCATCTCTCAAAGGCCCTACCTCCAAATACCCTCACAATGGGAATTCAATGTCACCATATGAATATGCAGAATACAAACATTCAGTCCATAGGAGCTGGTCTAGAGAACCTAGAATGTTTCCACTGGAAGACACAACAATGACTATATAAACTGGAAGTTAAGACTACCACCTGGCCACTTTGGGCTCCTCATGCTTCTAAATCAACAGGTCAAGAAGGGAGATGCTGGCTGGAGTGATTGATCCTGATTACTAACAGGAATTGAGCTGCTACTATACAGTGGGAATAAAGAATACAGGAGATCCCTCAGGGCGTGTCTTTATACTGCCATGCCATGTGATTAAAGTCAGTAGACAACAGTACCAACACAGCTTAGGTAAGACTAGTAAGATCCTTCAGAAAGGAATGTTTGGGTCACCCTACCAGGTAAAGGACCACCACCAGCTGAGTTGTTTGCTAAGGGTACAGAAAATATGAAATAAGTTGTAGATGAAGGCAGTTATAAATACAAGTATGACCACATAATGAATTGCAGAATTGATTACTTTAATTGTTCTGAGTATTTATTCCTTATTTTGTTATGAACTTTTACTTGTGCTTGTGTGTGTATATATACCCACACATATGTATATGTCAAATATCTTTGTTTTCTTCTCTATTATCTCATTATCTTATAACATAAAATCCATACATAATAGTTAATTTTACACCACATTTTAAAGGTTATAAGATATCGAGGAGAAGAGCAAATATCACCCAAGGATTTTGCATCCTCTCCTGGAAAAACGGTTAGAGTTCTTGGCTACATGCAGGATAGTTATTTTATATTAGGTAGAAGTATGACCTTGTTATTGTCTTTATTTGAAGATTAGGTATGCTTTAAGGAGGTGTAACCCCAAGTTGACAAGGAGTAGACTGTGATGGTTAATTTTATGTGTCAACTTGACTAGGCTATAGTACTGAGTTATTTATTCAAACACTAATCTAAGTGTTCTGACAAGTCAGTTCGTAGTGTGATTAATATCTATAATTTGTTGACATTAAGTAAAGGAGATTACACTCAATAATGTGGGTGGGGCCTCAGTCAATCAATTGAAGGCCTTACTAGCAAAAACTGAGTTTTCCCAGGGAAAAAGACAACCTGCCTCAAGATTGCAGCATTAACTCCTGCCTGAGTTTCCGTCAGCCTGCCCTACAGATTTCAGATTTTCCAGCACTGTTAAATGCATAAATCAATTCCTTAAAATAGTAATAATAATGTATATGATAATATATAT
>NC_045440.1:77826939-77835001 GCF_002776525.5 Piliocolobus tephrosceles | reverse complement strand
CTGTTATACTCATATATAGAAATATATGGAATAAAATATCCCACTATCTCAACCAGAGAAACAGAAACAATAGGACTATATTATATAATCTATTGTTTCTGTTTCTGTGGTTGATATAGTGGGATATTTTATTCCATATATTTCTATATATGAGTATAACAGGGCATCCTGAGAATTAATCCTTTTGTTTCTTATTTGTTGATATCTCTGAAGTTAAAATTCATACTCAGGACAGAAGATTTTTATATTTTTAGAAGGAACCACTTTTGTAAACTATTTTCATCATATGTAGGACAAGTCCTCACCTATGTTTACTGAACAAAGCTGTTAGGATTTCCTAGAATAGTTTTCTAAAATACTTGTTTCATATTGAGGTGTTAATTATTCTATTTTAATGATGTAAAGAGTTTTCTTTACTGTCAAGAGTATCTTAGCCAATAGCGTTATAATATGAACTACATTGTGGCTACCTTTCCGGGTTCAGGGTCCAAGAAGGAGATTCCAATGTAAAAGAAAAAGGAGGCCTCTGTAGTGTAGGTGCTAAGATGGAAGAGAGTAAATCTAGCTGTCTTGAAAAGGCATGGCCAATGTACGTAAGGAACAATTATATAAATATATAACATATCTATAGCATATATAAAACACATATACATATATAACATATATACATATGTAACATATACCATATAGACATATATATTTGTTATATATAACATAGATGGAAAATTCAATCCAGGAAAGATAGTAAAAATACAATGGATCAGGCTTATGAGATGCAGCTATTCTTCTGAGATACAGAGAAGCACAAGGAGGCCAATAAAGAAGCACCTAGTAGAGTTGATAGTATCTGGGGCGCAGATATCTTGCAAAGTGAGGCATCTTGTGAAATATAATTACCCCTTTGTATGAACCTAGTTTGTGATGTCCGACTCACTATATAGAGCATAACAAATGTAATTTTTGGAAAAGGTATCTTTAACATTAAGAAGATTCATCTTTCCTGACTTGCACTTCACAAAGAAATCTTTGGAGTTCATATTATATTTCACATATTGCTCCCATTATTGAAAAACTATAGCCAGTAGTCCCAACATATTTATGTATGAGTCCCCAATAATAAGGGTAATAGGCAAGGCCATGTGATAACCTCGTGTCAGTACTAAGGGCAGATGGAAGTCATTACTACAAGTTCCCGGGTTTCCTACGTCTTGTGGATAGAGTAGATTTTCTCTGGTCTTTATTAGGAATGGATTTCTTTAATTTACATTGCCTGAGAAATTGTATTTTAAAAGGTTATATTTATGTATCTGGAGGAGGTCTTATAAAACACGAAGATTAACTGCAGGGTTAATGAGGAGACTTACAGTGGCTCAGAAAGGCCACATGGTATCACAGAGAAAAGTCTTAAAGGGAAGTCAAGGTTTATTCCCAAGGCCTATATCTGATTTATTGTGTCTCCTTGGACAAGTCACTTAACTTACCATCATCTCTATTTCCAGCTGTAATAATATTCCTACCTCATATCTCAGAGGAGTATTGCAAAAATTTTTAACAAACACAGACTAGAATTTTATTACTGCTGGGGAATAGCTTTTGGCACCTCTGAAGATAGGGTCAGAAAAAAAAAACCCGTTAAATATAGATATGATTGTGATGACGGCATTACATATCACATCTCATTTCCCTTCTTAGATTTCAAAAAACTTTAAGTAAAATTAGATCATGCTGTTTTTTTAGAGAATACTCATAATTAACTCAACTTCAAAATTTTCATTCAGAAAACAAGAAGCAAACCCTTCTGAGAGTTTTTCCCAATCACTATTCACAGAAGCATTTTTACAGAAACACTAGAGGTTTTATAAACTTATATTTAGGATGTGTGATAATAACAACTAAAAAAAGTAGTTCTATTTATACTATTTCTCCAGTCTCCTAGAATTAAAGCACAGCATATAATTCCTTCAGTAGGTGTTACCTTTGGCATTCTATATAAAAATGTGTTGAAATTCTGAAGTGTTATGTAAGTGTTGATTATTAGTAGCAGTATACCATGAGAGAAAATTTAAAAGGCAGGATTGAAGGTATTTTTCACTTTCTCTTTTGCTCACGTTCAGGATTTCATGAACACATAAGGTTTTGACTTTTCCTTTCATAATTATTTTCTTTCAAGTAAAGACTAAATGGGTGTTTTAGTGTTATTAACACAGGTGTTGTAGGTAATAGAGAAGAATGTATGTGTGTATTCAATGATTATACATATCAAATATTAAAAATTACATGTAACATCCTACTTCATGGCTAAACTTTGAAGGTATTAAGCTAAATGAAAGAAGCCAGATGCAAAAGCCATGTATGGTATGATTCCATTTAAATAAAATTCCCAGGATAAGTAAATCTACACATACAGAAAATAGATAGTGGGTACCAGGAATTGGGGGGAGGGAAAGAAGGAGTGACTGCTAATGAATACAGAGTTTCCTTTTAGGGTGATAAAAATATTCTGGAATTAGTGATGATATTCACATATTTTGTGAATATACTAAAAACCAATGAATTGTATGCTTTAAAATAATCAATTCTATGGTATCTGAATTATATCTCAAATAACATTACATACAGAGAGAAATGGATAGAAAAAAACATTTATTTAATTTTAGGTCTGCTAAATCTGGCAGTGTCAAGGTAACATATTTTCAGTCTTTTAAACGTGATAATGATATATTTTATGTTTAATGTTGCATAAATTCTTTTATCATTTCTAAATACATGTGGTGAGGAACCAATATCTTTTAGAATTAATATTGTCATACTTGAATTTTCCTACTGAAAGACACTCTTGCCTTGTCCTATAAGATTTTTTATCTCTTATAATGATTTAAAATCAGAAGAGCCAGGTTTCAGTTCTCTTCTCCAGGAAATATGTCTTGTGCTATAGAATTGAACAGACACAGTCTAAAACCTCATGTGTGTGATTTAGGATAAGATAGAAAGAGCTACACATTCACCAAACCCAGTGTAACAGCCTGGGTCCAGCCAGCCAGAAGGAAAAAACACATGGTAATCTGAAGAGGGGGAGTTTGTTATAAAGAATTATTAAAGTATTATAGAAGAGTAACTATGAAGATGTAAAGATAACTCTATCTAAAGGGTACCCTAGGGCTGAGACAATGTACAAAGAAGGACAACCTGAATCCCCAAGCCCGGGCTGCAGAACTCCAGAACTCAGCAGAGAAATGAGATTGGAGTCAACTGAATGGTGGAGAACTTATCTGGCTTGCCCAGGTTGGAGCTGGTTCACAGTCACAGGCATAACAGGAAATGACACTCCAGGATGCAGGTGAGCTGAGGCTGGTGGTTGTGTGTTCAGAAAGTGTCAGGTGTTCCAGTCAGTGTGAGGCCTGGAGTGTGTGGTGTCCACACCAGAAGGGATGCTGGGGGTGGTTCACAGTCTGGTGCTCAGGCTGCAAGGTTGTTAAGGGACTGTACACTGTAGGCATGCAGCTGAGATGCTTTACTGCTGGGTGTCACCATGCACAAGCACCACAAGACTATACAGCAGGAGCAAGAGAAAACAAAACTCATCACACCAGACCAGGAAGAGAAGCCCCCTTTCGACTGCGGTGTTCTTCCAGCAACTCCTATTGACAAAACTTCCCACTGAGCTCACTGTGCAGAAGAAATGTTTAGAGTCTAGTGCAATATTGCAGAGCAGGCACTGAAGTATCAAGGTGGCAGTGAGAGGTAGTAAACTGATAACTAGTGAACTTAGTTTCCTTTCCTTCCTAAACTTGTAGCTTGACCATATTTAGCAGCACCCCTTGCAGTTAAGTGGGAGTTACTGAGATAAGTTCTAGCCCAGGAGGTAGACACAGAGGTAATCGGATATACTTTCAGAACTTGCCCCTACAAACTATGTCTGTCCCTAAAACACCTGCCTGCAAAACTGGAAATGAAGAATTCTAAATCCCCAGGGGATGGCAGATCCACAAGGTGGAAATATTCTGGAAATATTCTAGATCTCTGAATTGTCTTTTGAGAAGAGACCCCAGAAGAGTCACCTGATCAGGTCTGTTGATGCTGAGGATGTTGCATGAATTAAAAATAGATCTTTACGGTGGTCAGTCATTGGAATATTGCAGTTGTTTGTAACCATAGTTAGTCTTTTTTGACTAATCTGGGTAATAAGGAAACGATCATCTTTTGGACTAATGGGTATCTTGAAATTGGTTGCTACCATAACAATAATGTAAAATATGTGGCACTGACTTAGTTGTCAAACAGTGGGCAACAGAGCATGAGATATCAGAAGCTGATAATCTGATACCCCTTGTTAGTCAATGGCAAAATATTTGATGAACTGTGTCTGCAATAATTTGGAAGGCAGCCTTCCTTATGAGCTTCTGTTTCTGGTAGAAGTGGTTGAGAAAAAAGTGTTAGAATGTGTTGATTTATTGATTGCCTTTAGTAAAATATTTCAGGAAAGATTTCAGCTCAGAAAGAAAGTGATTGATTTACAAACAACAACACAAAAAAAAGGAAAGAGTTTAGAAATCTGGGGCTTTACAAGGTTGGAAAACCTGAAAGTTTCTAGACCTCAAACAGTAATGTATAGGGCAATGGTTTTGAGAAACAAAACCTATTAATACTCAAATAACAGATTAATTATTTTCTGTGTAAGTTTGTTTTTTCAAATTGCTTCAAGGTAGCCACCATTAAGTTCAGAAAGAGAGAAAAGAAAGAGAGAGAAGGAGTAAAGGAGAGGGAGAAACAAGAACAGGACTAGAAATAAGACTTGCTTGAAAATTATACGTAGGAAAAAACTTTGGATATGACTGAATACTCTGAACTGATTGGAAGCAAACAGACCAGGAAACTGTCAAAGAAACAGGAGAACAAAATGGTGTGTCCCCCAAGGAGAATATATATCCCAATCTCCTCTTCTGATGTGACCATAGAAAATGGCTGTAAGGCTGAGCTTCGTTCAGGGTAGAGTCAGAGGTCATGAAGAACAATGAACAAGGGAATTTCTCTCAGAGGACAGAATGGGAGCTCATTGCCCTTATACCAGGCTGAAAGCTCTTCACAATGTCAATCAAACAGGATTTCAAAATTGCTACAGACCAGCCACTGTGGTGTTATCCATACTTCCATTTTCCAAATGGGTCACTGTGGCCATCCCATCCATGCTTCTCCTTTGCATACTGGTATTGCAATGCGGAGCTAGGTAATTTATCTCTGTATTTTATGTGTCACTGGATCACACGGACCCACACCTCAACCTGACAGGAAGGACTCACCCCTCAAAAACCCTAGACTTTGAGTGGACCGCAGCAACTGGATGTGGCTTCATGTTATCTCCAAGTAGGAGGGAGGATAAGTGTTTTCCAAGTGTGAGAGAAAGGATGAATTGGTTATCGGATGACCAGAAGGCAGATGTTAGCAGACTTTAGAACCAAATTCTGTTTCTCGTTTTAGTTGTGCAAAAAATGGAAGTGGTGAAATGTTACCTTTCTGAGATTGGGTTAGTAGGATGTGGGTGGAAGGACTGCTTTATAGCCCTGTGCTTGTTTCTCCCCCTCCTTTACCTCTTCTCTCTCTCTTACATTCACTTCCACTTCTAGATCTGTCCTTTGCTCTCCTTTGACCTCTCCTAGCAGCTCAAAGCAAAGGACTCTCTGATCCTAAGAGAAAATGGAGCCATAAGATGAAAAAAGTTTTCAGTACCCCACTGGGAAAATAATTGCCCAGAAAAACCACTGGACCCAGAGCCCTCATGTGGAACAATTGCATGAGTGAGTATGCTTTATTTTGATGTAAACCAAACAAGGGGAATTAGGAATCAGAGAAAGAAGGAACAACAATAACAAAACAAGCAAGGGATGAAGACGTATTTCTATATTAAGTTGTTGCTACCTGAGCAGACACGTGAGCTTAAAGCACAGTTTAGTTTAGAGTGGCAAGGCCAGGCCAGGCCTGTTATCCAAACTAGAATTCTAGTCAAGGTGTCAGAGATGCTACTCATAACTACCCGAGAACAACATATATCTATATATATATATCACAGTAATTGTGGGAAAACTGGATGTGTGATCATACTTTCAGTTCTGTGCAGGTTTTGGTTTTTGTTTTTGTTTAGAGATGGGGTCTCGCTCCGTTGCCTAGCCTGGAGGGCAACAGTGCATTCAAGAGACTCATTGCAACCTCTGCCTCCCGGGCTCAAGGAAGACTCTCACTTCAGCCTCTTAGTATCTGGAACTACAAGCATGCACCATCATGCCCAAATTAGTTTTTTAAATTATTATTATTATTTGTAGAGATGGGGTTTTACCATGTTGCCCAGGCTGGTGTGTAGTTTTACGATCAAATAGGTAAAGTTAAATTGGTAGAAACTCCTTCTAAATGGAAAAGATCCCAAATTCTTGTTACAGTTATGATCCCAGTGAATAATTTTAAATCAGTCAATGAATAAAAATCCCTTTAGTTATATCTTTAAGAGATTTCCAAGTATCCATTTCTTAAGGAGGAACTTTGGTGTGCCTATCTATAGCCACTTCTAAACTCCAGGCATTTCTTCCAAATCCTGTTCACAGTGTGTTGTTAGGACACAAATCCAGATTTCCTCTGCCACCCCTACAAGAGAGACCTTTCTCTCTCCCTCTCTGCAATATACATCTCCACACAGCAAGCACCAACGTCCTCGTGGCGGGGAGCAATTCATTTTCATGTTGACCTCATGAAGAGATGCCTGCTGTGAGCCTGCAGCTGAGTGCAAAGTGCAGATTAGGAAGGAAAGTCCCTGTTCCCTTGATGCATTAACACATTCTCCATTAAGTTGCTCTACTGGGGGGCAATCCTGGGGCTGGGGGGGGGGGCTTTCATGCTCTAGGGCTCTTATCTCCTGGGGCCATTTTCGGAGGGTGGCCAGCCCAGCGCAACTCCATTTTCAGTTTCTTCCTACATGTGTCTTCTGACATTGGCTGCCCCTGATCCCTTTCCCACTCCCCACCCCCCACCGCAGCATCCATTTAGAAACTGAATGTTAAAAATAAATTGAATAGACATTTTTTGCATAATTAGTTTCTTAGCTGTGCATTGTATAAATTGTCATTTAAAAGACTAAACATAAATTCAAATTTCCATTATGAATATTAAGTTGGAAAGAACATCAGGAGATTGTGTGACCCAGTTCTTCCCTTTTGGTAAGAAGGAAAGTTATAACCATCAAGGAGGCCTAAAGCACCTGAGGACAGAGGTGTGACTGGCCTTCATGTCAAACCACAGTACAGATCTCCCATCAGATCTCGAAAAGCCCTGATAATCAGTACCATGAATTGTTCATGAAAATGAATTAATATACATAAAGTCTTGAGAGTAATGGGTATTTACAGGAAGCAGTATATATTAGCTTTGGTTTTTACTATCCTTAATAGTGATGGACTATTACATTAATGACCAATATTAGCTGGTTTTAAAATAATTAGTATATATTAGTCATCTATACACACTATAGTTAATATTTTAGAAACATATACTAAATCATTATTAATACATAAATTAGTATATATTATAAACGTGGCAAGTTTTATGTTAAAGAAAGAAAGGTAGAGAGAGAAAGAAAGAGAAAGAATCTTAGATCTGTGTGTTAGTGTTTGGGGGAGGAGAGTGGTTCAGAGGGGAAACAGAGAGGAGCTGAAGGTGGCCATGAAAACTGGATAAATGACTCAAGTTTGCAAGGCTTTCCACTATTTTGTAGCAATGATTAGATTTGTTCCATTTTATCCCACATTACCCTAGTACCTGTAGATAGGAATTACACCAAGGCAAAATTTGTTCTCTGCTTGGGGAAGTGGGAGAGAGTAGTGGTTAAGATACAGTCTCTGGAATCTCTCTGCCTGAGTCCAAATCCAGGTTCAGTGACTCCTTCACTATGGGACCTTGAGTACATCACTTAATATCTTCATAGCTCACTCTCCTTATCTGTATAACGGCATAATAATATTGCCTTCTTGGTAGACTTCTTGGGAGGATTAAATTAGTTCATATGAGTTAATGTATTAACGTA
>NC_045440.1:77759439-77819439 GCF_002776525.5 Piliocolobus tephrosceles | reverse complement strand
GTGGTGGAGTCTGCAGCAAAGGTTTGGTGGGGGCACTGCTGAGAGACAGGGCAGGAGACGAAGTAGCTGAAGTAGGAAACCCAAGCATGCCTGCACCGGGAGGTGTTAAAGCTGAAAATAACAACAGAGAGACGGCCACTGTCAATGTACAGAACAACATCGGAAGTTTGTATGCTTAACATCTAAATACAACTCACTAAGGACATTGCTATATCACAAAAGATGTATTATACACAATAGGAAATTCATGATCACCACCTAGAACTTCAACATGGGGCTTTCCTGTGTTTATAACATTTCTTATATTAGTTTTAACCCCCACCAGTAACTCTAAGAATGTAAGCTGCATATTTTAGCAACATTTTACTCAGAAAACAGGCTCTCATGTTATGAAAGATGAATAACAAAAAAATCATCGTGAACTATAGTGGTTCCTTCTAAGATACACCTTGCAAGATCCCTTTCTGTTACTCATTTTAAGCAATTTTTACTGTACCTCTGAGAAGGCAGGCTCTCTCCGTCCTTCACTTGAGCAGTTCGATAATTACCACGTTCACTAAAAGTAATTAGCTATCAAATAAAATGAAATCCATCTGCCTATGTTCCACTAGAAAAATACATTTACATTGAATAAAGAAGGTGATAAGCTAATTAAATAGTGATAGTAAATGACCACTGAAGACACCAAAAAACAAACAACAGTGAAGTCAGAGCCATTCATTACTAGGACTGAACAAGGTTAACCACGATTTCATTTCTAAGAGTGTAGGTTAAGCTGTTTACTACCATCCTGACCACTTGCCTAACCGGGTACTTGATAGGAACTGCATATAGTAACAGTCAACTTTACCACCTCCAAAACATGCTTCTTCCAGGTTTGCTTGCAGTACGCAAACATGATTTTCATCTCATTAGAGAAGGGAAACTGAATGATCAGTAGGCAGAAACCTGTGGGTACAGCATGGCTCCTACATGAATGTAAAAGATCTTTGCTGTGTTTCAAGTAGCCAATATAACGTAGTGGCTGATAATAACCTATTACACAGCCATTTTTATGAGGTAGATAGTTGGCTGGGAAACTGAAGGACAGCTCAGGACAGAAAAGGGACTTGTAAAAGCCTGTGCCTTTTCTGAAGATGTTTTTAGAGGCAAGTAAAGTTGACTGCAAAAGGAACAGACCAGAGGTCTAATGGCTGGCTGACAGTAATTCATTCTTGAACAAGGGAAGGCTTACTACCAAATGATCATGACAAGGACTGTGATGGAGTTCTGGTGTGCACAAGGAAGAATTAACCAGGAGAAGGCGAATAAAGTTTAATTATCAGAGCATAGCTCTAGAGGGAATGATCATAAGACTTCATAGAGACATCTAGTTAATATTGGTCATAGTCTTACCTCCATGCTAAATGCAACATGTGGGTTAAAAAAAAAAAAAAAAAAAGGAGAAAAGGAGAGAGAGAGACATAAAAACTGCATCCTTCTTTTTCTTTAGCTAAGAAAAAAAAAAGAAAAAAAAAACCTCCGTAGTTTCTTAATTGATCTTTACCCAACTGAGAAAGCTTAGCATTCAAGATGCTGTAAAGTCAATATCACTCCCTCCTTGACCCTTATCCTTATCATATTACCCTCAGTTAGCCTAGGGTATTACTGGCTGCTCTTCTTTTTAACTTTGCCACACCCAAGTCTTCTCTGACCTACTTTGATATAATTTCTACAGCTGTAATAGTGATAGTCTCTAAGGAGTTTCCATGATGTTAGAGAACAATCTCCCAACATCCTCAATGGCAGTGGGGGACTTATGTTAAACATTCTATTTTTAAATAAGAAAACTGAGTCCTAGGAGTGTTAGGTGCTTGACAAAGAAAATCTATGACTCAATGGCAGATGAGCTAGAGGAAACTATATTTTATATCTGTCACTCCAATTTATCTTCTGGTTTAATTGAATCAATTTCAGGGGTTAAATAATTCAAATATTTAAGATGCAAAAAGGAAAGAAAATCCAGGAAAATAACATTATATTTCCAGAAAAAAATCTGATAGCAAATACAAATATTTTACTGAAGAATGGCTCAAACATTTAAAAGAAACTTAAATAAAAATGGCCCAAGCCTTACTGATGTATGATAGGAATGAATGAATAAACTCTCTGATCTTTAATCCAACTTAGTAATAGATGTCTAGATTCCTGGGACTTAGACCTAACCGTAGGGAAAACTGTGAAGTAATAGATTTCCCTTTGGGGTCGACAAGCATAACTCCCTTGCCTTTATTCCTAAATTCTGTGTCTGGTATTGCCTTTCTACTTGCCTGTTTATAAAAATTCATTGGCAAGAAAGAACTGAAGAAATGAATAAAGTAGTATGAAAAAAGTTCAATATATACTAGATTCAATAATTTTTTAGGTTCCTTCCTGCTATGATATTCTGATTTCATCACAGTCTGTGCAATTTTCCATTCAACAGAGGATAATATGTCCAGTTAAAGGAATTATTATCTAATTGTAAAATTTCAGGCCTGAGTAATTCAGGTGGAGGACACTTTACTTGCATTGCTAAAATATTACATTGGTAGCCAGGTTCTTTTGCCTACTCACAAAACTAACCTTAGTTCTAGATCTCATAATAGTACAACTTCTTAAAAAATAATCGTACTCCCTTTCACCTAAATCTGAGGAATTTCCCCCCTAAATCTGAGGAAATTACTGGCCTGCCTATCTCTGACATGAAAATTTAGGATAAGATAAATTTTAAGAAACAGAGACATGAAAAAACAGTAATTGTGGTTAGAAAGCAAGATGGATCAATAGTTGTTGACTTAGTCTTTCCCATCATATAGGGTCTACATGTTTTTGTCTAGGGTTACATAATGAAGTAATAAAGATTTTTACAAGACTGCAATAGGAATCCCAAATAATCCTAAATCAAAGATTATCGGGAATTAAAAAAATATTCAACATCTTGACAAAAAAAGCTGAGTTAAATAATGAGCTACACTAAAAATTTTGGGAAAAGACACGTAGACTAAGAATAATAAACTATGTGCACTTGGCTTACTAGTAAAATAAATACGCCTATAAAAATTTGCAGTAAAATATCAGTAGCCAGAGAACCAGAAATAGAAGAGAAAAGCTGAATAGTAAAAGAGATGTGGAATAAGTGGTGGTAATTTACAATTAAATGTCCATCAAATTTTATCTTTTATCCAGCTATATCGTTAAATATACATTCTCTCCCATTTCCCAACTCCCACTTCAGTTCCTAGAAATTTCACATAGAATTAAAATTTTTTCTGTAAATATTCTCATACTACCATCATTTTGTTGGGTTTTGTTCCTCTGAAATAGCTACCTATTCCTGAAAGTAATGCTTTCAGAAGAAAATGCCTGCTTCATAACATACTCATATGTAGTTCATTTTCTCCAAGTTTCTTTGACTGAGGTCCCTCAAGTTTATATTTGAGGTTGGAAATGAAAATAATTATATACATGGGGCCAAAGACAATTATGCTAAAATTATTAAGGACTTACTCTTATCTAGATTTACCCCAAATGTGCTAGTAAATTACATTAAAGTATGAGAAAAATGCAAAAGGCATGTTCTAAAGTTCCATTTAAGGAAATCAGCTTAGGCAGTATTTCCAAACACTAATGGAACATTTAAAATCGGACATTGCTTAAAATGATAAAGTAAATAAATTAAAAATAGAAAAGCAAGTAATTTTTTATTCACTTTGGGCATAACCCCAAAGCCAGCTAACACTCTAAAGGATAAAATACAAATTTAAAGTTTTCTAATTTTTCCAGGTACATAAACATAAATTGATTTTCTATGGCCATTCTCCCCTTTTTACGTATGATCATGATAGAAAAACTAGGATGTGAACAAAAATTAAAGAAAAAATAATTAATTTTATTAAAAAGTGAGCAAAGCAATAGTAGGTAGTGATACTGAACACAGGGCTGGCCACTGCTTAGGAAGCAAGCATACATGATGAATATTACACTGGAAAGGGCCTTCTTAGTGATTTTGAAGGAATAAAACATTTGCAGATATCTTGGAAGGTAAGAAAATTTTGTGAGTATTAAAGCCAATATCCAACCAGAAAAACAATTCTACCTCCCAAAATAAAATAAAGTGTATGTTTAAACCAGGAAATTCAGAAGTTGATAAATACTAAAACTGAACATTTTTATACTGCAGTTAAGCTATTTTTAGGGTGTAGCCTTTGAATAAACTCTTATAATCATCTTATATTCACTGAAGTGATTTTCAGTGATTTCCTTCTATTCAAAATCTTGGAACCTGCTTTCAAAGGGATGGGACATCCTTAAAATGGGCTTTTCCATAACTAAATCTTATTAAAAAGGAGCCAAGAGGAACTTGTCATATTCTCAAAGATGTTCATATTAATAACAAATTGTAGCAAGAGCCCAGGGCTTGTAAGAAATGCAGAAATATTTTACTTATAATGTTCTTTTGATTTTGCCTTAACTGGTATGTCTATCTCTCCCATTAAGCAAAGAAGATAATTGTTTGGTGACAGATAGTATAATAGAAAATGATCATAGGAAAATGGAGAACCGCAGCTCTACTGGGCTGGTTGAAAAAATCAGCACTACCCACCATAAGTAAATTAACCTAATAAAGACATGAACTGAAAGTGCAGGAACTCAGGCGCTCAGGTGGGGCCCCACTGGTAATTCTGCTGTGTTAATGTTTAAAATCTCTCACAAAGGACTAAGTTGAGAGAAATTGAAAATTTCAGTAGGTAGCAATGTTCATGGAGTTTTTCTCTTTATAACACTCTCCAGTCTGTTTCAGTCTATGATTTAATAAAGCAGCAGATGTAACAGCTTTGAGCTCCTGGGTACCTCGTGTGTTTAAAGATACTCCTAGCTGTGGAGTGACTGCCTCCAACATCTTCTCACCAATGCTATTACAAATAGGACCCATATTTTTGGGAGAGGATATAATTTATGCTGAGTAGAATGAGAAAAAAAGGTTTGTCTATTTAAATATTTCATAAATATCTCTTTCTCCTCCTTTCTCACTTTCTTTCACCTAGGCCCTCTGGCTGCCCGTATCAGAGTGACTGACCAAAGGGCAGTTGGCAGAAGGACCACCGTCCCAACAAAGGCCTTCAGACTCAGTGGAGAAAAAAACAAGGTGCTTTGACCAGCACTTACTGGGATGACAACACAGTCATCATCAATCAAAGTAGACTTGAAGATTAAAGGTACAGATATTTCAACTGTTTTTAGCCCATGTAAAAATACCAAAACTCTTCTATTTTACATAACTGATCATAGATATCTTTCCACATAAGATATTTTTCTGAGTTAATAATCAGTTGTATGTAAAATGGGACTAGAAAATAACAAAACTCGTACCATATATCAAAATAAAAAAACTGTCATTGTATTATTCTTCAAATACTTGTATTTTACTTAAATACAATGTACAACCAAAACACTTAATTATAGCTCTAATATTTAAGGCTCCAAAATTGTCTAGATAATGAAGCCCGAAGTACCTTTGGGGTGAGGGAAGGTGGTATGATAGTTCACCGAAGGAGCATGGCAGACATTTTCTTGGTGACATTCTTTATATGTATAGTCCTATTCTGCTTCTCTTAAAAACCAACTCACTCAGAACAGAAAACCAGATAAGCTAGCAGTGGCTCAGGGGCCATAGGATGTCATTGTTTTCACACCTCCCAAACTAAAAGTTAAAATAACTTAAGATCACAGTGGCAATTTTGTTTTTCTGGAAGAAAATGATGGAATTGAAAAGTTTGAAATTTATGTAAAAAGTCAACTTGTAAAAATGAAACAAACTTTCCTTATATTGTGTAAACATAGATATATATATATAATTAGTGAATTCTAGATGCCCGTTTAACATGTTAAATTACCCTTTTAAAAAGAAAAAAATCATTGATAATTTAGAAAACAAAACTTACTTAAATTATAAAGAACCATGTTTTTCTATTTTGGGTGATATATAACTTTTGTTATATTTTTGGCTACGTGACTGGCTAGCACATTATGTCCATTTATTTAACATAATATATTTGAATACCTATACTTACTCACAAAAGCTAAACTGTGCAAACTGCATATCTTTTGATGAACACACAATTAGATTCAGCATCTGAGGTTGCCTCAAACAGCTTTACAAATTTGTTATGCCTGAAGTAGAAACTTTATCTGGGGCTAGGCGTGAGGGAAGAAAGGCATGAAGTAATATTAACGTATTTCTAAGGCTGCTGAATTTATTTAAATAACATGTAGCAATGGAGGTTACAAAACTCAAAATTGTATAGCAATGCTAATTTTGTATTATCACAGAAGTCACATTTTTAGTTGTTGAACTTTAAACATAAGCCCTATTAATCTGCTAGGAACCATGTGGGTGAATACCTGTGGCTGAAGGACTCAACTTTTCAACTCTGGGTGTCACAGGGTGGCGGCATAGGGGACAAACAAAAACTCCACTGCCCCATCCCTTGGAAAGACCATAAATTAAGATACCAATAAATATATTAAATAATGTTTCATTTTTTTTAAATATGTGTACCAAATACTAAGCCACATGTTTGTCCTGGAATGCCATCTGAAATCAAGATTGAAATTAGTATATAAATATAATATTTCTATGACAAAGAGATGTAATAATATAAATAATATATATCTGAGAATCTGCTATGATCTACCTAGTCTTTGTGTGTGTGTGTTTCAGGTTGACCTACTTCATGGTGATTAGCTATAGCCCATATAATATTACTTTAAATAATGTATTGGTTTCACTAGCTGAAATTAAAATAAATCCAAAGGCACCCCGGTCTTGGTTACATGTGATTGTCTACCTGATGCTACTTAATTAACTAGACTGACTCTCCTTTAAGTGACTTACTGTTTGAATTTTGTGGAAATCCCGGCAAGGAGGATGGACCGTTCATTCCGGGGAGAAGGACTGGAGGAAGGCCGGGAAGTCCGGGGTAGGCTGCTGGCAGGCCGATGCCGTGGAGAGAACTGCTGTCCATCATGCCTGGCTGCTGTACCGTCAAGCCCAGCACGTCTGAAGCTTTCTTTATACGATCAAGTTCTTGCTGGGCCATCAGCTGCCGAACCGTGGTCGGAGCCAAGTAATCTTTCTCCCGATCGAGCTGACTGCCAACGGTCTCCCTCACTTTTGAAATGTGCTGTTTGGAGAAAATGTGATCTCTGATGGACAAGCGGGCAGAGTACTTCACCCCGCAGAGGGTACACTCCGGTTTGGTGCCTTCCGTTCCACTTTGATTGATCATGAAAGGCTTCCCTATGTTAATTTTAAATTTCTTTTCCTTTGCCCTTGCATTTTGGAACCACACTTGGACCACGCGTTTGGGCAGACCAATTTCATTCCCTAGCATTTCACATTCTTGCATGGTTGGAGTTCGGTAGTCACTGAAGCAAGCCTTGAGAACCTTGAGCTGAAGATTGCTCATTTGCGTTCGAAAACGCTTGTGACCCGGCCGATCACTACTTTTGGATTTAAAGGGATTGGTGGATCCGAATGGATTTGGGGAGCTCGGGTCCGCTATGCTGGACGTTTCGCTGCGGTCGGCGTTGTCATCCGGGTCATCTGTGATGTAAAAACTTTGGTCGTGGTCGCCATCTTTGTCATTGAAATGGATGGATGGGCTTGTGAGAGAAAAGAGAAATTTGTCATCGCAGACCTCTGTGGTAGGTGTGGTTGCGGGTTTTGGCAGAGTATCCAGAGTTTTTGGCTCTTTGGGAGACAAAGCCGGTTTCGCATCTCCGGAACTTCCTGTGGTGCTTTCCATTTCAGTGTTTCCCTCGTCTCCGGTGGTGGCGTCACTGATTGCCGTATTAATCGATGAAGTCTCATCAAAATCGGTTTTATTTTGATCATACCCAGCCTCAGCAGGAGGGGCATTTAAATTCTCTACGTCCTCAGAACACTCTGCTTTAAAAGAAGAAGGGCTTAAAAGATTCTTCGGCGACAGCTCTGCTGTTTTACTAACAGGTGTTGACACTGTAGAAGCCAATTCATTCTCACTCGATAGATCGATTTTAGTTAATGGCAAAGATGGGTAATCAAAATAAATGTATTTCTGTGGGCTTTCTCCCCCATCTTCGGTGGATATTAAAGGGCTTGGTGGCAAGCTGTAACCTGCCTGCTTTCCTTCATTCCAGTGCCGAGAGCGAATGTGGCTTTCTAAGGCCGACTTTGCTTTAAATAGGGCTCGGCAAAACGGACACCGTTTGTGAGACTGTGCTGGACCCACAGCCCGAAACTGGCCTTTCCTCTCCCGCGCTCGTGTATTCTGGAACCAGACTTGCACGACCCTTTTTTTCAGCCCTACTTCGCGTGCAATATGATCAAGCATTTTTCTGGTAGGATTGGAATCCAGCAAGTATTTTTCATAGAGTATTTCCAGCTGTTCCGGGGTGATCGTGGTTCTCAAGCGTTTATCTCGGTGTTGATCTTCACCACTATTCCCTCCTTCTTTTTCACTGCAATTATTATCTTCTTTATCGTCCAGTTTCCTTTTTAGGGAAGCAGCAACGGTTGTGGGGGCTGTGGTGTGGGAGGAACTGGCCTGAGGTGGCATTTGAGTGAGGGAACTGCCCAGCAGTTGTCCAGTCATCAGCGGATTGTTGGGGTCGAATATCATGTAGGGCATATCCATGGGCCTTTCCAAAAACGGAGAGTGAAGGAATTGGTTTTGAGCAGCAAGGAAGTGCATGTGCTGGTGTTCCTGCCAGAGTTCCAGAGTTGGGAAGGCAACTGTACACTGATCACATTGGTATTGTAGTAACTGTGGAGGTAGACTGTTCTGGAGAGACGTCATGGAAATTTGTAGTGGACTGGAAGGGACCGGGGTTTGAGAGGCTGAGGGAGGTCTTCCGATAAGTTGGGGTTGTTTTGGCGGCTGTGGCTGTGGCTGTGGCTGGGCTGTGGATGCCTGCGGTGGGTCTGAGGAAGTCGATGCTAACGGCAGGGTTGGTTTGGTGCCTTGAGAAGGGGGAGAGGGGTCACTCTGCTTTGGCTTTTCTGCGGGATATTCAGGTTTCGGAGAGGTCTTCTCAGGTTCTGGTTTGGGTGATGGAATCAGGGGGGTGCTGGTCCCAGAGCCAGAACTTGCTGCAGGGGCAGCAGTGTTTTTGGCTGCATCCGTTTGGCCAGACACTGTGCAATGCTTGTACACCACTTGATCGGTGGCATCCATGGAGTCTTCTGTTTGGCTTTCATCCTGGGCATCATCATCTTCATCCTTGTAACACTGCTTTTTCTGATGCGTAATCAAGTCAAAGATCCTGGGGAAAACCACATTGCACTTTTTACACTGGTACTGCATGTTGCTTGTTCGAATGTATCGTTCATTGGTGAGTTCTCTTTTTTCATTATCTTTTGTTTCTGCTTGATTTTCATAGCTCTTTCGTGCTTTCTGACGAGCATTCTGGAACCATACAACAATAACCCGGGTAGGCAGATTGAGAACAGTGGAGAGTTGTTCTATTTCATCATCTTTTGGGTAAGCATTTGTGTCAAAAAAGTCTTGCAGAACCCTAAGCTGGTAGTCAGTAAATCTCGTTCTAGAAGACCTTTTGCTGAATGATGCATCAGATTTATAATGTTCTAAAGAGGTGGGCTGTGGATCAATTCTGATGTCTTCTAAAACCGTTATAGGAGGGTTACTGAAATTGTATGGTGAATCTTTATTTCTCTGTCGTTCCTTAAAAAGCGTATTTCGAAACCAGTGTTTGATAACTTTTTGGGACAGGCCAGATTTCTCTGCCATTTCCTGGATCTGTTCTTCACTTGGAGAATTATTGATGTCAAAATAAGCCCTCAGGATTTTTAGCTGATCGTCTGTAATTCTTGTCCGTGGGCGCTTGAACTGCGAATGTCTTAAAAAGTTGGGATCTAATCCGAGTTGCTGCTGGCAAAGCTGGGTGAGGTCTGCAGACAGTGCGTCCATCTGTGGCAGCTGCAGGGCAAGCTGGGGAGGAAGTGCAGGGTGTTGCACAGGTTGCATCATAATGGAAGGAAAGAGTGGCAGGTCCAGAGAAACTGGCAGTTGGACCTGCGGGGGAGCAGAAGGTGGAGGAGGTGGGGGAGGAGGAGGAGGAGGTGGTGGTGGTGGTGGTGGGGGAGGAGTGGGTGGTGGGGCTTGTAGAGGAGTAGAAACTGTGTTGGGGATCTTTACAGGACCCATAGAAGAAGGCTGTGGAGGAGCCGGAGGCAAGGGAGGAGGAGGAGGAGGTGGCGGGGGCGGCGTTTCTGGAGAAGATGGAGAAATTGGATAAAGCTTGTCATAGGCCTCCCTGTATTGACGAGCAAATTTTTCTAGCGCTCCATATGGAAAAAATTGTCCATGTACATGTTCTTGGTGACTCTTTAAAATAAGAACGTTGGAAAACCATTTACCACATGTTCCACATTCTAGTTTGTCAGTGTTTTCGCCTTCACCACTTTTGCCCTTCTTCTGTACCTTCTGCCTGTTTTCGTTATACTGAATGACCAGTTCAAAACCAAAGTTTTCCAGTAACGCTTTGGCAGCATTTCCTCTGGCCCCTGAAGCTATTCGGGGTGGTGGGATGGATGGTTCCAAGGATTTTTGCTTCTTTGTGTCTTTGCCTTCTTTGAGTCCTTCACCTTCACTTACAAATTCCTGCTTTGGTTTTTCTGGCTTTTCAGAAATATCTTCTGCCTCCTTATAAGACGGCGCATCCTTCATGATTTGGCAGTCTGCACTCACTATGTTACTTTGCTCTTGTTTCAGTAATTTGCTTGCCTGCTGTTGCTGCTGCTGCTGTGGAGGTGGCGGCTGCTGCTGCTGTTTTTGAGGCTGCAGCTGGGGCTGTGAGGTTTGGTATTGTTGTGCTTGTTGCTGTAGTATCTGGAGTTGAGTTTGGCCAACGTGATGTTGGGTTTGAATCTGCTGCTTTAGGTCTTCAAGCAAGGAGCCAGCCATTCCTGTCATGCCAGGCATCCCAAATGTGGCAGAGCCTGGCAAGCCCAAATCTGGCCCCAAGCTAAACTCCGTCCCAGGTATGTAAAATGGAAAGAGAAACTGAGGCTGCTGAAACTGCAGCAGTGCTTCTGGGGTCATAGGAAAATGAGGCAAAAAGGCTGGGTTTAGGAACTGAGGCTGAAAGAATGCGGCTTGCTGTTGTAATTCGTGCTGTAGTTGCATCTGAATTTGTGCTGGTGACTGTGGTGGGTGATGTGTAGGTTGAGCAGAGATTAATTCAGGATTTTGCTTTTTATTTAATTCTTTGGCATCTAAATGGGTATCTTTGCTGTTTACAGCTGCTAAACTCATGGAATCTAACATCCCTTGGCCAGGGCTGTTAACATTTGCTGCAATGCTGTGCCCACCAGCCACATGACCACCGGGCTCCAGCTTTGCAGCCCTAGCCTTTGTCTGGTGGAGCACAGACCTCATGTGGATTTCCAGTGTTGAGCTTTGGCTGTATGCAACATTGCAGATGCTGCACTTGTAGGGTTTGTTATCTGTGTTGCTGTTGGTTTCTTGTGGAACAGGACTGGAGGCTTCCTGCAAAACTTTTTTCAGCTTATGCAAGTGAGAAACTGAATTATAGTGGACCAAGAGAATGTTCTTTTGGGTGAATGACTCTTTACACACTGTACATTTATATGGACGAGATGGATCGAGGAATTTTTCCATCGTAAAATTGGGCCCTTTTCTAAAAGGTAAGGTCCGCTTTGGTTCAGAGCCCATGTCATCTGGAATAGAGCTACTATCACTTCCTACAGGACTTGCTTTCCCTTCGTGGTCCACCTCGTACTCTCTCTCCATTTCCTGCTCTAGGCCATGGTCATCCTGGGCCATAGTTTCACTCTCTGCCCACAGTTCTCCATTCACGGGCAAGGAGGCATACAGCTGTTGAAGTTCGGCTTCACTCAGTTCGGGATGGCCTGCTTCCAAGTGTTTTTTTAAAGCCTGGAATGTACGAAAACTGCGCTGGCAGAGGTTACACATTGTCGCAGCCCGAATTGCATGATACTGGGAATGTATCTGAAGCTTCTGCATAGTTTTGAAAGCCAAGCTACAATGGTTACAGCGATACTTATAGACATGGCGGTCAGATACAGAGAGCGGTTGCCTTTTTTGCTGTTCATTTAATTGATCTTGCAGTGTGTCCGGGATTTTCACATCCTTACTGCTATTTTTATTCCATTCTGAGACTTCTGAGGGTTCTTTAGTTGGTTTCTGCTCCTCATTCTTTACTTCCACATTAGCCTTTGAATCCTCAAGACCTGCCATGCTTTTGTCATCCATTGGACTTTCACCTATTAGGAAAAAGCACAAACATCTCTCTTACAATAAGAAAATCTACTCCTTAAATATTAATTAATATTATAAATAGGGGCCTCTAAAGGCTTCTGCTTAATTAATTCTTTAAAGAAATGTTTACTGAGCAACTACTATGTGGCAAGCACTGGGCTGGGTACTGGGAATATAAAGGGAAACAAGAAATCACCTCTGGCCTCAAGAAATTACAGAAAAGGGAAGCAAGTCAAAGGTCATTACAGCTTGCTGCAATTAGTGTGATATTAAGGGCCATCCCTTGGTGTTCATGAATTAGATCACACAGAATTTTCCTGGGTGTCTGACACTTGGTCCCCTGAGGTCACTTACAGGTAACCAGACATAAAATATGCCTTGGAAAATATGGCTCTTTGAAATGGCATACATTTTTCCCCCATGCTTTACAAAAATCTTTTGATAGTAATAATCTTTGGGCACCACTACAAATGCAAAGCCCCTAAGCTTTGTGTTGTCCACAAGTCTTGATGATAAGATGGCATACCTGAATATTTCCCAGACGCCTCAGCTGTCATGGCTGCAGGCGTGTCCCGCTCTGATTTCTCAGAGGCAGCTGCTGGCAGTAGCATACTGTTTGGCATCATCACATCAGGGACAGGCACCTTTGAAAACCAAAGGGGTTTATGTCAAATGTACCCCAGAAATCACAAATTCCATCACATCTCTCTTTTGCTGGTAGCATATCCCATTTACATTTATTTTCCTTAACCAAAGCAGGGATGTTTTGTGGATGTTACAGATCAATGCCACACCTTCAAACTTTAGATCAATGCTGTGGCAATGTATTATTATTATTATTATTATTATTATTATTATTATTGTTATTATGGCTTACAGGTTTCTGTAGGTTATTTTTTTTATAATGATAATGAAGCAAGTTTGAAACGCAAGGTGCCCACTGGGGTTATTTGATGAACATTATAGATATAAAAAGAAGACTGCAAAATAATGTTCTTTACTAAGCGTTGCCTTGTTCTATATTTTTTTCCAAGCAAAAGAGGTCACATATGGGCCTTGAATGTGATTCCTATAACATGAGCAATAACAGAGCTTTAAGTAGCTCTGAAGAAATACAATATAATATAAACAATATAATATAAACCAATAATTACAGATTTTATATTGACATTCTTAACACAGATTTTGTCACACATGCATCAATATTTGGTATCCTTACTGTCATAAGCAGCTTCTCAACACAATCTGGAGACACACTGTGCAAATGTGTCAGATGCAGCTGGAGATGCATTTTGTTGCTGAGGACGTCCTGGCAGAGAGGACAGCAGATGACCGGCTGCACCGAGTGCTGTGATAGGACATGCATCTGGATACGACTTTGGTCCCTACTATTGTAGTTACAATAAGGACACTGATAGAACTGGAAAATATTGAATAAACATGGCCACTATTAGTTAATGCATTTCTCATTTGATACATAGTAGTTGTATTTTGGGGGTACATGTGATATTTTGATACATGCTTACAATGTGTAATAATCAAATAAGGGTAACTGGGATATCCATCAGCTCAGACATTCATTATTTCTTGTACTGAGACCACTTCAAATCTTCTCTTCTAGCTATTTGAACATAGTTATTGTATTCTGATGACTTTAGAACATCAGAAGTAATACCACAAGTTAATTATATTGCCAATTGCAATGTCTACATACATTTCAACAGCATGGAATCATTTGGGGCTTTAAAACTATCAGGAGCAATAAAAAAATAAAGATTTACACAATAAAGGAGGAAAAACGTATTTACCTGTTCATGACAGAATTTATTGTCCTCTGTAGGTTTTGACCTTTTTGTTGCAACATCCTCTTCTTTTGCCAGCAGGAGTGGCTGGGTACCCCCTGCCACACTAACTTTTAGTTCCTTCTCTGGTATGATTATCCCTGATTCCCAAAAAGAATAGAACAACTCAATTTAAAAACACAATTCCAAAATGAGAAAAATTATGTTTTTCAAACAGTTGTGACTCTAAACACACTGAATCACAAAAAGAACCTATAAGCAGTTTTAAATAATGTTAATCTCAAAAGGCAATAAGAACACTTCTTTTTGTCCACTGACTAAGTGGACTTTATAAATGTATTTTAAAATGTACTCCTGTTTCATGTTTAGATAACCCTAGGTGGCCTTGAAAGATTCATCAATAACACATGCTCTCTGGTGTCTCAGAATGCCTTTACCACATTAAAGCAAATCTACTCCCTTTCACAAATACTAACTTAAAAAATCATTATTTCCACTAACATTTAATTACCTATCTCTTTTCTGAAATTCTTTGACACTTAAAATATTTCAACATTCTGAGAAGGGTTGACTGATTATAATTCAGAAACTCAATAGTAATAATTTTATGTCATGAATGGATTTAAAAATGGAAAGGATTGTAAAATTAATCACATATATCTGCTGCTGCTATTAGTGATTTACTCTTTGCTGTAGATATTTCAGCAGTTGGCTGTGCATATAACATTTAGTACAAATCTCAAGAAGACAATGGTTTTATGAGGTTAATCCAAATATTTGGTGTTAAAAATGATTTCAAATTTTGCCTAGACCAGCAGTATAATATGTAGGAGCCTCATACACATCAAAGAAAAGAGTGCAATTCTAATTTCCCAGTCTAACAGAAAATTCTTTCCAGCATCAATTTGCCCAATAATCTCCTCTGCAAGGCTAGATATTACAGCGACATTGGGTAGGCATGTCACATACATCTCACGACAAACACAAAACCTCATTTACCAGCCATTCCAATCTCATCATAGCATGGCATCATCTGACCTTTTTTCTGCTGTTTATTATGAGTATTTCTAATTTTAACTTTCAATTTTCACCATCTTCCAGTCAATTTGCAACTAAATTATTTCCAGGGTGAGGACACTATCACTGGACAACTGGGTGCAAATACATCTTGAAATGCAATGAAGCTAAACCATTGATTGCTATCAGACCCCGCGTAAATATATAGTCCAGGCGTAATCTGATTGTATGCTGTGCATGAAGATTTATCTTGATTTTTTTTCAATCCACATACGGTTCATATAAATGAACAAATTGCACCTTATTGCAAAATAACCCAGTTTTAATTTAAAAATAAGGTCAAGGATGTTATGGAAACAAAGTAAAAATAAACAAAAAAAATACATTCTATTTCAACTGTGAAGAGAGATGCATGTTTTATACCTTATAAATAATTTCAGAAATTTCAAATTCAGAAAGAAATATAAAAGCAAGAGTGATTCCATGCAGACCAAAATTAAAATATAATTTAGATGACATCATGACAATAATTTTATTCTCTTGTGGTTCATAGTAGACAGAGAATTAATGCAAAGTTTTCATCAGATTACACTGATACTGATTTCTAGATTTACAAGCACTAGAATTTATTTGAGTTGGTACATTTGTCTATATATGTTGGAGACATTTAGGTTATTTCTAGATATTTGAAAAAATAATTTATGATATTTGAATTTGAATGAACTTAAATCCAAGAAAGACTGAAAAGCTTCATTACATTGATTAAAAAATGCCCAAGTATTTGATATCAAAAGATACATCAAAATAGGAAAGTCATAATTCCTATTTTCTTGTCATAATTAACTCTGGAATAGAAGAATATGTTTCTTTCTCAAAGCTGAATATGCTTGGAATATTGTTTTAAAAGTGTTAAAAAGCAAACATTTAAGAAAACTATGATATTTTATATTTTCAAATAAAACTTACTGCTTAAAATGTCAAACTAAGTTGTATAAAATTATTGCCATTTAAATCAACCAATGTCTATCAATTGCCTTCTCCTGTGAGATGTTTCTTTAAAAGTTCCCACACTAATAAGTAAGAATATGTTTCCTTAGGAGAATAATACTCTGTCATATACCCTTATCATTCTTTTGCGTACATGGTGGAATTGGACATGACCAGTAAGTTGATCTGGGTCTCTGTGCTATCAAAGACTGTCACACACAAGTTAAAAGAGAATTTCCATGACTTTGTTGCTTGCAGGCCCTTTGGATCATCAGAAATAGAATAAATATTTCAGAAACTTCTAAATCTATTAAATGTATAGCTATAGACTCATTTCCATAAGCATATATAATGTGTATTTTATTCTCATATTGAGACTGTCAGGGATCAAAAAATGTATTGATTTCAAGATCTGGAATATTCTACTATGCCCACACACTGGTGTGCATAATGTATAATTGATACCATGTATATTAAGAATTATTTATTTATTTTTATGCTTATTAATATTCATCAAAAATATAATTGCTTTGGAATTTAGTGATGTTCTATGCTGCATCAAAAAAGTAAGAGTTAAGTTTTAGGGTCACTATCACATGGCCATTGCAACAACTGTTGGCTGTAGTACTCAACACAGTATGTGTCAGCCTCAAAATTTTTCTGGCTAATTAACTTAAACCATAATCTTAATATAAGCCAGGAGCCTCCTAAAGACCATTTTATTTGAAATTACAAAGAAGTTATAAATGAAAGCTAGAACATCTAACATTAGCTAGGTACCTCAAAAATGTGTGGCACTGATAGTAAGAGAAAGTAGAGAATATCGAGATGTGGTAACATGACAAAAACAGATCCTGGAGGATGAGGCAAGTCATCAGGATTATTTATGTAAAGACGAAGGATGTTACATTCTATGCATGTATGCCTTTCTTACTCAAAGGGATACTATCTTAGGTTTCATATTATGGCATCCCTGGTAAATTATAGAAAATCAACTCTGGGATCTTTTTTCTAAGTTGTGTTATCCTGGAAATGCCTATTAAATAAGGGTCAATTAATTTGAGGAAGGTTTTAAGTTTTATGATTGCTTATAGTTTATGTCTGCAACTTTATTTGAAATAAACACTGTTGGTTACCCTAGATCAGAAAAAAATTTTAAATAGGATCCTAATTTATTTTGTGTTATTGAGGACAACACAATATTCTCAAAAAACAATGTCATTTTCATTCATTTTAACTAAAAAATTCAGTCTAATTACAAATAAGCACTGCCAAATAGATGAAAAAAATGATTACCTGTCAGCTATGGGATTATTTAACTTGCATGAGATTGCTAATATAACAAATGACATAATTCATTTCAATGCAGATACCACCTTCTTAATAATTTTCAATCCCTAAAATACAGAAGGCTGTAAAATGGTTTATACTCGTAACAAGTAAGAATAATCCAATAATGCACATGTACTCAAAGCAAATCTTTAAAAAAAAACTAAGTACTGAGTTATATTGAGTCAATGTTTTTAATAAAGTTTGAATAGTATAAAACTTGGATATAACAGAAGATGTTATTCAACTCCAAATAATTATAAATTATAATTACCAGTACAGTATTCTTTCTAATGAGACTAGAATGAAAGGATAATTTTAATTGCAATAATGAAGGTTAATTTCCATCTTTCCTCATGTTTACTCCCTTATTAAAAAGTGGTCCCCTTAGCCAAGGCAGAGACATATTACATTTTCAATGCAAATGTATTAATCTCGATAAACTGTGTATTAATTCTTGTACTGCACAGAGCTATAATTTGGATTATAATTAATCTAAAGTGACACTAGATTTAAATGACAATATAAATGAAGCATTAGAAGGCTTTTCTATTATGAATGAATATTCAGCAAATATAACTTGCATATTGCCACATCTCATTTTGAAAGCTCTACTCCTGCAGATTAATGTCAGCAACATAGCACAACAGCTTACACAAACATAGCCTTCCTAACATATGTTAATTCTTTCCTGTCTAAAAAATTCTATGTTAAAGTTGGCTCAAACTACCTTCCCATCTAGCATACGAAGATAGTGATTATTTGTAAACTTGCTAGTATTTTTTTTACATTTATGACACATATAAAGAAAAACAATAAATATAAGTGGTTATTTAATCATTAGAAATGTATATGAGAGAAAATCCATGTAATAATTTTTTAAACCTAAAAGCATTCAATTTAGAAGGCAGAAAACTTTGTTAAATGTTCATGTTAGTTGTCAGCCACAAGAGCTGTCTTGAAGGCTGGAAGGTTTTAAAGCTAAATATTAGCATTTCAGCAACTGCTTTTAGTTGGTCCTTGCTTAGAGCTTATTTTTTATCCTTACAGATAAACCCAGGAAGGCATTTCTATGGGGATAAAATTTGTTTTAAATAACTACCATTATACAATTGTCTGTATCCTCTCAAATGTCCAAGTCCTGTCTGGATGGTACAATTAGGTGCCCAAGGAAGAACAATAATTCATCAGCCCATTAGGGAGTGATTGAGCCCACTACTTTTGCGGAGCAGTAAGTGGCACTGGTAAAGACAGAGCCTTGGCATCTGTGCTATGTTCCAAGCCAGATTCTTTCCTCAATGGTAAAATTAGATCAATTTTTCTAGAGATTTCCAGAATCCATCCTTTACAAGGTACTAGATATTAGACATTTAAGACCTGGCATAATGTCATATACTTCAGTATTACATGGGCATTGAATTAACACAAATCTGATATCTCTGTTATACATTCTTCTGAAGAATGAGAAGGATATATTCTGCAATCTGTTTTGGTACTACTATGTGAAAGATACCACTGAACGCAGACAGAACCTTGCCCTCTCTGAACCAGGCAAGCAGCTAATTTGATAAGGTCCATCACAGAAAGTGAAAAAACCACCTTGCTATTTCCAATCTTTTTCAAATAAAGTTTAGATGGTACCGTCTTTCACATTAACTTATCACTAGGTACTTCTAATTCCTCCTCAGTAACTTCAGGAGCCAGCTTACTAATATACAGCTAAGGCTTCTTTTTACATTGCTTCTGGCTTAATATCAACCTTAGATCTTCTTTGTTTAAGTCAAATCAGAATCACATGTTAGACACTATATCCTAGGAGCAAATCTCAGTGACGCTTTTCTCACTGGCCTCCTGAAAGAAATTTAGTACTGAATAGTGTGGGGAGGGGAGCAGAGAGGCCCTTCAGATAATTTTTAAAGGGAATGCAAAACTTAGATATGCAAGGACTGAATTACAAATGTGGGATGATTCAGGTTTAAATAAACTTGCATGTAAAAATGATATTTTTTGTGCAACCCAATGTCTTCATAGTGAATACAAGCTCCTTTATATGCGGCTGTCACTGGAATTCAAGGAAAAGATAGATGACTACCTGAAACTAATAGGCTTGAACCCGTTTCAGCACTTCTTCTGCTTCAATGAGTCCAACATAATAAAACTAGGTATAGCGTGCAGCAAAAGTAGCCAATGTAATATTCATTGCAACCATAGATTTCCATCTCATACATACAAAGCATGGATGAAGTCATATATTTGCCAAATCAAACACAGTAAAAGCCTTAGGTATCCATACCAGATGCTGGCCTAGGGTTTGTTTGTGCACAAGTAAATGTCATGACACGAAGGTTTGTTTTCAAAGACAGTAGCTTTCATTACTGGGATTTGTCTATTCTAGAAGATCAAAATTACCCAGCACCTAATCCCTTTTCAATGATATTTCCTCTTTCTTAGGCTGAATCATCTGTAAACTTTTTCACTGGATTTTGTTTGAAATACCTCAAATAGATGCCCTAAAAAAGGGCAAATTCCTGAGTGTAAGTTGTAAAAAAGCAAGGAAAACTAGCATTTATTTTTAGGGTTACATGGTTTGGTGGGCGAATACATGTGACTGAATGACAAAATTCAAGTGATATCTAATCTTATGCTTATGAAAAATTAATATGCCATCAGAGGAATCACAAGTATAGCTAAGATTAATGAAAGGCGCTTAAAAAATTACAAGCACACAAACTGATTTGATTAAAAAATAATCTCACTGGTCGTCCTGTAATATTCTTCAACTTATCCACATCTATTCTGTCAGATGGTTATGATTAAAAATAGGTCAATGGGAGGCTACTGATAGAAATCACATGCAAAATGCACATGCAATGAATAGTAGTGGGAATGTTCAGACAGTTTAAAATGACTAAAAGCTTTTAATAAGTTTTCTGGGGTGGGGGGATGGTGAAGGAAGAGTTGATGGCAGGGAATGGGTATAGAGAAATGCCAAGGTGAAAGATTCTTGCATCTTACCAGAGTCTTTATTAGAGTTTTTGCCTTCACTATTGTCTCTCTCACTTGTGTCTTTTTCGTCATCCTCGGCCACTGCTGTAGGCTTAATAGCTCCTTCTGCCTCCTCACTTTGTTCTTCTGTTAAGAAAGGCAGAGCAATCAGTAGAACTGAAAACCTCCCAAAAATTCATGCTGAAATAAACTAGGTGATCACTTGAAAACTTCGTTATTTATGAATCATCTACAGGTATTCATACTCAAATGAGAACACAAATTTATGCGAAAGTCTATGCTGATCATGCTGACTGTACCAATGCAAATTTTTTATCTAAAGGATCTTCTTTTGTATCCATTGAGAAGATGGGTCTATATTAAATTAAAATAAATTCTTTTTAGTACAGTTTAAACTGAAACATATTTAAAAAATGAGTATAAAGCAATTCTGTGATTTCAATAGTAGAACCTTGTAACAACATAAACCCACTGCTACATGGACTGGGATATGTGTCAGGAAAAAAAAAAAACAAGAAAACAGATTTTTAGAAAAAAATCTTAAATAATATAACAACGGGTTAAATATAAGACAGGTGTTACTCCTGCTTTCAGACCCCAGACCCCAAAGGAATTCTTTGGAATCTTGTGAGAGTAAGATCTCAAAACTTCAGTGACACTGGGGATTTTTTTTTTTTTTTTTTTTTTTCTGTAGAGGGAGCTATACTGGGCTTAGGATATAACAAGGTATACTTCTATGACAACTGCATCACCCCACACCTCATTCACGGGTTCACACCAGCTAGATTACATGGAAATCCTCATAGTAACTCAACCCTATTTAATTATTCTGTAAATCTTAGCTATGCCACTGCTGGTGGATTAATCTGTTTATGCAGTTAGCCTCTATGCTGGGGCTGTGTAGCACTAATCCGTGAAAGGCCCACTGTTCTCTTTCATCCTGCGATCATTTGTCTCTCACTGTGCTGATGTCACATTTTAATGAATTTTTAGCAATCTGAGTAATGCCAGATAACCAGGCTCGCAACTCCCCACAGCATGGCATGCTGTTTTCATTGCAGCACAAAAAATAAAAATCATATTCCCCTGTTCAGGTAGGAATTACATAAATTAGGAGAAGAAGGTAAAATGGGATTTGAAGCACCGGGCTGCTCAATTTCATAAAATCTTTAATGACCATATAAATTAACCCTGGAAAGGCAAAAGGTCACCGACACACATTTGCATACATTCTTCTATTTGCTTTTGATAAGCAGAGCTTTTATGCAGAGAACATGATACAATTAACCCTTCAATAACCATACAAAACGCTGCTATGGACATTTTAAGTGTCAAGCATTAACTGAAAATTACACACTGAATAAAATTTTCATTGCAAATGCTATAGTGATTGAAAGGGAAAATCGTGGCCCTTTCCACACCCCATGTTTTATTAATAACATTCTGACAGCAGAATGAAATATCCACTGTCATATGTAGCAGCTGAGCACCAAAAAAAAAAAAAAAAAAAAATTTATTTAGTGCCTCACTTGCCAGCCATGCTCTACAACTGTGTGAGCAGGACAACAGAAGGGGACAGTTCTGGGCTCAATAGGAAACTCTAAAAAGGTAAGAGAAAACAAAGACATTAAATTAAATACATTCAAAATAAGAGTTTGTTTCAACTGTGAGTCCTCAAAGGCACCATACAAATCCATTTATTCCATTTTTGCCCTTTGCCTCTGCACAAAAGCAGAGGGATGGCCCTTGTTTAGGGGGTCAATCATCTGAGGGTTTGAGGGTAGCTTCCCTTTCAGGCAAATACACTCAGAAATTTAACTTCAAGAAGAGAAAGAAATAACACCTCTTCTGGCGCTAGCCTGCTTTCACCCATCAGTGGTAATTACTGATCAAACACAGGCTCCCCCCTCCGAGCACCAGGCCATGCTGGTAGGTAAAGTGCTGGTGGCTGAACTGGATTTGGGAGGCTGGAGGGCTGAGATCAACTGGATTGGGCTGTGTCCCTCCCAAATTCACACACGTGACATGATCTCTAGTTCGCGACCTATGACGGCTTGTGGCAATTACTTTTCAACTCATCCTGGGGAAAGGATGCACGAATTCTCGGAGTAGATTTACTGGGCCTTTCCCCCAGGGCTGGAAAATAAAGTGTCAGCGTGCCACTGAGTGTCCTTATCTTGAGGGGACATAAAATTGTAAGAGCTATCACAACTCACATTAATAAAACATTGTGTGTCAGGAGAAGAAAAAGAAAATTATGAAGGCACTAAAAGAAAAGCTACAGTATATAATCTGGGTCTCATCAGACAGATTTTGCAGGGTCCTCTTCTTCATTTTCTGGTATGTGTTTCAAGTGTGAGAGAAATTCCCAGACATGTTCTTCTATACATCACTGTGGTGTCTGACCTCAGCCTGACCCTGGCAACAGTTTGAGAAATCTGAATGTGAACAAAGACTCTGTGTCAGCAGCAGGGAAAGATTGTGGGATAGACGCTCCCCATCAACTTAATCGCAAACAGCAGTTCTGAGGCCATAACTTTGCCCGGCTCCTCCAAGCCACAACTCATAACCTTTAGAGGTGGATTTGCCTGCTCTGCCTCTGCTTCTGTGACTTTTTTCCCCTCTCTCTTTTCAGGTTCTTCCTTTGAAGTAGGCAGGCAATTAGCTCTAATGCCCAAGCAATTCAGACCTGTTTTGTGGTTTAGAAGGGGAAAGCTGTTTATTACAGGTAGGCTCTTTGGAGCCATAAGAACTTTGCAAATTTTTAATCATGCAAAAACATAATCGAAAGGTAACTTATACACATCATAAAGTTTCATATAAGTCAGAATAAAAGGGCACTTTTATTCTCAAAGAGGGTTTCAGAAATAAATTTGACATTCATTGTATAAATAGACTTTAGAGTCAAGAGTATGAATGTGGAGAAACCACTTTCTCTGGAAAGCCTGTAGGTTAGAACCTGGGTTAAGGGAAGGAGTGATTACATTCTAACTTTCAACCACCACATATTCTCAGTTGTAAAATATTATGAAATGTAAGGGAAATATATATATATATATATAAAACACTAAATGTATTAAATAGATACGGTAGAACTGAGGAAAATATACTACATAAAATTCCAAAATAAAGATGCCATAGCGGTTTTCATTTTCACCAATAAACCTCTTCACTAATATATTACATGCAGTAATAGTGAAAGTATTAAATCACTTCATGACACTGTTGTATTCAACATAAGTATACATGTATACAGCATATGTATATGTCACGTGCAATTTATTCTTTTGCCTCATGAAATACAGAAAATATAATATTTCTATATTAATCTTTACAATGTTTATACTTAAACTTACCATGTATATCAAGGTCCATTTGAACGTCCCACATCCCAATTTTCAGACAAATGATAATACTTTTTCATTTTTACATGTTTCAAAATAATAGAAAGAAGGTGAAATACTATAGTCTTATATTGTAGAAATATGTTACAACAAACATTCCCGAGCATTTTTGACATGTCTAAAATGATCTTATAAGTTACTCTACATATACACATTGGCTATATTTAAAAGAAATTGTTTTGAATGACTAGCTTAGAGTATTTTCATTTGAACAATAACAAACAATTGGAACACTGCTATTAATGTATCCTACAACATTATGCAATTTCTAAGCAATGTACATCAGTCGTATCCCTTTGATCCAAGTACCACCCAATTGTAGTTATTTCCCATTGTCCTTTTCTCTCTCTCTCTCTCTTTCTTTCTCTCTCTCTCTTTCTCTCTTTCTTTCGGAGCCCCACTCTATCACCCAGGCTGGAGTGCAGTGACACTCTCGGCTCACTGCAACTTCTGCCTCCTGGGTTCAAGCAATCCTCCCACCTCAGCCTCCCAAGTGGCTGGGACCACAGGCATGCAGCACCACATCCAGCTAATTTTTGTATTATTAGTAGAGACGAGGTCTCATCATGTTGGCCAGGCTGGTTTCGAACTTCTGGCCTCAAATGATACGCCAACTCAGCCTTTCAAAGTGCTGGGATTACAGGCATGAGCCAGTGTGTCTGGCCCTTAGTTCCCATTGTCTTAACATACAACTGGGTTTAGGATCCCTCTCCTCTGAGTCTGCTAAGAAAGCACTTCATATTTTTTAAACCCATGAAGTGCTCATATAAAGAGGAAACTTAGTAACTTAGACATCCTTAGTTTTATATTAACATATTGAGTGTCTCTGTACAAGACACCTTGCTTGTGAGCATTCTTTCCTAGACTCCTCCATGATCTCCTTGCCCAGTCATGCCCCACTCAAATCTATTCTTCGAATGACCTACTTAAATCTGACTTCCCAACTTAAAATATTTCAGTGAGTCCTATCACTTATGAAGAAATAACTCAGCCTTCTGTACATAGTGAGAATATGTCCAAGATACCTGGTCCTTGTCTATCACTCCAGTTTCATCTTTGTTCACATCCTACATAACACGTAGTGCTTGAGAACAGTCTTCTTACACTTTAGAGTGTCAGATTCACCCATCTTGGGATTTTACTGCACCCCATCTTGAAAGGTTATAGTGTAGTAGGTCTAGAGTTGAACCTGAGAATTTGCTTCTCTGTTGAGTTTCCAGGTAATGCCGATGTTCCTGGTCCAGCTCACATTTTGTAACCACCGTTCAATAAGCCCAACTCTTTGGAGCGCTTTCTCCCTTCCTATATGTACCATTACAATTCCTTATCTTATTTAGAACAACTTTTCTTCACTGTGTAAATTCCACTTTTCCTTCAAATCATCTTGGGAAATATCAGTTTCAACATCTATAAAAATGGAGTTAATAATAATTATCTCATAGGTTTGTTATGGAATAACATATACAAATTGGTGAGCACAAGCTTAGTAAAAAAAATATTAAAAATCATAGCTGTATTATTACTAGTACTATTGAGTACTATTTATTGTTTTCTTCTCTAAAAAGTCTTCTCTGAACCCTGAACTAGGATTAGCGTTTCTGGATAAATGCTTTTTTTCCCAACCTGTATGCTGATGTTGAACCGTTCACCACAGTTTAATTTGTGGAAATTATCTGTATATTGCCTACTTGCTGTAATAGGTAAACATTTTTTGAAAATAGTGATTATCTTATCCATCTTTGTGCCAGAAGCAGCTGGAACAGTGCCTGGAATACAGTAGGCAGGCAATACATGTTAGTTGGAACAGTGAATTGGGTTTAGAAAGCAAAGTTTGGGAAAGAAAAGAAAAAGTCCACTTGCTACCCCAGCCCCTATTTCCCTTTAATAAAGTGTAAAAGAGGTGTTTGATTGTGTCTTGGTAGTCTGGCTTGGTTTTATTTTATTTTTTTTCTTTTTGCATTTCTCTCTCTACTAAATCACATTTATTATTCAGCCTGGTTTCTGTTCATGTTAATTCCTCCTCTCAAAGTCATCAATGACTCCCATGCTGTAAAATTCAGTGGTTACTTCTCTGCATCTTACTTCACTTTCTTTGCTCAACCGATGTTACTCCTCCCTTCTTCTGGAAAATTGTGCCTCTCTTTGGATTTAATTGCATCAGGTAATTGTGATTTTTATCCTGCCTCTCTGAGAATTACTTCTTATTCTGCTTTGCTGGGACCTCCTCTATTAAACAACAACTAAATACTTGAGTGTCTCCACTTATTAGTACTAAGCCCTTTCTCTATCTACATTACCTCCCTAGATGATCTCATCCGGACTGATGGCTTTATATTTTGTAACTCTACTTGGATGTCCAAAAAGTCTATCTAATTTAGTATGCCAAAATCAGAGCTCTCAATGCTCCTCAACACTTCTTACTCCATTTCCCCAACTTTACCATTGCAATTAACAGCGCCACCACCCAGCACAAGCAAGAGACATCCTTTAGTCTTCTCTTTCCCACTCATATGCGTCCTATCCATCAGTAAATCATACTATTTCTACTTCCAAGATACTTCATGTATACTGAATCCATCTACTTTACATTTTCCCTGCTAGTACCTTTAATATCTTACCTATATTCCTTATGATCTTATAACTAGATAAGACTTATTCTTGTGTTCCTATAATTTATTCTGCACAACTAAATAAAATCAATCCATTCCCCTACTTGAACTCTGACATAGGTTACTATTTCACTTAGAATAACAATAACAACTCCTTACTAGGCTGAAACAATTAAGCCCTTGCCTACTTTTCTGGCTGCATATTATGCTACACTCCTCCTCACTCCCTCATCTTTCTCCATGATGAGAAAGCTTTCTTTCTCTTCCTGGAATGGGACCAATTTTTTCCAAACTCTGAAGTACATTCTCCCAGACTCTGAATAATTGGCTCCTTTTCATTAACCCGGACTCGAATCACTTGTCATTTCCTCAGAGAACTTCTCTGACTACTGCTTCTAAAGTAGCTGATGAGCTGTCACACAAGTAAGGTCCTCAGATTTTAGCAGAATCACTACCACGTGAGGGGCTTGCTGGATTCCACCTCTAGTGTTTCTGATTCAGTAGGTCTGGGTTGGGCCCAGTAATTTGCATTCTTACAAGTTCCTAGGTTGCGCTGATGCTGTTTGAAAGGAGATCACCTTTGAGAACCTCTGCTCTAACAAATCACCTCTTTAACTTCCTTTATCACATTTATTGCAATCTGAAAATACTTTTTTGTTTATTTGTTAAGAGATACTATCTAAAGTGAGGGACTTCATCTGTTTTATTCACAATGTTTGCTCAACAGTCTCTGGCATATAGAAGATACTCACTAATATTTTAGATAAAACTGATGATTTCTAATTTGACTATTTGCGCAACTAAGTCTATGGTGTGATGTCATCCACTGAGATGGAGAAAAGAGGAGAACAAATAGTTTTGCGGAAAAGGAAGTTCAATTTGGAATTTGTTGTGTTTAGCCTCACTACAGAACATCTAGATGAAAATATCTAGAAGGTATGGCAATATCTAAGTCTAAAGATTCTCAGAGAGATTGAAGTAATAATGTAGATTTTGATGTCTTTGTTACAAAGCAATAAAGAAACGCATTGACAGGAAGTAATCTCTTTTAGCTTGAAATTTTTGCCATAACTCTTGATTTTGGCCATAGCACTGCTGAGTCATTAATAAAATCTTTTCATTGGTTTGAGGTAGGGGAGGGAGAGTAGGTTTATTCTATTTCATATTAAATATGCTCTCTAGCTTTTTAGGGGAAAATAACATTTTTAAAAGTATTGATGAGACATGCATAGGTAAAGGTAAACTTAGCTTTGAAGTTGGTATTTTTTATGAGGAATGTCCTGACTATGGAAGCAATGTTTTCACTTGCAAAATTGTTTTCATTTTAAGTATTCCAATATACCATTGTGAATGCAAAGGACCTTTGATAATCATTTACTGTTCTATATAGCATGTTATTATTCCAATTGGATAAATCTGGAAACTGAGGTCATACTTATATAGCAGAAATACATAGCTGAAATAAATGAGGTGTGTTGTAGTAGGAGGAGTGAATTTCCTTTTACATTATCTGAATATAATGCAGCTAAGAAGGTGTAACTGCCTTTTTTAAACAAATATATATATACACCAAAGCAAAAGGATTAGAGGATATGTTGACGTGACTATACAAAATCCAATGAATTCAATAATTACCAAAAATAACTCCATCGACTAGGTTCTTTGACTTGTGAAAAACAATATCCAGCTTATTAATATATACTTTGTATAAAATCTATAATTTAGGTGAAGTTTCATAGTGTATAAATATCGATGTGAAAAATTATTAGCGGAAGTTTTAACTTATTCTTTAAGAAGCTACAAACATCCACACAAAAAAAGAAAAAAAAAAAGGTTCAGACACAGATCTTACATACTTCAGAAACATTCACTCAAAATGGATTACAGACCTAACTGCAAAACACAATGCCATAAAACTCCTAGAAGATAACATAAGGGAAAATCTGGATGACTTTGGGGTTAACAACAACTTTTTAGATACCACGCTAAAGGCATGATCTATGAAAGAAAGAATTGATAAGCTGGACTTCATTAAAATTAAAATTTTTGCTCTTTGAAAGATACTGTGGGAAAATAATGAGACAAGCCACAGACAGGAAGAAAAGATTTGGAAAACACGTATCTGATAAAGGACTGTCATATGAAATATACAAAGAACTCTTACAACTCTTACAAGCAGACAAACAACTCAATTAAAAAATCGGCAAAAGACCTTAACAGACACCTCACCAAAGAAGATATACAGATGGCAAATAGGCATATGAAAGATTACATGAATGAAAAAATCCACATCACATATCATCAGGGAAATGCAAATGAAAACAACAATGTGATACAACTACACACCTATGAGAATGGCCAAAATCCAGAACACTGACAACATCAAATGCTGGTGATAATGTGGGACAACAGGAACTCTCATTCATTGCTGGTGGGAATGCAAAATGGTACAACCACTTTGGAAGACAGTTTGGTGGTTTCTTACAAAACTAAACATGCTCTTATCATACAATCTAGTAATTGTACTCCTTGGCATTTATCAAAGGGAGTTGAAAATTTATGTCCACACAAAAGCCTAGACACAGATGCTCATAATAGTTTTATTTGTAATTGCCAAAACTTGGAATCAACCAAGTTATTCTCAGTAGGTGAATAAATGAACTGTGATATATCCAGACTATATATATAATTCAGCAGTAAAAGGACATAAACTATCAAACCATGTAAAGACATAGAGAAAACTTAAATGCATATTACTAAGTGAAAGAAGCCAATCTATAAAAACTACATACTATTTGATTCCAACTATGTGACATTCTGGAAAAAGTCAAACCATAGAGACTATAAAGGATCACTGGTTTCCAGGGGTCAAGAAGGTGGAAACAATGAACAGACTGACACAGAAGATTTATAGGGAAGTGAAACTGTTCTATATGATATTATAACGGTGGATATATGTCATTATGCTTTTGTCCACACCCATACAATATACAACACCAAGAGTAATCGCTAATGAAAACTACGGTGTATGAGTGATAACGTTGTGTCAATACAGATTCATTACTGAACAAGGTGTATGAGTGATAACGTTGTGTCGATACAGATTCATTACTGAACAAGTGTACCACTCTGATGGGCAGGCAGTGATAATGAAGAAGGCTATACATGTGTCAGGGGAGAGGGTACTGGGGAAGTCTATACCTTCCTCTCAATTTGCTGTGAACCTAAAACTGCTCTAAAATGTAAAGTCAATTTACATATACTTCCAATTATTGAATTTATTTGATTTTGCTTTTTATTTGAATAAGCCATATGATCAGATCTAATTAGAGAAGTTCCAGAGAATGTTTATTACATCAATTGTGAGAATGACAAAAGCAACTCATTTAGGACAGGGAAATATTTTGAGAAGGAATAGGAACCATTACCTGAGGTTGATCTCAACTGCTGCTCTGTAAGATCATCATCACAAGTCCTGGCTCCCAATGAGGCAGTTTCTGCAGAAGACATCAGAGTGAAAGGTAATCAGCATGCTATATCTAGCTCTCACATCATGGCAAATATCACAAGAACCCAAAATTTGGCAGTCAGGAGAGATGAATATCAGATGAAGCTCAGGTGAGTCTCCTAGTGAGCAGTAGCTGGCAAAATGAGCCCAGGGAGTGATAGGATTAGATTTATTTCTTAATTATTAGCAGCACAGAACAAACACACTGGTAGAGAAAATATAGGAGCAGGAAAGGATCATTATGATTTTTGTCATTGGACTATTTAGACAAGCATACATTTTATAGGATTATGTGTTAGAGTGACAATAGCACATTACATAAATTATGAGCATACTTTTACTTCTCTGATAAGGTACCAGAAAGCAAAGAAAAAATCATTACTGTATATGATAGCTGATGTGCCAAAGCAAACATCAGGTACTGGAGGGGGCACCTGAAGAATAAGTCCAAATCATCAGCAAATCCACATCTTTATTCTCATCTTTTATTTGAGCTTTAGAGCAAAAGAGCCAACAATGTCTTGGTTTACAAAACTCAACACCAAACACAAATCATATAGTCACCTAACTGTGTGATTCCTTTTTGCACCCTATTGTAGGGGAACCTATGGAATAAACGAAACAACTGGACCTCAGAAATTTCCTTCGACATCTCATTCCTTCTCCACACCAAGTCACCACCTGCTGTTGATTCCATTTTACCAAGTCTCTTGTCATGGGTGCTCTCTGTTCCCTCTGTCTTCTTCTCCTTCCTGACCATTTCAGCAGCCTCTATAATCATCTATATGCCTCAAATTCCCTGTCTTTCCAATCCAATCCCTCATAAAATCTTAAGAGTTATCTTTTTAGAAGATAGAATCTTGAGTACAAATCATTTCTCCATCACTTCTAGGTATGGGTGAATTACTTAGCCTTGCTAAACCTCAAGTCCCTCATGCATAAAATGAAGATAGAACTATGTAAATAGTAACAGTAAAAGAAAATAATACAACTAAAGGTGCAACATGATGTAGTCTTTAACATCTGAAAAGACCAGATGTTATTAAGAAGTTAAAAAAATGGTCACATAATTCTTAACTGCCAAAGGGAATCATGTTTACTTATATTTCTAGCAATGGCATCTCTGGTTGATTCTGAAGACTTTCATTAAACAAATAATTAACCTTGAAAATAGAAGTGCATAACAAGGCACTATTACTGCATTTACTAATTGTCTTTTCTGCTGTGTATAAAACCTTTGACCTTTAGTAGTAATCTATTTAAAAACAATACAATCATAATAAATACTCAGCGCCCCCCACACCAAAAAACCATTATGTTAAATTCATCATGAAAGAAAAAATTTATTCTCAATGTTTACTTATAAATCCATGAGTAGCTTCCAAATACATCACAGCCTTAATGGACATCCTACTTGTCACTGAAGAAGTCCACCTTCTTTCTCTTGACAACTTCTCATGTTGTTATGCCTTCATCAACGTAGTTCCTTTGACTTTGAATGCCTTTTTGTTCTTCCCCTGTTAGCCTCCTATTCTTCCCTCAGAACTAAAAGTACAGGAAGCCTCCTGTGTGCACCCATCATGATTAGCTTACACGTATGTTTCAGCACTTATCATGATGTATTAATTTGTGCACGGTCCAGGTATGTTTCCCCAATAAATTTCGATTTCCTCAAATGCAGCTTTTCATTTCATGGATTCTCAAGTAAGGACAGAGTAAGCATCAAAGTCACCTAAGACGCTTTGATAGAAAATACTAACCTACATCCTATATCCTAAAACAGATGAATCTGAAGATGAGAACTTTCTTGTAACTTCCCAGAGCTTCAGGACTCTAAATTCAGAGCTCTGTCAACTATACCACAGATAATACAAATGCAGACAATACCCCCGCTTTCTCTATATATGTATGTGTATGTGAAAACCATTTCTCTTTTTTCTAGCGAAGAATCAACATAATTTATCAGAAAATCTCTATCACTACCTCCACATACACATTTCAACGTATTATATAGGCTTGTTCAAAATGAATGTCAGTAGTACCTAGGTGACTTTGACCAAATAACTGCTATTCCTTAAAGATTAATGAAAGTAAAAATAAAACAACGACAAATTATTGAGTTCTTATCTCTGCCAGGTACTGTGATAAGCTATTTGTATAGAAACCATCGTGTAATCCTCACAATAACATAATGAGGCAATTATTAATCCTTCTTTTACAAATCAAGAAGCTAGAGATTAAATAGGTTAAAGTAATTTGCCTCAGGTCACAAAGTTAGAAACCAATAGCCTGGAATGAAATCCTTGTCTGTCTGGTATAAAAGTCTGTCAAATTATCAATGTGTCTAGTTGTAATACCACAATATTTGGGAGCCTGTAAAGGTTTGCCTAGTCTTAGCAAAGGTCAGAAACCAAGTTGTGGGGAAAGCAACTTTTCTCTAGACCAGTGAAAATTCTGCTGTTTCATAACATATGTATGCTCCTTGAATATAAAATATAACCAAATAATAATTTGGTGCCATATTAAAGTTACTTTATTTGATAGTGATTTAATGAAACATACAAAATGTCAAAATCAGAAACTGTTGTTTAATCTTACAAATTAGGTCATGTGGTACTTAGAGACTGCTCCAATGAGAGCTACTTGTACAAATAATTTCATAAAGGAATGTTTAGATCTTCAATAATGTTTCTCTCTTCATACAAATAATATAAATATTTTAATAAAGGAGTTTTTAACTTATAAAATGAAATGATTAATCTATATTCTTCTGCCTGTGTAAAATGAAATGTTTAAAACCTAGTAATGATACATAGCATCTTACAATATATCACTTTAATAACTGGTCTGTAATAACAGATCTGACTGCTGTTAACACGATTTGTCTCTTTTTCTGGTGATTTAATTAGATTACTAATTTGTGTTCTCTAGAACCTGACCTTCCTTGTTTTAATACTCTTTAAAAAAATGCCATTGACTTAGCTTTTCCAGTATTCTACCCTATCCTGTCAATTTGGTGATAATCATACATTTGAAAATTATGCCAAATTATGCTATTTTTATTAACACAATGTGGGAGTAATCAACATCATTTTCTGTGGAATAGTGTATTGATCATCGCAATCACCATCAACAACAACATTTTACAGTGTATCTTCTCTGTGCCAAGTACTGAATGATATCTTTATGTGTGTTATGACACCCATAGCAAGTGATGGAGCTGGGATTTGAACCCACACAGTTTTATTTCAGGGATAGTTCTCTTAAACACAATGATAGATTGAACCATAGTTTTTAAATCCTACAAGTAGCTTTCCTTTTTTAAATTCTGCATTGATTTCTAGTGTTCATTTTTGTCGTTCTCATTCAGGTCTGAATTCTTCTAATCACCTATTTCTTTAGCCTAACCTAAATGGTTACATCTACAAAAACCAAGCTTAATGCCAAAATGTTTAAGGTTCCCATTCCTTGAATGGTGTCTCACTCTGTAACCCAGGCTGGAGTGCAGCGGCGTGATCTCAGTTCACTGCAACCTCCACCTCCCGGGTCCCAGTTCAAGAAGCAATTCTCTTGCCCCAGCCTCCCAAGTAGCTGAGATTACAGCCACGCACCACCATGCCCAGCTAATTTCTGTATTTTTAGTAGAGATGGGGTTTCATCATGTTGGCCAAACTGGTCTTGAACTCCTCACCTTGTGATCTGCCCGCCTCAGCCTCCCAAAGTGCTGGAATTAGAGGCATGAACCACCGCGCCTGGCTGGTCAATTCCTTTTGATCATAAGAATGAAAGTTCTCACCGCCCTTTCTCTCACTACCTTTTACTGCCACATCTACCCCTAAGCCTCTCCATAATGAGTCTCCAACTCATTACTCATTTCTACCTTTTCCTTCCCTGAACAAGCAATACTTATTCTGGTGAGTAAACCGACAACTTTCAGGTATTTAATCTCAGTTCAAAAATCATCACTTTCCCATCTGGCAAACCTTCCGCCCCCACCCCAGTCCCCTCACCGCTAATTGGGGTAACAAATTTTGCAAAACTATAATCCATACAAATCTCATGGCCACGGAAAGATTTGGAATTTTAATTTTTTAACAGTCTAGATATTTATGCAGAGAATTACAAGATCAAGATATGGGAATGAATTTAACCTGTACTAGGTGACTGCAACAGCCATGCAAAATTTAGGATGCATTCAGCACAACTTTAGAGGCAACTGGAATTTTTGAAATAATGGGTATATGTTCAAGCTACCAAGCATAGTACTAATACTATTTGCCTACAAAACTTCCACATCTCACCTCCTCCCAATAATTTGCTAATGCATTAAACAATAAAGTATAGTACTATTCTTACAAAATGTTTAGCACATAAAATAAAATATATACCAACAGAGTAAATATTAAGCCAACTGGTGTAAAATAGTAAAGGGAAAGAAAAACATTTTCTGCATTCCTATGCAACATTATGAATCCCGTGTTATTTTCATTTACAATAAGCCCAACTCTTACTGTTTTTTTTTTTTTAATTGGAGAAAAGACTAAATTTTATGATAGAGTTCACAAGTGTCAAACAACCTTCACTCCGCAATCCTTCTAGTCATGCCTCTTCTGTTTTACTTTTGAAGCTTTTCCCACTTCTACTGGAGCTATGTGACTAATTGTAAAAGGATATTTTAGAGCCCATGAATACAATAAAAGATATTAGCAGCTCTCTAATTACAAACTAATAAATTATCATTTTGGGAAACCTGTTAGGTGCTAGGCATGTATCCTGCATTTCCTTACTTAATCCTCACGGTAATCTGCAACAGAAAAAAAATGACTGTGTTTATGGAAGAGATGAGATATCGAAGCTCAGACAGTTTAACTTTTTCCAAAGGCACAGAGCAGCAGAAGTGAGATTTGAAGGAGTGACTCCAAAGCTCTGTACCTCCCCACTGGATAGCACTGCCTCTAGGCAGCCCTCAGGACTCCTAAGCCAGGCAGCCTGAAAACTAAATTTTTTTCCTTCTAAAAAAAAAAAAAAAAAAAATAGCTCACATCGCTTCAAAGCAAATTCATCACAACAAGCATAATATTTAGAAGAATACATCAAATTCAACATTTATTATTATCTTAGTAGTCGATATTTTAACAATGCCCTCTGAACTTGTTTTGGCATTGCAAAAGTCAAGTCAGTGTGTTCAGATAAAGCAAGTTCACAATTAAAAATGATTTCAAGTGGTCTTCTCCATTCTTTTCCTAAGCGGATACAAAGACTGCTCTTCTAAAAAGCTGAGCAACTCAGCATGCTACCAAATGGTTTTGAGTAACCAAGCAACATCATCTTTGTTGACCTGTAGTGCTTTCTCTTAAATTATTTCTTCCAGGCAGTAATAGATTGAAGTGCATTGGATGCTCCAGTGTCAATTATCTGAATGGGGTTGGATTGTAATTTTTTATTTTCTGGAAAAGTAAAGCTCCTTTGCCCTGCCCTGTCTGTTTTTACCCAGAAGTTATTTTTATATAGTTAGGGAGTACTATCTCCTGGGGCCTCCTCAGCCAGGAATTTGTGATCACTTCTTTCTGCTTCTTCAGTCATCTATGACCTCAGTGTAATGGAGCCTCAAAAGAATTTAATAAGTTCCTGATATAAATTAGTTGCAATAAATTACTTATATATATATCTTCTTAATGTCTTATATTTTAAAGTGCTTTTATTAAAACATTCATTCTTAAATTTACTAATTCCTAATATATTTCTCCATATAAGAATCTATTTCATTTCTGATTGTTTTGAAATTAAAAGATCAAACTTCTGTGAGGATAATTTCAGTGTAAAATCGTGTTTCCATCTATCAACCAGTTGCCCAATTATCTAGATTTAAGTCCTTATAGCAGGGGTCCCTAACCCCAGGGCTGTGGATCACTATTGGTTCGTGGCTTGTTAGGAATGGGCCGCCCTGCAGAAGGTGAGCGGCCTGCAAGCAAGCATTTACCGCCTGAGCTCCACATTGCATCAGATTAGAGGCAGCATTAGATTCTCATGGTAGCATGAACCCTCTTATGAATTGCACCTGCAAGGGATCTAGGTCATGTGTTCCTTGTGAGAATCTAATGCCTGATGATCTGAGGTGGAACAGTTTCATCCCCAAACCATGTACACCTGACCACTCTGTCTGTGGAAAAACTGTCTTCCATGAAACCAGTTCCTGGTGCCAAAAAGTTGGAGACCACTGCCTTACGGAATTCATCAAAATTTCTCTTTATATTATCTAGAACAAGGTTCATTCCTCAGCATACTGTGCTGGTTTTGCTAGGTTGCTCATTAGCATAGGAAACTGATCCCTATCCATAAACTGATCCCTCTTCCACCCAACAATAGCTTTTGTTCATGGTGAGCACTGGGTAGTTATTTCAACTCTTTGCTTCCTATCTCAAAACCAGCTCTTATTTTATCATGGTAAGAACACTGTCTTAACAAATGTTTATGTGCACAATATAGTATTACAAATGTTTACTATGAGGTTTACTGTCTTAACAAATGTTTATGTGCACAATATAGTATTTTTCCCTATAGGTACAATGTTGTGCAGCAGATCTCTAGAACTTACTCCTATTACTTAACTGAAACTTTAAATCCTTTGTTTATTATAACTCCCCATTTCTCCTACCCCTCCATCCCTGGCAACCACCATTCTACTCTTTGATTTATAAATTTGACTATTTTGAATACTTTAGACTGCTTTAGTGGAATCAGACAATATTTCTGTTTTCATGATAGGGTTCATCCAATGTTGTCTCACAGCTAGTTTTTAATTCATGAAAGCCTCTATTTTCTACTCCACAGTTACTAGGTTTCTCAAATAGCTGTATACTAGGTCAAAAGTCTTTTGAAATTATTTTTTAATAGAGAAGAAAAAAATAGTTATCCAGCAGTACTTCTTTATCTTTACTTCCTTTAACTCTTTCAAAGACTCCTTACAGGGTGATATGGTTTGGATGTTTATCCCTTCTGGAACTCATGTTGAAATGTGGTTCCCAGTGTTGGAGGTAGGGCCTGGTGGGAGGTGATTGGATCATGAGGACAAATCCCTTATGAATGGTTTAGCACCATTTCCTTGGTGATAAGCGAGTTCTCATTCAGTTCATGCAAGATCTGGTTGTTTAAAAGAGTCTGGAACCTTCCCCTTTCCTTTCTCTTTTGATCCCACTCTTGCTATGTGATATGCCTGCCTTCCTTTTGCCTTCTGTCATGATTGGAAGTTTACTGAGGCCATCACCAAGAGCAGATACTGGTGTCATGCTTATACAGCCTGTAGAACCATGAGCCAATTAAGTTTCTTTTCCTTATAAATTATTCTGCCTCAGATATTTATTTATAGTGATGCAAAAATGGCCTAACATACAAAGGTATCTTTACTCTCAAGCAAGCTGCATTTCTTTGGTTCAGTCCTATTATTTGGTTCTTGGAAGCTTCTATAACTTCTCTTACACTTTCATCTCAAAGACCTGTGATGATGGGTGCCTCCCTCTAAGATTGCACTGTTTTTAAATGACTATAACCATAGAGTTGAACCAATGTCACAAGTTTTTAAAAATACTTTCTTGACTCTCTAATTTCATAATTCCCAATATTTTATTTTCATAACAATGAGTTACTTGGGCATATTTCTTTGGAGCCATTATCCATGAAACCATCATTCACTCTTGCTGTGAAGAATCAGAGAACATAATCCCTGTGTTGAAATAATGGTCAATTCTTTCTTAACTATCTGAGATGTATTCTTTTTGCTTGAGAAGTTTGAGCAAGCAAAGATAAAAGGGAGATATCAGTGGCATAAAATTGCCAACTTCTGCTATAGCAACCCTGCCCTCAGAAACCTAAGTTGTTCAAAGAAGTATTTCATTAGGAGAATGTTGGCTGCTCTTGGAGCAAGGGAAAAACACTATGGAGTTAAGAACCAAATCCAAATACACTTGGGCCTGAATCCCAGCTCCACTAGTTTCTAGCTATCTGATACTGTCCAAGTTACTTAACCTCCTTGAAATTCAGGATTCTATATGTGAAGTGGAAGCAATAGTAAATTTGCAGGATGGCAATAAGGAGAAAAGTTAATAAATACAAAGTGTATAGTACTGAATAAGTAGTAACTGTACTTATGCATAATTCTTCTCTGGCTTTAATCAATCCTGCTGAACACAAGTTACTCAAAGAAAAGACTACATCAATTTGGTACTATGGCTTTTTAGACTGTATTTATAAGTAATGTACTCTTTGTCCATCAGTTAAGTTAGTGTTTTAGGCCTTTAAAATATCACTATTATTTGTGCAGATATTTTGGAGGTAGCAAATGTTAACAAGACTAAACATTGACTTCTTAAGCATTGTAGTTTGAAAGTTTTTTGTTTTTTTTTTTAAGTAAATCCCTAAGCAAATTTTACACATGCTGCAATAACAGCAGTATATACGTCAATTTGTAAAGGTGTGGCCTTTTACAAAAATCATAGTGAGGCTGGGTGCAGTGACTCACTCCTATAATCCCAGCACTCACTTTGGGAGGCCAAAGCAGGAGGATCACCTGAGCCCAGGAGTTCCAGAGCAGCCTGGCAACAGAGTGAGACCCTGTCTCTACAAAATATAAAAATAATTACCCAGGTAGAGTGGCACATGCCTATAGTCCCAGCTAATCCAGAGGCTGAGGCAGGAGGATTGGTTGAGCCCGGAAGTTTGAGGTTACAGTGAGCTATAATCGTACTACTGCACTCTAGTCTCAGCAACAAAATGAGACCCTGTCTCAAAAAATGAAAATGAAAGTAAACAAAAGTGACAGTGACAGGATATGAACTTTGAAGGACTGGTAGTAATATACAAGTCAGCCCTACGTAAGTTTTTTCCTTGCAAAAGAAGGGATCCTCTGCTCCCCACACCAAACTTCCACCATCCACCTTCTGGTAAGAGAAAAACTTGATGATAAGTTACAAACAATCTCAGAATATATAGGCCTACAAATGTAGCAGTCTGCAAAACTCTAAAAATTTTCATCCGTACACAGATGTTGGATTTGAGTAATTTTCTAGATTATTCCCTATGTTTCAGTCACCTAAATCATATGCCTTACTGAACACACCATTAAGACACAAAACATTTATTTTTCTTGAAAACAATTCATAATGAACCCAAAGATAGATAATACTTTAGAGCTTTCACAGAGGCAGTGTTTAACAGGAAACGCATAAAATAAGAAGCTCAATAAGGAACCTTTTCTTCAATCTGTAAAAATTTAAACTTATCTATTAATATGTTGGCACCAGTGTCCTCATCTGTAAAATGGGGATACAATTACCTCCTTTCTTGCTATCACACCTAGTCACTGTAAGGATGAAATGTAAGTTGTTATCACCATCTCTAGGTGCACATGCAAAACAAATAAATAAAATCTTGCCACTATACTATCTAAATATTTAATGCCTATATATCCTGCCATGGAATGTATCACTACTACTCAAATAAACTACTCTTTACAGTTATATACATGGAAGAAATTATTGCTTCTAATAGGTAGGGTTATTTATTTTGTGAATTATATTTGGCCATAAAAGAAAATCCTCAGATAACTAGATGATGTTTTTTACCAACATGATAATTGTTGAAATAAATTTACCATTAATCTAAGATGCAATAAAGTTTCAGAAATTCTATGTAAATAATCCTTGGCTTGGAACTTTCTGCACCTCATCACATTCAAAAAGGTCAAATTTATATAGTTATATACACCAAATTATACTTATGAGAACTAACCTAGGCAATGATGGATACAAACATAAGTGAAAGAGATCTGGAAAGGAAAAGTTAGTGAAAGTATTCATAGCCCCAGAAAAGGAAGATTAGAAAAGCTATCTTGTGCCAAGAATGAAAAATGTGCTATTGGAACCTGCTATGAATTTTCGAGACAATACTTATGCATATCCATGAAATGTTTATTTAATAAATCATTCACTAATGAGTAAACAGATTGATGAGATTTGGCACATTGCTCTCTTTGGACTGTGTGAGCAGTAGAAAAAATGGTTTCTGAGACATAGCCAATTTATTTTCTCCTGTGCCTGAATGCATGTATTGGCAAAGAGTTCCTTGGATCTTGGCAGCATGGGGGTTTTAAGCAGAGGTGCCATGATCATATTTTCATCTGTGGGATGCTTTGCAGAGGATTAAGTAGAGGAAGAGGTGTCTCACTGTTAAAAAAAACAGACACTATAGCATCCATCACCCTTCAAAGTATAACTATCTAGAAGAAATTGTAGAGAAAGGTAGAACAGACATTTCACTGGAGAGAAAAGAAATGTTAAAAAGTCCAAGATTAGGTCAAGAGAAAAGATGATAAGCTCAATTTTGAACATGAATTTGAGTAAAGAGATTTAGTAAACATGTAAGTTTATGGGACTAGATCTTGGAAGTTGAATATATTTGAAAACATTATTAACCAATGACTTGTGAGTAAATGACACTTCTTAGAATATATATAGTATGGACAATGAGGGCTAAGGGCAAAACTCTAGGGAGTAAAAATTAAGAAATTAAGTGACATTGAAGAATGATAAAGGTTACTGAGAAAGAACAAAGAGGGGCTGGGAGTGATGGCTCATGCCTGTAATCCTAGCACTTTAAGAGACCAAGATGGGGGATCACTTGAAGTCAGAAGTTCAAGACCAGCCTGGTCAACACAGTAAGACCCCATCTCTACAACAAATAAAATCACAATTAGTCAGGCATGATGGAGCACACTTGTAGTCCCAGTTACTCAGGATGCTGAGGTAGGGAGGATCACCTGAGCCCAGGAATTTGAGACTGCAGGAAGCTACGATCTTGCCACTGCAATAATGAGATCATCAAAAAAAAAAAAAAAAAAAAGAGGTGGACATAGGATTGGGGAGTGATTGGTAAAGTAGTGGCCAAAGGAAAAAAAAAAAAAACCTTGGAATCACAAGTATAAAATTATACAGAGAAGTTAAGTAAAATAAAGTTATTGTCGATATCGTCAGAGATGATGGTGGCTTGGATCAAGGAGGCAGTAGAAAAACTGGTATATATTTCAAAAGAGCAGTAGATAGGACTTGCCAATGGGTCTAATGAGGAGTGGGAGAAAATGAAAAGGATCAATAATTATTCCAATCTTTTTGGCCCAAGAAATAAGAGTTAAGATGCCATTTACTAAGACGAGGGAAAATGCAGGTGGAACAAGTCGGGAGTAAAAAGAAGGTCTGAATATGTTTAGTTTGAGATTTTCTGTTTATATATGCAAGTAAAGGTGTAAAGTAGGCAAAGGTATGAAGGTGTGTGTGTATGTGGAGTGACAGGGACAGAAACAGAGAGAGATATAGAAACAGAGAGCAAGTGGAGGGGAAGAGAGGGCAATGCATTAATGATGGTTTAAGTTGTTGAGATGAGATCCAATGAGATAATCTAGAGAATGAGGGCCCATGATTGAGCCTGGGATTCATTCCTACACAAGGTATATCAAAGCTGGGGACACTATAGCAGTCTACACCCAGATGCAAGAGGTGATTTATCATTGACAATATTTAGAAGTGCCAGCAGGCCAACTTTTAGTCAGTTTTATTACTGTTTTTTCTTTATTTTAATTCCCTACAGTGAATATATTGTTTTTATTGCCTGTGCTGAGGTGAAAGACTCCCACGATTTCCTCCCAAAACAAGGAAGGACCAATGAAGAAAACTGATCAGAAATGAAGTAGGAGAAAACCAAGAGAGGATGTGGTATAGAAAGCCTAGTGAAAAAAAAAAATCTCAAACAGAAGGAAGAGGGCAGCTTGTTAAAAGCTTCTAACTACTGTAGTTAAGTGGACTAGGAATTGGTCATTAGGTTTTCCAAAGAACAGATCAACAGAGTCCTTGATTGGAGCTTCTTTAGTGGAGTGATGTGAATGCAAACACCTCCTGAACATGGGTAGTAGGGAAAAAGAAGATGAAAAAAATGGAGATGTCAAGTGTGGAAAATTCTCAGAGGAGTCTGCTTTAAAAATGACCAGGGAAATGGGGTGGTATCTGAAGGTAGATGTAGCATTAGGGAGGGTTTTATAAGTAGAGAGATACAGGGAAGGCTGAGATGATGATGGGAATGAGCTAGTGAAAAGGGAAAAGTTAATAATGCGGAAGAGAGTGAAGCAGTGACAGGTGTCATAGGATGGACCTAAGTGTAGATGTCTGAAAAACATTGAGGGTGAAAGTCAAATTATCACAAAAGTCAATGAAATTGAGACTAGGGCTTATCATCCTGAAGCTAGAGATCAGAATTATGACAATAATTGGGGAGGAGAGTTGGCAGAGTAGGAAGGACAGAGAAAAGAGGCACCAAAATGGATGCGAACAATACAAGACAGGGACTAAAAGAGAGATACAGAAAGCAGAAGCCATTTGGTTTTAGCATATAATATACACCTATTGCCTGTTTGTGATACACAGTGACTGTAATCATTTTTGTTGCATAAAAATCTGGCTAGCAATCCTATCTAGCTATGAACCAACACCACTACTTTTTCATTTCTCATGGAGGCTATAAGCAATAAAACTTCTCAACAAAGATGAAAATCCCTGTGAAACATAAACAAGTTTCCTATTAAACTCTCAAATTAAGTTTTATGGCAATACCATCACACTGTAATTTTTGTAATATTCCCAAGTTTGATCAGAAAAACTAAGCAATATATAAGGCATATGGCACACGTATTTTAGGATTTTGGCCCGGGATGATTAAAAGGCCTCAAAAGTGTGTGGCAAACTGGTACTTTTCTCCACACACTCATTAAATTTGCTGTCATGACTAATCAGATGAAGCACGTCATAATCATCACTAGTGTAAAAGGTGACATATAGGCTAAAGTCACACTGCCATAAACATCTTATGATTCAAACAAAAAATGATTGCGCGAAAGAGCAAATATGTCATTATAATACATGATAATAGCAAATAGTAGGGGAAAATGAACTTAAGTATGAGCAATTAATTCATAAATGATTACCAGGATTCAAAAGTTCAAAAAGATGCAAAATATATGGTAATCTGTAAAACAATAAAAAGTGAGTTTGAAAGGATGAGGATATTGGTGGTAAAGAAATTGAATTTTTAAAATCATTTATTTTTGTTTACTTCACATATACAAACTAGAAGTAAAAACATCTCTACTATGGTAAATAATTTCAGCCAAAGGCAGAATTCCCTTTGGAGGATTTTTAACAATGCTGTTACTGAGTACATAGAAACAATAGCAAAAATATATTCACTGAAAAATGTAAGTAACATAGGAATAAACTGCATCTTTTATATGGCCAATATTTTTGTAATGTTCTCATACATTTTATATCTCTTTACTCTGATCCTCACTTTTGTCCTCAGAGGAAGCAGATGTTGTATCACCCTAAATATTCTAGAACTCTATATCCAGAGTGAAGAAAACCAACCTCTAATATGCCCAAGTTGCTTGCAAGGGTTGAAAATACACTGCTTTTTGCATACACTATTAATTGTTGGAAAGAATCTCTTATATACACACACAAAATTAGAATGTAATAGGGTGAGGCCAAATGGAATATTGGAGAATCAGTTTTCATGTATTCCAACTCTGCACCCCATCTTTCCTGTGATGCCTGTGAAAAGGTTTCACAGTACTTACAAGCTGTTGGTGGGGCACTCTGTCTTCCTGCTTCCTGCCAAATGCATGGAGGTAATCCTGTCTCACCAAAAGTCCTATAGACAGATACAAATAAACTTCTCCCCATTGTTCTCCTACAAGAGCGGCACCCACCATGAATGTTCCATTTCACCTCATGTCTACTTCACCTAATGGCCTAGCTCTGGGTTTATTTATATTTACATATTCAAGGAGTATATATTGAACACTTACTAGGTGCAAGACACCCTGATAGTCCTGTTACGGAAGTTCCAAAAGAATAGTTTATAGCTATTTCTGTTTAATCAATCCTTTTTATTTAGAAAGACATAAAAATGACTTACATTATTCCACATTCCATAAAATATTTCCACTATATTTATTCAGCATAAATGACATTCATAGGCTAACACAAATATAAGCTCTCAATGTTATAAATAAAACAGAGCCCCTAACACTGTTTTATTAAAACTACCAAAAGTCCATCAAAATCATGAGGAAAAAGGAATACCTTTTTGCTAGTTAAAAAAAAAAAAAAGAAAAAGAAAAAAAAACCCTTATGAGTGTCTTGTTTTTCTAAGACCAGCTGAGCGGGCGCAAAAGAACCAGCGGGTAGGCAAGTGTAACAGCAAAACTGCACGTTTATTTTGGTAACCTAAGGTGTGCGGGAGAAGTCTGTCCGCCTCCGGGGAAGGAGGCCGGCAGAGTCCCCCCGTGGGGCTCTCGGACGGACTTCCCACAGTCCCGACATCAGGACAGGAGTGGGGCTGCAAGAAGGCCGCCTGGCTCAATGGCTCAATGGCGGAGAGCGGCTTTTCTAGGAGTGGGAGGGCAATAGGTGGGGCATCGGCCTGTCAGGGCGTTCCGCAGGTGCCACCAGGTAAATCTTGGTCTCTTCAGATTGACGTCACCTGGCGCATGCCCAGTTGGTCTGCACCCTCCCTGGGCCCCGGCTGCATTTTCGCGTGCGCGGGAAGAGTTGGTGGTGAAGAAGAACCCGGAAGTGCACCATCTTGCCTCCGTTCGTCCAAACAATGAGCATATTACTTCCCCTCCCCCTCCCACACTAGTTTAAAACATTTTGTCTGAAAGGGGAAAATGTAGTGCCTTATTATCAGGGCCCCTTCACCCTGCCTAATCAATCTGAGAAGTTTTCTATAGTCACCAAGCTTCAACCTTTAGTGGGATCCTTGGCTCCTCCTTCATTGCTTCTGTTTAGTTGGTAAGTTTACTCTGGATTCTCTCTCTTTTTTTTTTTTTTTTTTTTGGCAAGGCTCGTTGTGTCACTCAGGCTGGAGTGCAGTGTCATGAACATGGCTCACTGCAGCCTCAACGTCTTAGGCTCAATGGATCCTCCTGCCTCAGTCTCTTGAATATCTGGGACTACAGAAATGTATCATCATACCTGGTTAATTTTTTAATTTTTATTTTTAGTAGAGACAAGGCCTCCCTGTGTTGCCCAGGCTTGCTTAGTCTCAAACTCCTGGGCTCATGTGACCTTCCTGCCTCGGCCTCCCAAAGTGCTGGAATTATAGGCGTGACCCACCGTGATTGTTCTTGATTCATTTTTAATGCTCTTTTCTATGTGTTGGGCCCTACCTCAGTGCCAGCCTCCCAGTATGTTGACTGGCTTTGAATGAGCTCTCTGCCTCCAGGTCCTCTTGCTTCCTAAAACACCTCTTCAACAATACCATTCATACACTCAAAAGCTTTGGTACTTTCTTATTTTCTCCTTTATCAAATCCAAACTTCTTTGCTTGGCTTTCAAGGCATTCCATAATCTTAACTATCTAGTTCATTTTTCTTTTTCTTTTTTTTTTTTTGCTTTCTCCTAAATGGTCATGAATAGTCTTTCAGTTTAGTTTCTTGCTTCTCCTGCAGTCTTATCAATTGTCTTTCATCTCTGAGTCTGCATCATGCCATTCCTCCTCTTAACCCTAAGGACAATGCCAAAATAAACAAAATAAAGAAACACACAAAGAGAGAAGTAAATAAAACCTTATTTCATTTTCCTACCCTACTCAATTTTCATGTCCTCATACCTCCATCAGCTATATCAAATCCCACAGTTTCAATGTTCCTCTAAATCATTACTGAACTTGAATTCCCTCAAAATGTCCTAACTCACCTGATTTATGGTGACAAGTTCATTGATTCTGTCCTCTAGGCAGCCTCGAAACTCCTTGAGGGCAGGGAACTTCCACTTTTCTATCTCTCACAGCCCCAGGCCAAATGCTAAACCCAGAGCTGTTGCTCAGTGGATTCCTTTCAAGTGATTTCTACAACCAATAATGGTAGTAGTAGAAGAATCTTCCAGATACTAAAGTAGGCTCCTGTTCTCCACTTCATTCTGATTCTGATTCCAATTAATTCATCGAGTATTTGCCACATTTACTATTAGATGCAAGTATCTGGTATTCTTGCTCAATGGGACAGGAGTTTAAAATCCAACTGAAATAGGCTAAAGAGGGAGACAAGTTCTTTACAGTTATATGCCAGCTTTCTTAGCAATTCTTTCTCCTTTTCTCTCCCAATGCACATTTTAGAAATAAGTTACCCTGCACCGTTTTCCTTTTCCTAGTCCCTTCTTGTTACTGGTTTGTGAATGTGTAAGTCGTATGCATTTAATTCTTTGAAGTCCAAACACATTCTTGCTTGAAATAAAAGCTCTGGAGGATGAAATAAGACTATACAATTATTGCAAAATGGTAATAAAATCACCTCCCCACACTTCCCTTGAGGACCACGGTCAAGGAAGATCTAGCTGAGAGGGCTGAAACAGACTGTCAACTTGACTTTTAATTTTACGAACTATGGGAGTTTGGACAAAAAAATCTTCAAAGGGTCAATATCATTTCTACAAATGAGAAGAAGACTGAGTGTGAAAAGGCTGCTTTGAAGCAGGCTCAGAGAAAAAAATCTTAAGAGCAAATATCAATAGTACTTTCTCAATTTCTCATTTTTTTTTTCTTTAAAAGGGCTTTTCTTTCTTTTAAGCACAGGAATTGCAGTTAAAAATTATTTTATAACCCTTAAAATGAAAACATTTGCCTATCAAGCTCCAACAATCCACATTTTATTCTATCTGTAAAGCATATCATTTGGCCTCCTGCTGTTCCATTTAACTTTAGCTGAACCTTTTTTTTTAATTGTTTCCTAATCTACTCTAATTTGCTTAAACCCCTGATCTGCCATTTCTCAAACTGTTTGTTTACATCTCACTGGAAATGTGTAACAGTTAACAAAGTGTTTTAAGAACTAGAAATAATGATAGAGTTAGACATTTTAATTAATAGCATAAAAGACATTTAAGGCCAGGGGCGGTGGCTCATGCCTATAATCCCAGCACTTTGAGAGGCCAAGGTGGGTGGATCACCTGAGGTCAGGAGTTCGAGACCAGCCTGACCAACATGGAGAAACCACATCTCTACTAAAAATATAAAAATTAGCTGGGAATGGTGGCGGGCACCTGTAATCCCAGCTACTCAGGAGACTGAGGCAGAAGAATTGCTTGAACCCAGGAGGCGGAGGTTGCAGTGAGCCGAGATCGTGCCACTGCACTCCAGCCTAGGTGACAAGAGCAAGACTTTGTCTCAAAAAAAAAAAAAAAAAAAAAAAGACATTTAAATTAACACACAGGCACTCACAGTTCCCTAGGTGGCAAGAGCCATATCCGGCTAGGAGATCCTAAGATGAAAACAACCTCCTTGTGCCCTCAAGGAGCTTGAATCTAGAGAAGGAGACAAAACAACCACCCACCATTATGAGAAAGGATATGCAGGTAATAGGAGCCAAGTATTCTTGAGGCAAAAGAACCCAGAACAATCAACTTGGTGGGAGAGGGAAGAATCAGTGCAATAAGTATCTTATCCTCTATTATGACATTTTAAAAAATGTTCTATCTAGGAGAAATAGTTTATAGACAAATGATAAAATAAGGACAAAGATCATCTTTTAAAACCTTCCATTCAACCTATATAAATAGCAAAATATGGTAAAAGTGAATAAAGTGATGCTGAATTGGGAATCAGAAGCTTAGGCTGCACTATGAATTAGCTTTGTGACTTTGAGTCATGAAACTACAGGGAGCTTCTGCTTCCTGAGCTGTAAAATGAGGGGGTGGACCTAGGTGAGTTTAAGGATCCTTTTAGCTTTCCCATTATCTGAACATCCGCAATTATTTTTGTCAAATTACAGGTACTAGCAACAAGGTTAACGACAAGATCTCATAAGACTGGACAATAATTCACCTTTACCTCATACATGTTACTTGTGAGTGCTATGGTTTGAATGTTTATGTCGCCCCCTAAATTCATGTGTTGAAATCCTAGCCCCCAAGGTAATGGTATGGGGGGGGGGCGTTTGGGGTTAGTGTCTTTATAAAAGAAACTGCAGGTCAGGTGCAGTGGTTCAAGCCTCTAATCTCAGCACTTTGGGAGACCAAGGCAGAAGAATTGCTGGAGTTCAAGACCAGTAGTTCAAGACCAGCCTGGGCAACATAGTGTGACCCTATCTCTACAGAAAATAAAAAATAAAAAATTAGCCAGTCGTGGTGGCACATACCTGTAGTCCCAGTTATCCCAGAGGCTGAGGCAGGAGGATCATTTGAGCCCAGGAGTTTGAGGCTACAGTGAGTCGTGACCATGCCACTGCACTCCAGCCTGGGCAATAAAGCAAGACCCTATCTCAAAACTAAATAAATAAATTTTAAAAAATAAAATACAGGGCCAGGCACGGTGGCTCACGCCTGTAATCTCAGCAGTATGGGAGGCCGAGGTAGGTGGATCACGGTGTCAGGAGATCGAGACCATCCTGGCTAACACGGTGAAACCCCGTCTCTACTAAAAAGGCAAAATAATTAGCCTGGTGTGGTGGCGGGCGCCTGTAGTCCCAGCTACTCAGGAGGCTGAGGCAGGAGAATGGCGTGAACCCAGGAGGCGGAGCTTGCAGTGAGCCCATATCGCGCCACTGGACTCCAGCATGGGCGACGGAGAGAGACTTTGTCTCAAATAAATAAATAAATAATAAAATGCAGAGTGATAGCTAATCCCTTCCACCATATGAAGATACTGCAGGAAGGTGACATTTATGAGAAAGTGGGTCCTCACCAGACATCTAATTGGCTGGCACCTTGATCTTGGACTTCCCAGACTGCAGAACTATAAGAAATAAACACCTGTTGTTTATAAGCTACCCATTGTACAGTGTTCTGTTATAGCAGCCCAAACAGACTAAGACAGTGAGCTTATATTTACAGCCTTCCTTTCTCCCATTCCCTTTCACATTATTAGCCTTCTGGTCCTTTGTATTTGCATAATCCTTAATACTTTTCAAAGTATGTCATGTTCATTATCTCAAGTCTTCTGAGTAACTCCTCCACATTCTAACCATACTGCAAATAATTTCCCTCACTCTCTTACTAGACCTACCTCTTATAACCTTATTCATTCTTATTCATTCTTATTTCATATTACTCTGCTTTATGCTTAACTCTTTTCCCCTTTCTTTTCTTCTAAAGGAACTAGATACATCATTTTCTACCTCCTTTCCACCCTCTTTCTCCATTATAGGCTATTCTGAATCACTGCAGTGGATTTGTTTTTGACTGAGTGCTTAAAGCTGAAACCTCAAAGAACAGAAGCACAAAGGTGACTCTGGATCCTACTACTGTCAGTTTGATTTAGAGACCATCTTTCTAAGATGGTTTCTTCAAAAATACAATGGCCCTAAGAAGCTCTGAAGTTAGGAGCTTGTACAAGGGGAAGGAGATTTGGTCCGTGCAGGCAGGATGCTAGAGAGGCACCAGTCCCTCACTTGAATGCATGGTCAGATTAGTGGAGTGGGGTTTCAGGGATGGTGTTACACACAGTAATGCCAAAGAGAGTGGCTCCATCTTTCAAAATGTAGTTTAGGTATATATCAAACTATGTTTTTCTCATTTTCTTTCAGCATTCTTAAGGAACAGCATTTGTTTTTTAAAACTATTAGTAATCTAGTGGAAGTTATAGACCTTCTTCATATGAAACTGTACATATGAATAATTTTGTAGACAATTACAAGAAGCCATGGAATTCCTGGGTCCATGGGTCTCAGGTTAATAAGCTTTGCCCAAATAGCCTAGATAAGCTCTTTTGTGGATGTTACATAACTCTAAGAAAAGTAATCTCCATTCTCTTTGATCACATTGTTGTAAAACTTTTTCATTTACCAGAAAACCAAGGATTAAGTCATCTAATTGGAACAGTCAAATGTTTTAGCTTCTTTTTCATTTTTAATAATTATTAATGAGAATGTTGGCAGGGCAGGGTGGTATACACCTGCAATCCCAGCTACTCAGGAGGCTGAGGTGACAGGATCACTTGTGCCCAGGAGTTCAAGGCTGCAGTGAGCCATGATTGCACCACTGTACTCTAGTCTGGGTGACAGTGTGAGACTCTGTCTCTAGATTTTTTTTTTAATTAAAAAAAAGACAACGTTATGGAAGAATAGCATTATGAAGGTTATTGTTAAACTACACGGGCATATCTACACGAAGACAAATTAGCTGATCATTAATATAAAAGCAAAAAGAACTCCCTTTTAAAGAAAAAAAAAAAGATTGCATTTTTTTTTCTGTAATAAAAGTCCAAAAGGAAGCTAATTTTTTAAACTGAAATAATCAAATGTTTTGGAATCATATGCTTACATATTCCCAAGAAATGTTATTCTAGGAGATTAGAAGTGCTAATGGGCCTCTCTAAACACTTAACTCTTACATAGAACACAGATTATTAAATGTACGATGAATAACAGCAGACAAATGTCACCTAGAGCATGTAGATTACCAAGAGAACATTCATTGTTTCTGTATTCTGGTTAGTTTCAGGCATAATCTTGAGAATTTCAATTCTAGACAAAAAATATTTTCAGAAAGGCATAAAAGTTCCAGTATGCAAAGCAACTTCATAAACTGTAATATGTATTCTACAAAAAGTAGGAAAAATTTTGATTTGAAAACCAAACTTAAGAGGAAGAAGATATTTTAAACTTTCAGCTTGGTTTTTAAATAAATTTGATTTCCAGACATCTTTTTTAATTCTCCAAAAATCTCAAACTCAAATTTTATCACCTAAATACCTAAGAGAAATATGGAAACAATGAAAGATGATGATATTTTTTGGCTCACTAACTTTTGTAAAGTTCTTTTTCTTCTTATAATAAACTTGTGAATATTTTCAATTAAAAAAAAATTCTTATGAGATTGTACTGGGGAAAAAGGTGCTCTTAGAAAAGTTTAGTAAAATCCAGAAATAGAATAGATTGAAAAATAACAGTGTTTATTTAAAATCATTTGCTAAGAAACAGAGAGTTCTTCCCCTTCCCCCAATAAATCCCAAAGTCAAGACTTTTCTTACAAAATACAAAAGCATGTTAAAAAGATTATAAAGAAAAAAATTTTTAGAATTTTTACTTTTATGCATAAGTATATATTAGTAGCGTTAAAGGTCCTGGGAAACGCCATGAAGCAATTTAAAAATTGAGGCTTTTAAATACCACGATAGTATATAATTCTTGCCCCACAGCTGCCACCACTATCTTAAACATCCATAATAATAGTTACCATTTGCAAATATGTTAATAAAGCTTAACTGGCTCTTGAGAAAATTAATCCAGTTGAATGCCATCAAATAAATTAAAAAATATATATATAAAACAACAAATTTTACCTGCAATTGTAAATTACAATAATATGTTAGACAGAAAAGTTCATTCACTGTGTACCACAAATTCATTTTTTTCCTTACATTCTTTATGGAACCTACAAATATAACTCTTTCCTTTCTTTAACTCATTGAAGTTAAAAGATAGAGATAAATGCTTAAAAATTACAGATGTTTGGCTGGGCGCGGTGGCTCAAGCCTGTAATCCCAGCACTTTGGGAGGCCGAGACGGGCGGATCACGAGGTCAGGAGATCGAGACCATCCTGGCTAACACGGTGAAACCCCGTCTCTACTAAAAAATACAAAAAACTAGCCTGGCGAGGTGGCGGGCGCCTGTAGTCCCAGCTACTTGGGAGGCTGAGGCAGGAGAATGGCATAAACCCGGGAGGCAGAGCTTGCAGTGAGCTGAGATCAGGCCACTGCACTCCAGCCCTGGCGACAGAGTGAGACTCCGTCTCAATCAAAAAAAAAAAAAAAAAAAAAATTACAGATTTTTGAGGGTACACATGAAATAAATATTTATGACTATTAGTTAACATGGATAAAAGTAAAAATATCAATATTCATTTTCTGAAAAGCATATTTTCTGTTTCTTAAATTTGGCTTAATAATACCTAATGCTATTTACTGTATGAGAAATTTGAAACCTAAGTTTGTCAAATATACTTGTACCGAAATCCAACTAAAAGAAATAATGTCTGTTCTTTATTAGACAGTATGTACAGAACTCAGAGCTCCACTGCTAAGGTTGAGAGTGCACAACTCAACTAATTACAAGTCTAAAAGTTTTGTGAGTTTCACCCCAGGTGTCACAAGCTAAAATTCCAGGCCTCTGTCATTCCCTGAAACATCTGCAACAGAATTTAAAATTCTTGATAAATGAGATAAGCAAAAGCATTTACTTAATTAGATTTTTAAAGCACATTTATTAACTCATGAAGTAAATCAATGAAAAGTTTTATACCAAAAAGCAACGTGCAAACAAACAATACAACTTAATCTTTCATTTAGAAGTTGATGTCCTAGATGATTTTTACTTAATGCAATTATAAACATGATTTTCTTAATATTGGCTCAATTAAATACAAGCTCATGCTAAAAATAATTAACTCCTAAAGTTAAACTATTTTAAAGCAATTGAGACAGGTGTGTTCTTGACCTTGATGAAGTTTTCCGTTTCTTATAATCTATAAGTAATCCAAGATACAATCTATAACTTTGTATATATATGTATAACCTAATAACCTAATGCATAGAAGCATCTGATTGTATGTTTATCTGGAGTAATCTGTTTTGGTGTCTTCCCTGCCAAACCATTTCTGGTGTTTCAAGCAGGGCAATGACAGCATACACCTTCTTGTTATTATTTATGTACAGAAGGCCAAACCGAATGTCTGGGTGGGTCTCCAAACACATAAAATCAGTAGTTTTTTTTTTTTTTTTTTCCATCCACAGGACCCAATTACATTTAAATAAACTAACTCCTAGTGAAAGACTGGCTCTAACAGAGAATACCACACAACCACAGACACTGAAATTAAGTCACAGTCATAAGTATGGAAGCCACCAATATATTGTTAAAAATAGTCTGTAGTGCATCCTCTTACACACATGGACAGTCAAATAATGCACATTAGTTATAAAAAGAAACTGCTCCTTTTCTTTCTATGAGGTGCATCCTTCGTGAAGATTTCCTAATTTTAAAAGTTTTCTGTCTCAGGCTAAATGTGTAAAAATACCAACAGGGGCCCTAAGGACTCCTCTGCTCACAGAGGCAGAAAAACTGTCACATGGGGCTCTGGCTTTAAAAGGGTGGATCCTTTGGCTGATCCTGGAGTGGCAGAGACTGACAAACGTGGGAAAGTCCTCAGCTATGAGATGAGGGTTTAGCTTGTGGGCTCTTGGTCAATTGAAAGGTTGCATTAAATGTAAATTATAGGACTGCTCTTTAGATATACACCGCTTCCCACCACGTGAAAGTCAAGCAGAGCGTGGCGCTCATTCAGAGATGGCCTGGTGGTAGCTTCTTAGCAAGGAGGGGAAGCAAGGTAGCCATGAGCAATTATTATCGCCATCTCTGAAGGACAGAAAGGAAGGAAGGAAACATTTTTATAGAGACCTATATTAAATTTCCTTTTTAAAATGCCTCTATGTATTTCTCGTTCCAATTTATATGAAAAAATATTAGTTTTAAAACTACAACAGAACTGGCAGTAAATATATCCGCAACAATTGTTCTTTTATTAAATATTTATTGAAATAAATTCCTGTGCTTTCTCATTTTTCTTCTTCTGGTTCCAATATTTATTTACAGCTGATTATTAACATCTGCCAGTATAACGGTTTCATCCATACAGAAGCCGAAGGGTAAAAAAGTCACACACACCCTTCTAACGTGACCTGTAGTTAGACAGAAAACAGTTTTCCCAGTCACTGCTTGGCTTCCTGTCTGTGACCTCTGAAAAGCATTGGAGGCCAGGGTTAATGGCCTTTCCAATCTCTGTGATAAGAATTCATTTTGTTCTATTACCAGCAGTTATCTGAGGAGCCTGCTGCATCACTTCAGCAGGGTTCAATCAATGAGAGGACCTAATGAAGTAACCAGCTGTAGCTCTATTTCCCTGGCCAGCTCTATCAGACAAATAAGATCTATCAGTCACATCTTAAGGCTGATCCTAGACACAGCATCCTCACATGCTGAACTCGTATGCATATGAACTAACGATAGCCCGCCATTTCTTCTAAAGCTTCCCTTTTGATATAGCTTTTCTAATGCTGAAAATGAAATGAAATAACTTCTGAGATGTTACTTTAAGAGGACAACAATGCAAGATAAAAGAAGAATGAATTTGCAGAACAGTTAGAAGAGTTTATAACAATAACAAATGTTAAAATTATGTGGCATCCAAGCTTAGGCTCTTAACTTGGCAATTCTCGAATATTTACATTTTAGGTTGATATTTTTTAATCTTCAGAAAAATGGGGAAGGATGAAAAGTTATTATATTCAATTTTATCATATTTATTGACAGAAGTTTAATGATAGGACTTGCATTTTTGACTGGGGCTTCAGAATAAAAATGCAATTATTCTGTATTTTTTACTTTTTGGTCAAACATCAATCAACATAAGACCATAAGTTAACTCTGGGTTATTTTATATTATCAGATATCACTAATCACACAAATAGAGTTACTATAAAATTCTATTATTTATACATTTTAATTTTTAAATTACTAGTTTGATTCACCTTCCCAATCCAAAAGAGCATTTATTAATGGTATTTTTACACATGGAAATTTTAGAAGGGAAAACAAAGCCTAGCACCTTCAATTAGTGGCCTCATAAATGTATTAGACAGTCATTAGAAGTCCTATTCAAAATTAACTCTTTTGTGGAAAGGGGTACTGATAATGCTTCTGCAGTTTGTAGACTATTTCTCAGGGAAATTTTGAATGGTTCATAGGAAGCCAAGAATAAAATATTCATATTTGCTGATAATGATGAAAGCTACAAGTACCTTCATTTACTTTATTAGGTTAATCACAATGAACTTCATGTGATACAATCCGTATTCTTTTAAATTGGCTGCTTTCTTTGTCAAACTGGAAAAAACAAAACATGGCTATGTGCTGTTATGCTGAAGAGATGTTATCTAAGGGAAGCTACACAAATAAAAAGCATTTTGCTAGCCTTGTGCTTGATAACCACATTCACACATGCAAAAATACCCTGTTTCATTAGAAAATAATGGTTTCAGTATTGCCAATATATTATGATATAAAAGTACCAAAGACTATATCCCAAATGTCTAAATTTTTAGGGGTATGTCACACTGCTTTCTTTTTCAAATTGCAACCACAGAAATGTTTGAGTGATACGGGTATGATATCCAGATGGTCTTTTCATTCAAACCTTTGGAGATGTAAATGAAAGATTAAGGTGCACTAGATAAGGGGCTAGATGTAACAGAAAAAAACGATCCTGATATTAAAGGAAAATAAGGTGTGTGTGTGGGGTGTGTGTGTGTGAGAGAGAGAGGGAGGGAGAGAGAGAGATAGAGAGATTCCTGGAACTCTAACCATCTAGGTAAGTGTGAAAAGAACTGCAATATCTTTGCCGAATATGTAAACAGATAAGAATATGCCTAGCAGGCATTTTGGGAACATCTGTCAATTTTTTATAGAACACAATGATTGTGGGCTATTGATTGCATTTAAACAAAGTTGTTGCAAAAAAATCAGCTAACAATTCGTGTAGAAAGGGCCAATCAATATTTAAATGACTCACTTTATTGATTTAAAATTAACTTTCAATTAAGAGATCCATAGGACTCTTAACTGCGACACTTATCCATTCAAGAGAAAATAAAGGTACATTTATCGATACACTTAAACAGCAGTGGCTGGTTTCCTATCGATTCAGTCATTTGCGCTGGGATTCGTTAGCGTCATCAGCCTTTAACTCGCTTACTAGGTCTTCGCAGTGTACAATACTGCAAGATGTAGGAATGCGCAAAACAACACAAAGAAAGGATAGAAATTTAAACAGAATTAAAAGATATAGGAAAAGGTAAGTCAACCTTACACTTTTATTTTCCTTTTAGTATTACGGAAGGAAGAATGTTTAGATAGATTATTTGGGTAACTATTAGAAAAATAAGGGCTATTTTTCAAAGCAAGTGGTTTGATATGGCACATTTTAAAACTGTGTAAACAAATGAAATCTTTGACAATTGACTATTACAAGATTTATTGGCTTCTATTGACTAACAAGAACACTAACTTACATATACTGGTTATATCTTAATCAATGGTAGCTAAAAATAACAGTTTGTGGAATTTTTTAAAGACAATAATTATATTTTCTATTGGAAATACTGTATACATGTGTTTAAGGCCATATTTATTCAACAGTATTGCATGGGAACCACACAAGGCTATGTTGTATTATTTTGATAATCTACCAGTTATTACATTTTATAATTTATTTTTGTCAGGGTTTTCATGAAGAATAAAACTAACACAGAAAATTAAACTATTATATAATATGGATGAATAAATATAAACATGCACAGATAAGATTTATACATGTATTTCAAAATCATTACCATCCACCTATTTGTTGTGTCTTTATCGCCACTAAAAGGGAACTCTGGATACAGAAGGAGGCATTGATTGTAAATCTTTAACTCCAATTTCTAACATTATATGAGAAGAACAAAACTGAATGATCTCCATGGGGAATGGCATCTTAACAGGGCTGAGTCTCCAACAGCCTGATTGTAATATGCGTGGCCAGTGTTACTCATTTTTCAGGAATTCAAAACTATAGGTGTTACTTTTTGGTTTAAGATAGTAATGCCCCCAGTCTATACCACATCTCTTATAGCCCAATGCTCTTGTCCTCTTATTCTTCATTATACAGAGCTGTCTGTATGAGAAAGAAGTTATCCCAAACAGAAACTCCTTCCTCATTTACTGACATGCAATTCCTGGTAGGAAAGAGAGAACTGCCAATCGAATTCTGCTTATTCAGAATATATTTTTAATCATCTTTACATTTACTGTGAATCTTCATTTGTTCATTATATCCAGTATGGATACAAAAGATGTTTTCAGTAATTTAAAGGTTAGCCTTTAGTTTTTCTCTGTGCACTGTCTTTGGTGGTTCTGCTATACCACTTGTGTTTTTAGATTTGCTCTGAACTTGTAAGAAAAATTTGGAGTAGATGGAAGAAAAAATATCACAGATTCAAATGTTCAGATAAAAGAAACCCCTCCTACAAAATTAGTTTAATCACATAATATTAGTGTAACAGAATTTGGATATATTGTGATGACTACATTTACCAAAAAGTGCATGATGCCATTATTTCCAACTAGAAATCAGATGATGATGTTAATTAAGTGATAGCAAATGGCAAAGTATGCCTGTCACAGGCCTCTCTGATCTGCAGAGAGAGATGTGTGGTTCCCAGCCTAAACACTCAGGAGTAGTAACAATTGGCTTAAGCACTATTCAGTCCCAAGATGCCTCGAATAGGGGATTCACTTTAATTTCACACTTCCTTATCATATCAAAGAGGTGAAAAATGCATCTTTATGAATTGGCTTGCAAGGACCAAAATAACAAAAGCAAAAAAATCAAAAATGGTTTGGATTTTATCCTAGTACCTAAATTCTCTTTAAGAACTCTTGGGGACACTTGGAAATGACTATAGAGAAATATATATATTTTAAGATTCAAGCTATAAATCCATGTAACAAAAATAATTAAAAGTTTAGTTCTTTTTTAATCTCTTGAAAGTTATAAACTTCCAATTGTATTATGAAAAAGAAAGTATAGAACTACCTGAAAATACCTGTTCATTGGACCTAACTGAAGTATTGTCTCTGTCAGATAAATTACCATTACCTCAGCCAGATTTACACCTCTTAAAAAATTATTTGCTAAGATTTTTTTCCTGTGTCATTAATCCCATTTTATCTATAACCAAAAACAATTGAACCTACCATTCTCACTGCAGGCTTTGGAGAATGTTGACTACTTTAGTAAGAACGACTCTGAGTCTGCTCCCATAGTTCACTGGTCAGATCTCAAAAATTTCATATGGCCATCTCATCCTTTCCCTGTGTTCACTCGTTATCATCTTAATAACATAAGACATCAAATGGTTTGGAGCTAGGAATCTTGTCTTTTGGATGATCATGCTATGTGTTATTTGAGTGGGATGTTGTAATTTAACAGTGATAGAAAAGGAGATCTGCTTGAAGATGATGAACCATGCTGAGTGAGTCATGAGAAAGTGCAGGCAACACATGCCTAAAAGGCAAACCCAGTGATTCCTATAAAGGATGGGAAATGAAGGTTATCTAATTTCTGAAATTCCCTTATCTTGCTTGATCTGCTTTTGTAGTGTTTGTTTCAGGATCATTATTGTATTTTTTACAATAGATCAAAGACATGGTTGATAAGACTTGATTCTAGATAAACTTGTTACATTTCAGATATCTTACAATATATGAAATCTCACAGCATGGCTAGTTTATTTAAACCTTTTTTTTCCCCTAAAGGCATACTTACACCATAATTTCAGAAAGGTTTCATATCACTTTACCCAAATCATGGCTAAGATGGACACAAATAATTACAGGAATTAGTGCTACAGGGTGTAAAATTGTTCTTCTTGTAGAAGAGGTGCATTCATTTCATTCTGGAATTCCCTGCTGAGACATGATGTGTGCAAACTATCTAAGGACACCGTAATCCTCTGATGCTTATAAAAAATAGTAAAGTTGCATGTAATCTCTGACTACAAAAAAAAAAAAAAGCCTAAGTGTCATTCACACCAAGGACAAATGCCAAGTATTCTCTGCTGAGCTCACTGATGATTTTTGTTCTGTAGAGAAAAAGCCAGAAATTATGAAAATCATTATTTTCAGCCTCAATGGAAGTAAATGTAACAGATTGAAACTTCATATCAAAAATTCAAAATAGCTATATATCTTTCGTGCACACCAAATTAGGTAGTCCTTTACGATCTGATTTCTTTTAGATGCATTTTTCTCTTTATCTTTTACAACAATCTTATTTTTAATATTACAGCTGAAGTGAGTATCCCTTACCAAAGTCAGTGGCTATCTTCTGGAAAATGTGGAAACAAATTTGGTCATGCACCATATGCCATTTGATTAACTGTTCAAAATGGAATAACAGTAAGCTACAGCACATGGAAGGTCACATGAGGGATTTTTAACTTCTTGCTCAACCACAGAAAATCAGGCAGCGTTAGGCATGAAGACCACTTTCTTACCCTTGTATGCCACTGATTAGTTCAGCCTTAGTAGAACAGAAATCCTTAATCTTCTCTTTTTAATATTGAAGAGGTAAACCCCTTTCACCTGCATGTGGAGGCTGCCTTTTCATCAAAGCTCAGGAGATTCCAGCAACAAAATCAATGTATGCATGTTCAGAGCAGTTTTCAGGGTTTTGTAAGACAAATCTCTCAAACGGGGGCTAGTTTAATGCTATTGAGCTGTGCTTCGATCTGACCCAGTGAGTGAACAACACAGCAACAGTTCACTTTCCAGGGCTCAGGCTATAGGAGGAGGGATCCTTCCCCACAAATGCAGCTGTGGAATTTCGCCATGACCTCTCACCTCACTTAATCCGACTTTAAACCTTCCAGTGGATTGGTTAAATAAATAAATATTTAAAGGTAACCCCAAATCAACAAACATAATTAATTAATTTCTTTCTTCTATGTTAATAAACTACACTTGGGGAAGTTTCCACCCTGATGGAGTGCTTTTCCAGGGGCAGGGCAAATTCTGCAAACTCAGGTCTCCTTTCTAAAGGCAATATTTAAAAAACCAGTGAAAATGATAATATACATGTATTTTTCTCTTTTCTTCAGTATATAGATTTGTTGACTGAGTCAAGAATAGTAATTTGTTTTAAATGGAAGTATTTATTTTTGGGTATTTATGGTACTCACTAAAACTGCTTTGATTCCTTAATAGTGGATGCCTTCTATCTTTAAAAATATTCAATGACTACTTCGCGATTCAAATGCCTCTGTTACTAGAAATGATAAACTCATTAAGTACACACTGTCTTATATACTTTTAAATTAAAAAT
>NC_045440.1:77736939-77754439 GCF_002776525.5 Piliocolobus tephrosceles | reverse complement strand
TTCTCTAAAGGCGAGGTCAGAAGAAAATTAATTGATGCTGAAAATAATGACAGAAGGAGAGGCACCACTGAGACTTGGTGTGACTGGCATGTGATAATGTTAGCAAGAATCTCAGCATGTGACTGGACAGTGTGATGAAAAATATACCCTGTGCGAGGGAAAAACAAGTTACAAAACTTAATTAGTTTTTGACACTTCTTCATAAGTTATTATCTTTTCATTTGGAACATTGCCTTGGGACATCAATACACAAGAAGAAATGAAACATTCTTATTGTAAATATGAAAGAAAGATGTATTGTGCCTCTCCTCTTTATATATCCTTTTGAATAAACAAAATATCCTCTGCAGGCAAAAGGATAGAAAGGAGTGGATGATGCAAATGCATTTGCTCTATCTGCTCTAAGTATGACACCGTCTTAGTCAATGTATGATTCCATTACGATGGATTATGCAATTTTGACTTAAAAAAAAAAAAAAAAAGAGGTGGCATCCAAATCAAATGTGGCCAAAATAAGGCTCTTAGATGGGAAGTAGTCAAATTATATCTCCGCTAGCAATAATGCTTCCTGTACAGCAAATGTATTTTTAATTCCTTTCCACTAAGGTTTATACCTAGAAGTAATTCACACTGATTACTAAATAACCCTTGTGAGTTGCTTTGTCTTTTGAATTTTAAAAAATACACTTGCCATGAGCAATGAATTTCATAAACCAGCAGCTCTCATGCTTGATGAATCATTCTTATTTTATACAGTGCTGTGTGATAGAGAACTGAGATAAAATATTCTATCCACAAGCTATTCGGTACAATTTATCATCAGCGGCTCACTAGTCCAGTGATAATACCTGGCTTGCAGATTGCAATGATCAGATTCTGTTTTTATTTCAAACAGGAGCAATTCCGAATACCAGAGTTTTTAATTTACATACATTAGTGAGGTTCAAATGTGGCAATAGCTACAAGCAAATTCACTTGCAAACTGAATGCTCGCCTTGCATAATGGGTTCCCTTTAGCAATTACTCACCAGTGAAGTACCCAGATAAAAATGAAAACAAAGAGAAAAAAGGAAAATCATGATACATACACCATAGCATGGACTAGGATAATTACTGAACCACAGTGAAGGTCACGTTTATATCTGTTTTAGTAATGATTTTGTGTACCCTTCCTCTGTATTGAATTCCTAATGTAATCTTTCTATTCTATGATGTCTTATTCTTTATATGCAAATTTTTAAAATTTCAATACTAGCTTCCTAGTATACAAAAATGGCAACACATTAGTATTAATAAGACTGGTTATTGACAACATTTTAAAAGACTAAAATATGGAAACATCTGCTAAACACACACACACATACACACACAAACACACGCACCAAAACTCCACAAATTACACCAGGTCAAACGTTTAGTAAAACCGACAGGCTTATAATAAAATACCTCTTATAGTTACATCACTTTTACACTGACCACAATATTGAGCTTGAATTCCCAGCAGCATCATTACTAGACATTTTCTGCCACCTTTCTAAATCTGAAAAGCTTCCTACATTTAGTGAAGATTAGGTAATGCTACATCCAATCAATAGCAGCTATCAATTCTATACCTTGTTCAGCAGAACAAGTTGATTAAAGCAAGTAAAAGGGCTGACTAAATATTGTTTAAAAGTAGATGTTTCTTAAAACTCATCTGTAGTTTTGAGAAAATATACTACTCAAAGACAATAACAAACACAGATTATGACATACACAATAAGAGTTGCTCATTGGCCATTTTTATCCCATAATATTATTGAAAAACCAGTACAGAAACTCCAGTATAGAACAGGAGATTTGGATTCATTTTGCATTTCCAGACTCTGTGTTGTTTGTGATGTGATCTTATGGTTATACAAATGAAATCTCTTTTTAGGCTTATCAGTGCTTTTCTAAAAATACTTGTTTATCAGTAAGGTCAATACTATTCTAAAGAAATCATAACACTGTCTCTGGAAAAAAGTCATTTCCAAATTCATGTATTAGTCCCAAAAGAGTGAGTTTTTCATTTCTAAACATGAGCAAAGTGTGCAAAACCACCTATACTGCTCTTATAACAAGCTACACTCACAAGACACAGATGGATTGAATATACGACAAAAATAGCTGGCCTGACCTCATGGTGCCTGCCTCCATGGTGGAGATGCTGAGGACATGAGTGGTTTCTGGCTGCCACCTCATCAAACAGTTCTAGATATGGCCATTTTACATTAGAGGAGACTCACTCTTTTCTTCCAGTGTTGTAACAGTCACATATTACCGATACTTGGACATTTTAGCTTTGGTTAGAAATCATTCAATGAACCAGTGCAGGGAGTTGTGTGAAAAACATGGGTAGGTTGTGATTTCAGAAAATTAAAAACAAAAACAAAAACACCTCCATATTTATAATGCTTCAGGGTGTGGTAAAACAGGCTGTCTTTTCCCTAGTTATGAAAAGATTATCAGGAGAAGTGGCAATAACTCTTTTTCAAAGAAACATTACAAATAAGAAATTGGACACTTTAGGTTTTCAGACCTAGCCCGGGTTCTGGTTTTCAAACTCTCCAGGGTGGTGTGGTTAGACCATTACAGTTGGTTCCAGTTCTTCCAGGCAGCACTCAGCCACTGAAGTATTACCATATATTTGTTTAACCATGCTGTTGCTCATCTTCCCCACCCCAAGGCCCAGCTGCCAGTGTGGCGGTCATGGGAATTAAAAGTACGAGACAGATCTTGGAAAACATTTTAAAACCCCAAAGATAAGTCTTGATTCTTAACAGACAATTTATATCTATGATGAAGAATCAAAATATAGATTTTATTGTTATACTAGTAAGTTTTCTAGAAAATTAACTTCCTTGAAGTTATACTGAAAAAAACTGCAATTCATATGAAGTGTTAGCATCTATCTCTATATATTCTATAGAAATCAGCTATGTCTTCTTCATTCTAAAATAATACAATTTATAAATATACTATGTGTGCAATAGTCAGCCATCTTACCGAAGCTGTGTAAAGTCATGTAATTTTTATAAATTCCTATTTTTCAAAATTATCTTCATTATTTCCCAATATAAACTGTCCATTGAAGTCAGATAATGTACTTGCCGACCCTACCTTAACCTTAAAATTTAGGCTTGCAGACTTTGGTAATTCCACAACCATCCCCAAATATCCTTTATATAAATTAATATTTCTCTCCTGCTTTAAAGTACCATGCAAAACTCTCTAAGATTTTTGCCCTTCCACAGTCTAATCCTTTGAATCCCTCCTTTTCTAAAGGTTTCAATATTTGTAATGAAACTTGTTTAATAGGTTTTACAATGGTACTTAGAATAGCCCTTACTGTATACTCCATGAAAATTGAACAATAAGCCTTCAACTAAAAAACATGCAAAGATTCAGTAAGCTGGGGCAACTTGGAAGACAGTGACTAGTACTTCATGTAAAGACTTGGAGGCGGGCGGATCATCTGAGGTCAGGAGTACGAGACCAACCTCAACACGGAGAAACTCCATCTCTACTAAAAATACAAAATTAGCTGGGCGTGGTGGTGTATGCCTGTAATCCCAGCTGCTTGGGAGGCGGAGGCAGGAGAATTTATTGAACCTGGGAGGCGGAGGTTGCAGGGAGCTGAGATCGCGCCACTGCACTCCAGCCTGGGCAACAAGAGTGAAACCCCGTCTCAAAAAAAAAAAAAAAAAAAAAGGACTTGGATCATTTTAGTTATGAAGATCAAGAAGGCTTAAAATTTACATGGTTTCAGCCTAGACAACACAGGGAGACCCCATCTCTACAAAAAATAAAAATAATTAGCCAGGCATGGTGTTGTATGCCTATGGTGCAAGCTACTCAGGAGGCTTAGACAAGAGGATCACTTGAACCCTGAAGGTTGAGGCTGCAGTGAGCCATGTTTATGCCACTGCACTCTAGCCTAGGCTACAGAGTGAGATCCTGTCTCAAAACAAACAATCAAAAAACAAAAAAAATAATATGGCTATTATTTTCTGTGATTACTATTTTACTTTTTCCTATATTGTCAAATGTCAAATGAAAGGAAATCTTTACTCTCCAAACTCAAACTTTCACTGATTTTTATTTAATCATTTGTTCTTCTGTTATCAGATGTAATTACAATGAAGAAGGAATGAAACAGTGGGGGTTGCATCTTGTCTTCCATTTTCCCTGGGACTTGAAAAGTCTGCTTATATGAATTCTCCTGGAGGAAGCCACTACTTTGTACTTGACTCTCTCCTTGCAGACTGACAGCTGGCCCAGAGACAATTTGATTGTGAAAATGTCTACTGAGATGGGCTTCAACTGGGAAGAGGCTTGATTTGTCCACACACACACACACACACACACACAGAATGACAGGCCAGCCGCCTTCTCCATCTCTATCCATTTTAACTAGATTTAAAGATGTTTAATAGGATACTTTGCTAGTTACATAGTCACATAAGATATATTAAAGTGGCTACCTTTAAATAAAACTACAAATCTACATTAATTCTTTTTTTGAGTAGATAGTTTTGTACTTGGGTTAAACTAGAAATTTGGTTCTAAAACGTGAATGGAGAATGTTGAGGCTAAAGATAGAAAACTATTACGGTCTCCTCTATAGAACACATTTTCAGTTTGGTTTTATCATGTAGAGTGTATAGAGAAGTGGCAGCTCATTGTTCTGATTGTAGTACTGTTCATATTCTCTAAAAGCCAAAATTTGTAACTTAACAACAGGGGGATATGTTGCCACAGAGCAAAAGAAATCTGTGGTCATACATCAAAGAGAACTTTCCAAAGTACATTTTCCTGGATACTGTACATGTGAACCTCTTCTCATATATGAAATGCATGAAAACCTCTTCTGAGAACAAAATCTGACACAAAATCTACTTCAAGAGCAAAAACAAACCTTCTTTGTCCATTTTCAGCTGAAAATTTGGAAATACCTGCATTCATCTTAATATCACTGCAGACAATTTTAACCCTCCAGCTATAGTGCTGCAAAAGTATTTCCACCCCAAAAGTTATTAAAATTAATAAAAGAAGATGCCTAAATTTGGGTTTTTGCATGTCAACTTCATTGCCATGTACATATTTATAGCTGAGCCATAAACCTTTGAAATATTCTGTTTTTAATAGAAGTAACAGAAACATCACCAAAAAAAAAAAAAAAAAAACAAAGTTCTGTTAAGATAAAATACTTAAAATGCTTGTTGGGTTTATGACTCAGAAGAGAAGGGGCCAGTGGGCATCAAGGTCAGGTTTTCCTATAGAAGAAGATCAATTTTAAGTGGAGTGCATTAATTACTTCAACACTGATTTTTAAAGAGCTTTCCTATTCAAACCAGTCTTATGTACTCATAAGAATCACCTGTATTTGTCTACTTAATTATTGTTTTAATTTGAGTGTGCAGTTGATTCTTCAATAATGATAATTTTACCACCAAGATTAGTGTTTAAAAAATGAGAAGGGAAAAAGAAAAAGAATAAAAAAAACAACAGAATGAAACCACAGACCAACATCTTTTTAATAGTCTTTTTACATGATTCCCGTTCTAAGTGAGTAAATTATGGCAATTATACTAACTAAACTGTTTTATGGATTCTGATATTAGAAATGGTGGATAAAGTGAAATCATTTTTATAGTAGCCAAAATACATCTCCAAATTCATCTGCTGGAATTATAGAAGGGCAAAAGCAAATCCATGTGTGCTTCCTAAAATGAATCTACTTTGTAGAGATATGAATTTGCATTGAAGATTTCATTGTTTACCATTTGAAATCAAGTAGGGATTTTTAACTTCAAAATAGTTTATTTCACTTTTAAAAACTGTTCTTGTAGTTGAAAAATCTGTTTAAATATGATTTTATAAATCAACAAATGCACAGACACGCATGGAATGATTTAAAATAATTTTAAGTACATATATTTGAGAAAATCTGTATGTATGCTACCTCTAATAGTGATCTTTTTTTTTTTTTTTTCCTTAAAGACAATCACAACTTCACCCCTAATCAAAGACAGAGGAAACTCTAAAATGTTCCTTGGAAGGTAACCATAATTCCTTCTCATTCTGTGCATCATTCTATGCTTCACATGAGGCAGAAGAAGCAGAATAATGCCCATTGTTATTGTATGGTTACAGTGTCCTGCGAGTCTGGACAAGTTATTAGGTCAGACACTAACTTCCTTAGTAGAAAAATGATGTGTTCTCCTTTGTGCTCTCTTCAGTAATGGCTGGAGTCAGTGCTAATTAAGGCCCTGCGGCAATGTGGTTCCAGAGAGGTCAGGGACTTCTTTCTGACACCTAAACAGTGCTCAACTCAAAGGAACTGCCCCTAATCTGAAATGATGTGATGTAGAGCTGGCCTTTCAGATTCACCGTATATTTAAAGGAAAATGACAGTTAATGGCAGGGGTGTCAAAAAAAGAGCAGATGGAGAAGCTGGAAAAATGTCACTCTGTGGCTATGTTTACCTGCAATTAGTTTCTCTACTTAAGAAGCGGTAGACAATACAGCCCTGGGCACCTTGTTACAACTTTGGTGTTCCTAAAATGCTGCGAAGAAGAAATCTGCATCAGGCACTCCCTGGAAGAAATAACTTCTGAAAAACCAAAGAACTATTTGCTTAAGGATTTCTCTATTATTGGAGCTTCCTTTCTCCAAGAAACATATAAACTTGTCCAGTGGTCCTCCAGAATGATTAAACCATAATCCTTATTAGTGGTTGTAATAATAACACAAATAATAAATTTGCAAACATTTCTTATTGGGAATAAACCATTGTGGTATTTAATCCTGGAGTCATTTTCTTTTGCTCCTTGAGGCATAGATCTTGCGAAACTGAAGCAATAGTCAAAAGAGAAGCCAAGGTTTATTGTCAGTTTGTTTTAATAGACATCGGCACAGCTCACTAATTACTTCAAAATTGTAAAGTCTGTTTGCACAAATCTGTTCCTTGCTTTTTTTAACCTCCTCCCCACAACTAAACACCAGTGACACACTTGGATGTCATGAAGTTGAACTGACGTTGTATTTATCTCAGAATTTTTTGTTGCTGTTACAATACAGAATCACTTTTCACAATAGAATGGCTGAGGTTGGTCCAGAGCTCTGGCCACAAAGCATTAGGCTTAGGAAGTATTTGTAACTGATTGTAAGAATTTCTTCCAGAGTGAATGAATCTATAAGGTTACCACCTTTGTAACCAAGTCCCCAAAATATACAATTCAAATTTAAAAATTATATCTGTGGATTTAAAGCTTTCATGGTTGTATAGCTAAGAGGTACACATTAAAATCATGATGCATATTCATGTGTTATATATATATTAAGTGGTGTAAGGTTTTGTGTAGAATATATTTTTCATAATATAATGTGTAACTTTAATACATATTGAATCTTATACATTCTCAATATCCATGTGAAAAATTACTAACCATAGAATTTTAAAAGTTACAGATAATTTATGCTACAATCGTCACTTTACAAATAAAGAAATAAGAGTCTCTGAGATGTTAGGTGATTACCCCCACTTAATAGTAAGACTGAGATTAAAATCCTGTTTTCTTCATACTTATGTAGTACAGTAATTCTTCTTCCTTACTCTGCCACATTTTCTTTCTAAAATAAGTTCAGCACTTTGTACAGGAATGAAATTTCTCAACATTTTAAATACAGTAAAAATAGCTCCAGGCATAAAAATATGTTCTCAAATTTGGTATGCCAATATGATATTAACATCACTTATAAATACAGTACATAAACAGGAATTTATCAAAACAGTTTTCTACGTTAAAATCCAAACCTTCTACCTTAAAACATAAGAATTCTAGAGGCTTTTCCCCAAATTGAACTTCAATACATCAGATTAATGGTTTTCTTTGAAACAGCTAACAATCCAGGTCACCATATAAGCTGTGATGGTGTGCAATAGACACCCAAAGTGGCCAGAATCAGCAGTGCTGTGTGATCTGTATAAAAAGTGAAGAGAGAATTTGTGAAGTAGGATTCTCCCAGCTTTTGAAATTCAGAAAAATATGATTGAAAAGCACCTCAATGAATGGCAAGGAAAAGACATTTTTGCTCAAAGTGAAGGTGGAGAATCTTTTGTGCTATGTTTAATCAGTTTTTCAATCTGTTTCTGCCTTGTCTTTTTTTTGTAGCAAATTGAAGTCAAATATTAAGCAAAAGAACTTATTGAAAGTTTTTTGCTTTAATTTTAGTAAGAAACAATCTACCAAGAAGAAAACTGCGAGGCATAGGCCTCCAGGCCCCTTTAAAAATTCTTCTCTGATTGAGTGGCTATTACTCAACCAAGACAGACCTCAGTAATCCATCCTCCTGTGCTCATGCAAGGCTGGATGGAAACTCAAACTTTGCCCCTGGGAACCTAAAAGGTAGCAAGCTTCTGTAACTGAGTTGCTCCAACTTGGGAATTATGCTGCTGGATTAAAAATGGGGCTGTCCTTTACATTACACACACATACAAAAATACCAAATAGGCAAGAAAAAGATAACTGATGATACTAGTTCAATAAGTCCTCAAAACTTGGAGCCAGAGATTTATTCCTTTCACAGAAGACCAAACTTGATTCATTAGAAGATAATTACATATTGTCAGTGCTTTAGTTTTAAACCTTTTAATCAAAGTTTTATCTCAAGCCAATAATTCCTTACGTAGAGAATTTTGGAAAAAATTAATGTTTCTAATGGAGAGCTTAATTTTTTATTTTTACTTTTTATATTTGAGTACTTTGGTCTGTTATCCTTTCAAAATATCACTTGTGGTAATAATTCATTATTGTGATGCTTTATAACAAGCCTACAAGAGTCATGCTGAATAAAAACCACAGCTCCATCATTTCTCAATTTTGTGACTTAAGATTATCTAATATCTATCTGTGCCTAAGTTTCCTAAGATGAATATCAGAGATAGTAATAATTTTCCCCTCAATTTTGCTGTGATAAAGTTTAATGAATTAATACATTTAAAGTATATCCTAGTGCCTAACACAAAGCAAGTAATCAATTAATTATTATTATTACTAGAAAATGCCTTGGACCATGTTTATCGGAAAGTGTACTTTGTCAACGACTTAATTATACATAAACAATTTCTAAAACCACATTCAGATGTATAGAACAAATTGTCCAGGCTTTTCAATATGCAAATGTAGATAAGCATCACTAGGACAATTCACATTTTGACATAAATAATCAGTAATGAGAATGAATCTTTTAGAAGTTACTGGCAAGTCACATGAAATCAAATCTGAAACAAAATCAAGCAAGTATTGTATGTTTTAAGTGAAATCCAAATAGTTATTTACAGAGCAAACTGTAAAATCTCAGAAGATTCTGTCGTGCATTCATATTTGAAAAATTGTTTTTCTAAATGCATATGCACATTTATTTACATATTTATATGACAGACTACAAAGACACTAATGAAACAGCCTATTATTTCTAAAATAATTTAACACTATTTTCAATTCCCTTAATAGCATAGAAATTAAACTTTTAAAACCCTACACAAACAAATCAAGATAATTCAGATCTCAAATCCACAAATTGAACTGGAGATTTGGTAATTATCTGACTAATTTGATTAATGGAGATGAATAAACTAGATAATTCTGACCCATAGATCTGTGTTGATCCTGAAATGCTTACTTTGACGGTATAAATCAATTTAAACTGGTTAAATGCTAAATGTACTGTCTTCACAGCATAAAGTGAAAATGAGATTCTGCAGTCATTTAGTTATCTTTATTAATGAAGAAAGCTAAAAACAATTGCCTATCGTGATATGCACATATTTATTTCCTGACAAAATATTGTTTTGCACAACACAGATAGAGTCTAAGGCTCACTCATTATCCTTGGTAATTTTGCTCTATGATTCCCCATTAGAGTACTTCCTACAAATGTTTCTTACAAATTGCTCTATTATGCTATAATCAAAAGACAGAATTTAGCCAAAATGTTTGTTTACCATTTTGTAGACAGTCAAAACAGTCTGTTGGTGCACTCTTTGATATTAATTCCTACTTATCCAGGAGTGGATTTTGGCCAAAATGCTTAATTGCTCTTTTGAGGACTTTTACAATCACATGTTAGTTTAGTCTTACATGAGCCAACAGCCATGCAATAATGGAAGTCACTTAATATCGAGCCAGTTGATTTCTTTGTCTACCGCATAATGAGAAATAAATACTTTAGTTGTTAACTTTCCAGAATACAAAATAACACAGTTGTGTGAAATAGATGTTTTCATGAACTATTTTATTAATCTAATTTAATCATCAAGGCAATGTTGACAATATGCTAAAATAATCTGATCAGTTCCCTTAAAAAAATAAGCAGCACAGTAACCTTAATCAAGTTAAACAATTTACTTAGTATGGTCCAGACCCCAGACCTGCACTTTAAATATTTCATTTTTTCCTTTGTATACAAAGAACTAAAAACCTGGCTCTCTATAACAAAATGCAATTATTTGATTTGATATTGTATAGATCTCATAAGTGGCTGTGAACAGCATTGATTTCGGAGAAATTCAGTTTTCAACTAATCAGCTTTCATATGCCTTCAAACACCCCAAAACGGCATTTCAATGTCCAAAGTCTATCTGACCAGAACCAACTCAGAAACGGTTCATGTTAATCCGCCAGAATCTCTACTGTAAGTTGAACAGCATGGAACATGTATTAGAAGCAGGAGACATATTTTTTAAAAAATTGAAATCTGGACTGAGAGCCAAGAGGCAAAATTAGAACAAATAAATTAATAATCAAGAATAAAATTCAATATGCAATTGAATGCCAAGTTGTACAATACAGTAAGTACTAAAGAAGATCACTGATGAGGGATGTATAGCAGTATAGGTTGAAGTTCTGAGGCTTTCCTCAGAAGAAATGCTAGTCCATAAAAGATAACTGAGGATTGTCAAGCAAAGAAGCAATGGTGCTTCTGGAAATATGGACAACACATAAAGAATGTGAGAAGACTATGAGCATGTGCTTCCTGGTGGGCACGAAGTAAGGAAGAAGTAAGGTTTCCTCACTGGAGACAAGCATGTTACTATCCAACCTGATATCTTCCCTTCATAAGATTCCAAATTCCTCAGGCCTTCCTGACGTCTGCCAGTTACTACTTGTGTAACTATCAGGCAAATCATTTAGGCTAAAAGGAGTCTAAATTGTCTTACTTATAAAATAAGGAACATGATGGTACCACTCGTTTACCAATACTATGAGGAATAATTGAGCTTGGATGTGTAAAGTACTTAAATAGTGGTGGGCATACAGAGATTGGTAGATGGTTAGTAAAGTTTGGTTATCATCAACATCATCATCATCATTATTAATCATTCACTATCTTTTCCTAAGCCTGGCTCATGCTTTCAGTCATATTTTCTTTTCTTTTTTCTTTTCTTTTCTGTTTTATTTTTATTTATTTATTTATGTATTTATTTATTTATTTATTTATTTATTTATTTATTTATCTATCTATCTATCTATCTGAGGCAGAGTCTCACTCTGTCACCCAGGCTGCAGTGCCGTGGTGCAATCTCGGCTCACTGCAACCTTTGCCTCCCAGATTCATGCCATTCTCCTGCCTCAGCCTCCCGAGTAGCTGGGTCTACAGGCTCCTGCCACCACACCTGGCTAATTATTTTTTTCTTTTTTTTCAATAGAGACGGGGTTTCACCATGTTAGCCAGGATGGTCTCGATCTTCTGACCTCATGATCCGCCCACCTCGGCCTCCCAAAGTGCTGGGATTATAGGCGTGAACCACCGCGCCTGGCCGCTCTCAGTCATATTTTCTAATCCCGTTTTCTAACAAGTACCATGCATCTCAGCCAAACTGCACTACTGACCTCCAATACACCCTGTGGTTTTCAAACTCAGAGCCTTTGCTTCTCATGTTTTACTTTATCTGGAATATCACTACCTAATCATTTCCCTCTCCTCTTATTGAAAACCTGCCCGTATTTCAAGACTCTCTTTTTCTATAGTCAAGCATTTTGTTTCAGATTTATGCATTAGCTACCTTATCTGGGTTCTCATGACCTATTCTTACCTGTCTTATAACACTTGATCACATGCATTCCATTTTCCTCTTAAACTATAAACTGAAATGCAAAAACATGTTTTTGTTGGGGACTCGTATGACAGTATGCCAATAAGAAGTCATTAAATCTTTGTTGATTTGAAAACAATGTAAAATAGTTAAAATGTGGGATGTAAAATATGCATTTATAAATAGTGATTATGGTATTTACAGGAAAAGAAATTGTGTAACCTTGAGTTAACAAATTTTGACTACACACCTATGGCAAAATAAATATGTTGGTCATTTGATCTTCCTAGAAAATGACTGCAATCATGCTATGGCTGGTTACTGGCAATAAATCTCATGCTTTGAGTTTTCCTTCATCATGGTGAACAAATAGCCCTGAACCTCCAAACTTCAAAAGTGCTATGAACAGTGGCACACTCTTGCCAAGGGGCTTCTGGTTTTCAAATTGCAATCAGTGATCCCTGCCCGAAGTTCTACCCATGGGAACACAATTATTCAGGGTGTTTTTCTTTTTTGCTTTTTGTAACAAAGATATAATTATTATATATTGCATAACAAATTAGCTAGAGAGTATAGAATATTATTTTATACATTTCTTATTTTTGGGGTTGGGTTATCAGGAGGTATTAAAGCAAAATTTCATATACACTAAAGATACAACTATTAAAACATCAACACTTCTAAAATTCGACACATTTGATGTGTCTACTATATCGCATTAACTTGTGTCTTATCAAAGCTAATTTCCATTGAACTATGTGTTATAAACTCAGATAATCCCCTTATCTAAAATGCCCAAAAAAGTGAAACTTATGATCATCAGTGTTTAACTTCATATCAGGTACTCTGCATGAAAGTATTCTATAAGTTGTTAGTAGGTTTCCCAGATGAGAACTGACAGCTAGTGAGGGAAAAGAAAAAAGAAAATGACAAACAATTTTGTCATTGATTTTGAATAGCAGGGGATTATCGTGGAAATGCTTTTTTTTAAAGTTATGTCTCAAAATGTCTGTTCATTCTCTATAGCGTGTTCATTTCTTGAATACTTAAAACAATAGATTCTGAAGTCAGACTGCTTTTCAAATGTCAGTTCTATTACTGAAATAATGGAGCTGTGTAAATTTGTAAAGAGACTTGACCTCTTTAAAGCTTAGTTTCTTCTCCTGTAAAATAGGTATAAAATGATATCCACATTACAGGTTTGTTTCAAGAATTACGTGAGTTGAGGAAATCAAGGGTAAACAAATATTTCCTCTCGTTATTATATTCGGTGAACCAGTTCAGAGTTAGAGTCAAAATCTGGATAGTTTTACTGGTAACAGATAACCAGTTTATTGGTAAAAGATCTATACAAGAAAGCAGAGAACATGCAAGCCAAACGACCATTTGCATCCGAACTATCTACGTAATTGAGAAAAATGTGCCACCTTAGTCTAAATTCTTTGAAAAATTGCCTCAATTCTCCACCTCACTTGGCATCTATAGACAAGGTTTTAATGTCCACTATCCACTGAAAGTCTTTGTATTTCAAATAAAAATAATAGCTGCCGTCAAGTATGTTAATGTCTATAATCATTGTAATTTTTGTAAATTATAACTGTCAGTGGTCACAAACCTACCCAATGAAAACATAAGGTAACAATTTAGCCTTTGTATTACTATTCTTCGAAAAGAAGAGCCACTTGTAGCAAACTTAAGTAGGAAGGCAAATTTATAACATTTATTCTAAAAATAGGGTTTTTTTCCCTCCTCTCCCCAAGGGATTATTTCTAAGGGAATATTTGCCTGCAAAAATCTGCAGCTAAAATTTTACCACTGTTTTCACCGATTTCCATTATAGGGTGAAGATCCACAACGCTACTTTAGCTTCTGTGGACAACTTTTAAAGAATAAATATCTTTCAAAATATGTTCAAAATATCTAGAATACCATTAAACCATTTTAACTAATACACAGATTTCAACTATGTTGCTGCCACATATGAATGCAATTCATTTGACTCTGTATGGTATAGTCTATAAACATTACAATTTTCTTCATTATAGAAAATGATTCTGGAGGGATACAACTTTACATTATAAATTTATGTAAATTTAATTATATTTTTGCCCTGATGATTAAAAATTCTTTTAGCCTAGACTAACATAGCATATTAAAATTTCATCAGATATTTTCTCGATTAAAAAGTAGTACCAAATTTAAATATTTGCAAGTATTAGAAATGAAGAAATCTAATTAATATTAGCTGTGGATTGTGTAATTCATATTTTTATTTTGTAGAACTTTGTCATTTTAATGACACCAACTGATCAAGTAAGGCATAGCCTTACTTACAATACATATTGGCACATTCTGTTAAGATGCCAATAGTCTGGGGAAAAAAGTAGGAGCTAAAGCTGATTCAGTATTTTATTATATTTAAACATAATAAAAATTCACTTGAGTTTTAAACAAATTTTGGAAGAATAATAATTCTCAGTATGCCTACGAATGGACCTTTGAAGGATGCTTATTTTTGGTAATTACAGGCTGCTTGGATGTTTAAATATGTCATAGACTTTAAATCTAAAGGTAACCCTGCAGTGTTCCTGCTATATATTCTGGCTGTCCTCAAAATAATTACAGAGTGGAGCTTGACTGTCATTCATGGGTATCTATTCCATTGTGTGAGGAGAAAAAGAAAATGGCGGCCCACACATTAGCACATCACCCATGGCTACAGCAATGACAAGACAGATTAGGATGTATATTAAATCTCACACATGACTGCCTTTCTGTATCAAGGTAAAAAAATACTTGCTCTTACATACATTAGGGACCAGTGTTGGTCTGACATCTACATTAATATTGACAGCATATCAACATTGTTTTTTTACATTTACTGAGTCAATAACTAGTCTAAACCTGGTAAAACTTAGATAAGAAATGAAAAATACATTTAGCAGGCAGCTTTATTTTCTCACATCTAAAAACAAACAAACAAACAAAAAACAAACAAACAAAAAAAAAAACAAAAAAAAAACAAAACCTTAACCGTGAAATAGCACTGAGCTTTTATGAATTATCAATTCTACAATGATATATCACCTGGCATACACAGCTGTGACTTGGCAATCTAATCTTATTTGTCAAACAAGAAATTTGGTAAAGAACGGTTCTAGAAAAAGAAACTCCTGCACAGACAATAACATAAATATTATATGCATAAAAGACTAATTATTTTAAAAAGCTGGATTACCGTCATTGTATTATTTCATCTTCTGTATATTGGTTTCACAGACAAGAAGAAATTGCTAGGTAGTAATTCAGCTTCAAAATAACCACAGATGAGAAACATACATAAAGCTTACAAAATGGGAAATACTCAATTTTTAATTTATTTGTGATTTTTAAATATATTTATTGGTATTTACGATGTTGACAATTGGAAGCCCCATTTGAACCGGGTTAGAGAAGAAAAGTCATTATTTATTTTGTTTTAAAATACCACAAAACTAAATAAAAACCCATCTTTATTTCAAGGTAATACCTGGGTTTCATTAATAATTAAATGTTGCTTTCCGATGATGGCTATCTTACACTTTGAAATATGTTAGCTTTACCATTATTCGCAAAGACACCATAATGCTCTTAAGGTGCACACATATTTTATATACATTATGCAAGAATGCTGTGAACTGAAACATTCATTTTTCTTAGCTTCACAGTATCACCGAATAGGGAGAGAGAGAAACAAATCAATATATACTTTTTTTTTGAAAAAAAAGAAAGCAACACTGGAGTCTGTTGTTCTTCAAAAGTGTATGTTCAAATGGATAGCATTTCAGTTTTAATAATTAAGATATGGTTGGAAGCATCCTGGCTGACAAATATGATGGAAAAACAAAAATCAGAAAGCAATCGAGCAAAATTCTTTTTACTTTAAATGCATCTCATGCAACAACACATCGCGTGCTGTTTATCTCCAAAGTCAGACAAGCTTTCATTAAAACATGCCTTTGATAAAAGACTACCTTTCTCCCTTTTCCAGCACTCTGTGGAAGATGATTCAGGTTAAAGTGATGTTCTTAGTAATAATAATCTCTATAAGATTCATGCTATCATTTATGTGAGTCCTTGAAAATGATGCCATTTCGTGAGGCCATGACAAAATTGCATCCATGATTATAAGCCCTTCCATCAGGCAACCTTACTGGTAAACAATGGCAGGAATAAGAGGCCTTTCTATGCGCTTCTACTAATGCTGTGCTAGCCTCTTCTACCAAGATATATGTAAAAGAAAAGATGTAGAGAAATGCCTGGCAGAGAAGAATAACTTGCACTTTAGTGCTTGAAATGTTTATAGCATGAGAGTTGATTAATTAATATCAATAGACTCCCTTAAAAAGTTAAAGAATCATTTTAACAAGCAATGAAACTATTACGATTATGAGAGAGGCATATTCTGTCCTTCACCAGGGGTTGTTTTTACTCTCAACAAAGTGATGTGAAATTAACTATTTTCATAAACAGAAGGTCTTTCAGAAAATGGTTTGTACTTTTTAATTTCCTTTCTGGCAGGACATCATGCCAAATGTCAGCAATGTCGATAGTCTTCATTAGAAGTTGTCTGATATTATTGGGATATTTTGTACAGATATCCAGTTGTTTCTCAATATTATAAATGGAAAGCAGAAAGGTTTAAGAAGGTACAGAAAGAGAAAAATGTAATATACTGAATTAAGAAAAAAAATGAATCCATATTGAATTCCAAGATTAAAAATTTAAGGCTTCAAGTATTCACTATGTCTTTCCATCTCCACTGCATTGCTATCTTTAAAAAGTAACGTAATCTTTAAATATGCTCACAGAAAACATCTTTTGTTCTTAAACCTTATTCTTAACAAGGGGTAAGTGACGCCCCATTTATAACATTTTCAACTTGTAGAGTCCACATGTGGCTGTGTACTAGCATAGCCAGACAGAGTGTACATTTCAAGAAAACTAAACCTCATAAATCTCCAGAAATTCCTCACATCTATTATGTTTACCTTCTGCTGCTGATGAGCCTGTTGGGCTCTGTACAGAGGAAATTACAAGCGCTCCAGAAGATTTGGCAAGAAGATGCTAGAAGAAACAATGGGCAAAAAAAAAAAAAAAAAAAAAAAAAAAAAATTCTTAACTGAAGCATCATATCCAGCTTTGGCTACCATTTACATATTTGAGATTATAGCTAGTAAAATGGAAATTCCATGGAAATGGAATAAAATGTTTTCTGAAATCCCTATCTGATTACTGCTGGTGATGTCTGAAATTAAACATGTTAAACTACACTCAATATACTTTATGGAATTTAATTGAAGGCTAACATTCTTACTGAAAACCTGTGTTTATACAATT
>NC_045440.1:77724439-77731939 GCF_002776525.5 Piliocolobus tephrosceles | reverse complement strand
TTTAGCATCTGAAAATGGTTAGTAAGAAAAGACTAACTAGCTGGTGAGCCTTTCCAAACACCAAAAGACAGGACCCATATATTATATTTGGTTAACGCTCATGGACAGAATTTTTAGTATTTTTTTTAAAATCAAATGAAGTGATGTTTTGTTCTAAGGCGTCATTCCCAAAATTTTTGTAAAAGGTTACATTTCTGATCATTCTCATTCCCAGAAATAGAAGTGCAGCTCATGTAAGTTATGGCTCTTCACCTGCAAAAACAAATTCTGAATAAATTCTGCATACTTAACCTCAGCAAACAAAGACCTGAAAGATTCAAAAGATGAGAATCTTGAGTACCTGAAGGTAAGCTTTTCTTTCCTTAGAATGGACACTTAAAAAGATACCCAAGCCTGGATCTAAACAGGAACATTTCTGTGCCCTTCAAACACACCAGTCTCAAGTCGGGTCCAAAAGGGAAGAGACAAGCCAGGAATTGACCTTCTCTAGTCCCAGCGACCAGATTAGCCTGAGGCCACAGGACGCCTGAGTGTGTGTGAGAGAGAGTGCCTTGTGAGATGGTGGGGGTGGTATTTGCTATTATAACACACCAAAACACTTTCCAGAGGGGAGGGAGAAGAAATTAAACTCCCTTTTTTTTCTCATGTAAATTGTGTAACCATTCACCCCAATTGGTATTCAACCAATGTCATTTCTAAGATTTCAGTCTTCGATATATTTATTAATAAATAGATCACCACCCGATTTTCTTTATAGCACGCACAGTATGCCTCCTTTCCACACCTACTGGGAATCCTTATGCTTGTTGATTCAAGTGAATTAAAAATGGTACCAATAAAAGGAGCAAGGGCTATTTAACAACGCATTTCCTTGTGTCTCAAATCTGCACTGTCTAGAACAGAACCACGTTTCTTGTCACTCCGCTGTGTTAAGAACAGCAGGCCACAGCCATTCAGACTGCCCCATCAACTGTGAGTTTTAATTTGAGCCACTTTCACATTAAAAAAACAACAAAAAAAAAACTTACTTTTTCCGCCAACCCATCTTCACCCTGTGTTGCACCACCTAAAGCTTTCAGGCCATGCTCTACTCTGGAGCAAGCCAAGCATATCAAGTGTGCCTGCAACACTCACAGGCTAATGAACAATGCACAAAAACAAAAGGAACAGCAAGGCTCCTATTATCTGATCTTCCGTAAAACACAAAAACTGCCTTCTCTGGTGCAGAGGAAGTGCCAGGAAGCCTGCAGGTGTGAGCCGGTTAAAAGAAAAGGCTTGGGCTAAATAGATTCTTTGACTGTCAGGGATTAGAGCCATGGCACTAGTGGTAACACACATCTTTTCCTTTAATTTACAAAATTTTCTCACGAGTCTGCAAGAGTTCACCCCATCAGGGGCTTTCGGAGGCCATTGAAATGTCTTAAGTTTTAATTAAGTTGGAGTTGTCAGAAGAAAGCTTTTTTGGCACAGAGTCAGGGTCATTAATTACTGCTATCTTTGTTTCTTTCTGTAAAGAGAACTCCACTGACTTGTTGGGTTTCTTACCCAGCGTACACTTTCTATCCTCTCGTTCCCATTCACTTCCAAGTGGGACTTGATTAAGTAGTTTACCAATTACTTCCATCAGTTCTAGGTACAAAGCATTTATACAATCTTAAATCTTAAAAAACATTTCTCATTAGTGGTTTGGAGTACAGTGACAATAATAAATTCTTCTAGTAAGTTATCAAGCAGCTGATTTCTTGCATGGATCTTTGCATTTAAATATAACTATCTTCACATTTTTCTCATCATTATCTATTCAACATACCTTTTCGTATTTTCACAGCCTGTGACCTTGTCTTTTATGAAATACTAATCAATATTTAAATTATTTACTTTACTCAATGACATATAATTTTAGCTGGAAACATTGAATTTACTCCTAATGTCTCTCAAGTCAGGCAAATATTCTTATTGTTTCCAGATAACATTAGCTGCCACTATTATTGATATTTTGTAGAAGTAAAAATGAAAGGTGTAAAAATCCAAAAGTTTTAGGTAATTTGTTAATACATTTCATCTGTCCCTAAAATAAAGCCATTGGTATTTGGACCAAGTACATTAAGCACTAAAAATCTTTAAAAATCAATCTTATTAAATTTTTCAAATTTCTAAAATACCGTACAGACCTGAATATGTATTATATATATTTAATTATGTATGTAAAGTCAGGAAAATCATATTCTTTTTTTAAAATCACAAATTTGAATTCTAATTTTTATGAGAAAATATGCTATGTTTAGATAATTTGCTTTGAAGTATCTCCTTTTCAGTATATATTTTATATATCTCCTTTAGGTTTTTAACCTCATTTCTAAAAGCAAAACAACTTAGTTAAGATTCATAAGCAAGAATGAAGTTGAATAATTATTTCAAAAATCAGAAAACATCTAAAATAGAGTAAACCTGAATCAATACAAATGTATTTCTATCTACCAGTATGGCCAGAATGAGTCTTTGAATTTAAGAACATCTGCTTTTAAATTTGAATGAAATAGATGGAAAAAGATTCACAAAGCTGGGCAAAGTCAATTACCACACTTATTTCTTCCTGATGAGCATATGATATCACTTCAATTTTTTTTTCTAGTAATCTCATAGACACCTGCCATGAGTAACAATCACAAACATCTTACCACCAAATAAGTGCCACTTCAGACAAAGAGCCTGAATGCCACAAGGGGCACTCATCATTATAATGATAATGCCACATCATTATCTGATGACTCTCCGATGAGCAACTTACAGGATTTGGAGTCCAGAACTTGGACGGGGGTCCAGAATTTGGACAAGAGTCTGCTAAAACAACCAGTGCTTTTATTCAGTCTGGTCCAAAAGTGGACCACTTTGGAAAGGAGGACAGAGTTCTTAGTTTCACAGAAGAGCTGATTCTGTCATGTCTTCTCACAGGTAAAACATTTTTTGCCATTACACTAGTCTGCTTATTAAATGTAAAATGATGCATCTGAGAAAGAGGGCATACAATTTGCCTCTGGTCCTCAATAAAAGTTCTAAATGCCATTTCCAATCCACAGTAAAAGATATAAATGTAAAAGCATAGATGAAATAAATTAGATAATCAAATGTAACTACTCAATTGATTTAAGAAAGTCCAAGTTTTCTAGAGTAGTGAAGTCATATCTCTACATAGATCATTTAAAAAGCAAATATTAAAGTGAAATCCATCTTCCAGGATTTAACAATTAGGGAATCTGAAGGGACCATTCTACTATCTTTGTGGTTTATCTTGTTTGCGTGTCTTTTGTATCACCCCAACAGATATCAGGATGATGGGGACTATGTTTTTCACTTCCAAACCACCTGTCAAAGTCCTAGAATAAAATAAGCACTTAAAAATTAAATCAATTTAAACAAAAATATACATGACATCTGAATCTTAAACTTAACACTGAACAAATTTGGTAATGAAGATGATACCAAAATGATATCATTTAAAGATTTATACAATGATTCTGAAACACTTTAAATCCTCCAATGACTCTATGGACCAATTCTACTCATCTCCATTTATCAGAATGTATTATGAATACATCCGATTATAGTCTGAATATAGTATGTTCTGAACCTGGGTCCTTCTATATTAAACTTTTTCTAGATCATCTGAGTGAATAAGAAATGGTTATATGGAGTTTGATAAGGTAGCAGGATACACTGCTTTTTCTTAAATCCTTCCTCAATTTCACAAACAATTAGTGTGCACATTATGGCAAGCATTGGGCAAGGCATTGAAGATCCAAATGATGCACAGCCTTTTCTCAGGGCTCTCATGGTCTACATAAATAAGTTAGGAAACAAAAGGAAACAAAATAAACAAATATAACCTCGTATAATGAGGTTTTTCCTGGAGTGAAATAAGAGATTTCATGGGATAGAGAAAAGGCACCTCTGGGTACCATTTCCCCAAAGAAGAACAAGAACTTGCTTTGGCAGGTTTTTTTCATGGACAACAGGTAGAACGGCAGTCGGGGCAGATGGAATAGCATGTATATCATCTACAGTCAAGAGCAAGTGTGGCAAGAACAGTGCACAGTGTCTAATTCACCAAAGGAAAAGGCTGGAGAGGATGACAACGTGAAGTACATTGAATAGAAGGCTAATATTGAACTCAAAACAGAATGATGTGGGAAGTGACCAAAATATGATAGGTGGGAGTGAGATAAGATTAACCTTCCTAGTTCAGAAACCACCATTGTGGCTGTGTTGTGTTGCCTAGCTTGAAGAGCAGTCTGGCAGTATGGCCCTTGCCTTCCTGGGAGTCAAAGAAGTATTAATATAGCTCACCCATGTCCCTCCTCTTAGTCCCTGGCTTTGACCATAACTCTCTTAACCCTCTTACTCAGTCTTCCTTACCCACTATTAATTATGTTTGTGTCCACCAGAATTTAGTTCTAACTACCATTAACGAGGTCAAGTATTCATAAACAGACAACTCCTAAATTTCTATTACTTACCCAGGTTTCCCTTCTGAGATCTTTGAGTTCATCTACTATAAAAGCTATCTTAGCATATCCACTCAGAAATCTCTCACAGCAACCAAAATTCAACAACAGCAACAAAAAAAACCAGAACTGATTTCCCTCCCTTTTCACTCATCCTCTACTCTTTCCCACAGTAATTAACTTTTACTGAGTACTTTTTACATACTAGGCACTGTTCTAAATGCCTTACATAATGTTCTTTTATTAAATCTCCAAAATATGGTCTACAAAGGAGATACTAATCTTACCTTCCATTTTAGGGATAAGGAAACTGAGACAGGCAGAAATTAGCAGCTTGCCCAAAGTCACGGTGTCAGTGAAAGATGAAGCCAGACGAACACCTACGCTTCTAACCATTATACCATATTCCTTCCTCAAGTCCTTCAGGTAGTGGCACCTCAGATTCACCCAGAGGCTCATTCCAGAAATTTGGAAGCCATCCTTGATACTTTCTCTTCCTTATCATCTACATCTAAATTATCACAAAGTCCTAAATATGCTTTCTAATTATTTCCCAATCTATCAACATCTCTACATTTTACCACCATCTTTTGCCACAAGCTCTCACTCATTCTAATCAATTTGGACAATAATAACCACAGTGTCTTGAAAAGCAATCTGTTTGGGTACAGGGACTCACGCCTGTAATCCCAGTACTTTGGGACCTTGAAACCAATAGTTTGAGTCCAGCCTGGACAAGAAAGTAAGATCCCATCTCTTCAAAAAAATTAAACAAATCAGCCAAACATGGTGGCAGGTACCTGTAGTCCCAACTACTCGGGAGTCTGAGACAAGAGAATGGCTTGAGCCCAAGAGTTGGAGGCTGCAGTAATCTATGATTATGCCACTGCACTCCAGCCTGGGCAACAGAGTGAGACCTTGTCTCTTAAAAAAAAAAAAAAAAAGAGAGAGAGAGAGAAGAAAACTGATTCATGAATTTAACAATTCAGAGAGCATCTGCTATGTGTTATGCACTGTTCTAGGTGATGGAATTGTGCAGTGAATATAACAAAGTCTCTGCTTTCACAGCCTAAATCCATGAAGGGAAGAAATATAACACTCAAATAAATAAGTACATAATTTCAGGTAGTATAAGGGCTATGGAGAAAAATGAAGCAAGTAAAATTAGAAAGGGAGGGCAGATGTGGTGGAGGAAGATGCTATCTGAGTATGCCAACCTGATAAAGGCACATCTCTACTTAATACTCTTCAATAGTTTTCCTTTTCTCTTAGAACAAACCCTAAAATTCTTAATATGACTCTAAATAGAATGACCATATGGCTAGGCTTTTCCAGCACACTTCCAGTTTAACAACCATCACCCTTTCACTTTCGAAATATTGCCATTTTGAAGTTTAAGAATGGAATCCTTATACCTAAGGGCTCTGCATGATGATGGCTTCAATCCAATTCTAACTTTAGTTCATTCATTTTCCTCACTTGCCCTCTTTACTCCAACTATCCTGATTTTAGATCTTCCAAGTGTAAGGTTCATTCTGAGTATACAGCTTCCAGAATTCCCTCAGCCTTGACAATTGTCCCTCCCCCTTTCACCTGTCTTACTCCTATTTCTCCTTGAAATCAAAGCTTTTCCACTTGAGTCTTTCCTTTTTCTTAAGAAACATGACATTTTTTCCTTGTTGTACTTGGTGTGTTTTCTTTGGAATTCTTATCCCATCAATAATCAAAAATATTAGCACAATTAATTGATAGGTGACCGCATTCTCTCCCAGACTGGAGGCTTCCCGAGAGCATGGACTAATTCTTCATTGTTCATTACTTTATCTCCAATTCCTAAATAATGTCCAGCATATTGCTATATGCTCAATAAATATGGTTAGGAAAAATAATAGTGAAGAGGTACAACTACTGGCAGGCAATAGATCAGAAGTACTCAACAGCATGAAGAGTTAATCAGGACATAATATTTGATAGAATTTCTTGCCTAGTTGATTGAATATTGTGGAGAACAATAGAAAGAAGATTAAAAATAACTCTGATTTCTAGCTTGAGCAAGCAAATGAAGGATGCTACCATTGACAGAGATGGGAGATGCAATATAAAGAACAGGTTGGGGGAGAAGGAAGTGCTATATGCTTTAGACATACTAAATTTGAGATGCCTGTGGGATGTCTAGATCGAATTTTTATTACTTATAGCAAGATTTATTTGTGTTATAACAATGATATTTTTAACAGAACCTGTGTCACCTCAGGTCTAGAAAAGTTTTGAAAAGAGCTACAAAAAGCTAGAAATTCCCATTTGTCTGGTGAAATCTTGGTCTTTATTTTGCCTCTCCAGATTCAGTTTTGGGGAAGCCAGGCACCAACTCACAGAGCTGAGACAGTAGCAGGAGGCAGCAGCTCCCACAGTTTCTGACCCTAGTTTCCATTCCACAAATGAGTACGCTGCTAAGAAGTACGTCGAACAAATACTAGTAGTCATAGAATATCAAATAATATGGCAGGAAAAAATGTAACCTGTGTTAAATATTCAAAGTTTTTTTATTATTTAAATACTAATTTTTAAGATCTTTGCTCTATGCACTCATCATCAGTAGACACTGATATACATCATAATTTGCAAAGTGAACGAAATAAAGTCACCCTTTGACTCCACAAATAGAGCCAAGTGAAATTGTCCCAACAGAAAACTTATCAAATTCTAGGCTGTGTGACATGGCTCATGTTTATGATTCTAGCACTTTGGGAGGCTGAGGCAGGCAGATGGCTTGAGCCCAGGAGTTCAAGACCAGCCTGGGCAATATGGCAAAGCCCTGTATCTACAAAAAATACAAAAATTAGCCAGGCAGAGTGACTCATTGCCTGTAGTCCTAGCTACTGGTGAGGCTGAAGTAGGAGTATCGCTTGAGCCTGGGAAGTCAAGGCCTTAGTGAATGGTGATCATGGCACTGCTCTCCAACCTGGGTAACAGAGCAAGACCCTGTCGAAAGAAAGAA
>NC_045440.1:77711003-77724339 GCF_002776525.5 Piliocolobus tephrosceles | reverse complement strand
GAAGGAAGGAAGGAAGGAAGGAAGGAAGGAAGGAAGGAAGGAAGGAGAGAGAAAGAAAGAAAAGAAAGAGAAAAATTTAAAACTTATCAAATTCTAAAGTAATAGAAAAAAATATGCAAAACACACTGAGATGATGTCAAGAACATGAAAACAGACTCGTTTCTCACATACGAAAAGATCATTCATACCATCCATTTGTCAGAGTTCCCCTGCAATATTTGACATTGCTGACTGCTACTTTCTTGAAATTCCTTCTTCTTTTAGCTTCAGTAAAAAGCCTTCTACTATTTTATTTTATTTATTGAGACAGAGTCTCATTCTGTTTCCCAGGCTGACGTGCAGTGGCACAATCACAGCTCATTGCAGTCTTGAACTCCCGGGCTTAAGCAAGTCCTCCTGCCTCAGCCTCCCAAGTAGCTGGGACTACAGGCATGTGCCACCACACCCAGCTCAACTTTCCTTTCTTTCTAGTTGCTTCTGCTTTGTTTGCCGTCTATTTTTCTTATCTTGATACATAAACATAGGGGTTTCACCTGTGTTGTCTTCATCTTTTGATATCAAGCCCCCCTCTATTATTCCATTTTCTCTCTTTCTTTAGTTAATATCCTGGATGCAGATCATTCATAAATTAAGATTCCTAACAATGACCTTTCTTTCCAAACCTATACTGCATGTCTAACAACCCAAAATTTATCTCCTTCTGAGGCTTCCTTCTTTTCTTCAAACCTACGAGTCTATCCATGAGTTCATCATCCTTCCTTTTAGTCCTGCCTCTGCTCCTCTGTGCCTTCACATTATACTGTTGATGATACAAGACAGAAACATGGATGTCCCCTCAGATTTCTTTCTCTTCCCTGCTCCAGGCATCTAATTAGTTGTTAAGTGCCTACTTATTCTAATGTTGCCCTCATCTTTCTCTTTCTCCCTACTTCCACTATCTCCTATTTACTTCTTCCTGGAACTACTATCTCCATCTCCTCAATGGCCAGGTTGACTATAATCACAAAGTGAGCACTTGGCATCATGACCTGCATTATTACATTTATTACCATTAATGGCATTCCTAATCATATTATGACAGTCCTGCAATTAAAATCCATCAGTGGTACCCCAATGCCTACCAAAAACATTTCCCAAACCTTTTACAGGCTATTTAAAATTTCACATTCCTTTCTTGATCATTTCATTGCTTGCTCTCTATGTGCCAGAAAAACTGAATTACTAACCATTTTTTAAATGTCTATAATTTACTCCACTATCTACATGCCTTTGTTCATCATCTTCCCTCTTTCTACTCTTGTCAATGTTTTATGTGTACATACCCCAATTTTACCCATTTTAAAGCCCAATCCAAATGTCACCTCAATAGAAAGACTCCCTCAATTGTTACAACCACAGGTTGTCCTCCTTTAAAACAACAAAAATACCTTATCTGAATCCCTTTATGGTGATTAACATATTCTATTTTTGTGTTACAGTTATTTATACACATGTCTTATTTATTCCAATAATGGGTCCAATACAGGACCAATGTCAAACCCATCTTTATAAAATCCCATATCCAGAGAACATGCTCAATAACCACCCATGTGCTTACATTTAGAAAAGTAATTCTCCTTTGATGACAGGCAATATACTGTATTTAGGAGGAACAATGTTTTGTTGAGAGCCCCAAGTTTAATTTTTCCTCTACCCTTCACCAGCTACTTGAATTTTGGAAGTTACTTAATTCTTTGAAGGCTTAATTTCTTTTGTAAAATGTGGTTAATATAATTTGTCATTTTTTAAATCAGATTAAGTGAAGCAGTAACATATACACTGCTATGTGCAGGTATCTAATAACTTTTGGTTCCCTTCCTATCTTCAATATATGTGTGGTCTAAGATGACTTCAATACACAAATACAGCAATTTTTACATGTGCTGGGATAACAAGAACACAGAAGACGTGAGAGAAAAAGACCTGCCAGGAGTTCCCAAGCTGTGTCTCCTATTTATTAGGGCAAAACTGAGCAAAACAAAAGAGCTCACCTAAATAATCTGTCCTGACCCAGGAATGTTTACACATCACTAACACAAGAGGCAAGAAAATGGAAAGGGTGAAACTAAATTTCATTGAATAAATGCAAAGTGGCTTAAGGCACTTTTATATCACCTATTTCAATCTCTATTTTACTGTTAAGAAAACTGAGCCTCTGTAAAATTAACACATTTCTGACACTTATCTAGTAATAAAGCTGGAATGCAAGCTTAGGACATTCTAATTTGTATGTTCATGTCATGCTGTGTCATGTTGTCTCACATACACACATGCACACCTACACACACACACACACCTTTATGAGACAGACAAAGAAAGAAACAAATTCCTTTTCTCTTAAGAGGCTGTGTTTCCCCAGGTTTTGATTGAGTAACTTGAGTATTAGGGGAAAAAACTACATTAAGTAAACAGCTGACATTGGCCAAAAGCTGTGCTGGCCAATAGAATGTTGCAGACTGTCTCTTGAAAAAGCACAGGCTCAATTTTCTTGAGATAATAAATTATTTAAATAGTAATTGAAAAGTAATAAAAGTACCATTCGTACATTCTAAAAGTACCTTTAAAAATTATAATATTATATAAATCAATATTTAAATTAATTGCTCTCAAAATATTCTCCTGTGTATTATTTTACCTGTTAGCCTCCATTCTATGTAAAAAGGAAAAATAAATTAAATTTTCTATTATTATATTAAACCTATAGATGCTTGTAAGGTCTACAAATCTCATGAGATATTTGTTATTAACCAATAATATAGACATTCAATACTACCCACAGCCCATGCAGCCCAAGGCCACAAAAATAATAGTGTTTTTGCTTTTCAGGCAATAACTGAAATTGGATTTTTTTAAAGAAATAATATTCATATATTTAAGTTACATGTGAGATAAAAATTAAAACCATACTTGTGTGTCACAGAACAGATCGTTTTAAATATCAAAATTGCAGTTACTTCTGAATAATTCTTAATTCACATGATGGCCACACAGTGTGCGGGTTTGATTAGGCTGTCAGTAACCACCCACCAGCAAATCATATTAAAATGGAAGAAAACACTATATGCTAGAGAGAGACATTAAGACATTAAAGAATATTTTGCAACATAAAGCCCAATTACCTATATAAAATTTTTGACATCAGTTGGCCTAAATGATCAATTTTTTATCTTTTTTTTCAAACCCTTGTTCAATAAGATTTCTTAAAAATGTGGTGGTACTATTATTATATATAATCATTTTTCAAAGTTCCCCTATTTATGTATAATACTTAACACTCCTTATGTTGTAGCCATTCCTTCTATCACCAAGGGATATTGGATACATTAGAAAGGTTTTCCTGGTTTCTCTTAGCTCTGTCTTTAAATATGGTCATATCATACATCTCTTGTGATGAAGATGAAAGCACGGATTTTTGAAGTGGGATAGACTAAGTTTTGGATGCTGCTTCCTTAATTAATGGCAGTATGGTCTTGAATGAAATATCTAACTGCTGGGACTCAATTTCATCATCTTTTCTTTTTATGAAGACTTGTAGTAACTGCCTCATGGGGTTGTTTTGAAGGTTAAATAAAATAATATTAACAAGTGTGCCATACCTAACGGTACTGTGCCTGGCAATGCAATAGATAGGAAATAATCTCTTCTGTTCCCCTTTTTGTGACAGTTTAATTTCTGACATCTTAATTCCTTTAACATAATGAAAATGGAGTCATAATATAGGAAGAGTGACATCATTGTTATATTTCAAACTGCCACCTAATTTTGGTTCCATACCACTTAGAAGTGATTTCTGCTGGGATTATATTCTAAGGCTGTTTATTGGGGAAATAAATTTATTTCATTCAATATATATTAACCTACATATATAACATAGTGATATTTGAGTAAAGCTACATTTAATATTTACCAGAAAAAAAAGAGACATAAACCAACCTATAGCCTCTGTAATTAATTCATTCTAAGAATTTCAGCATATCTAAAATTTTATATAATCAACAGTCTTCATACTTTTCAAAAAGAAAAATATGACGTATAGTAAAGATTTACAATGATTTTTTAAAATTGTACTTTCTGGTAGAACTTTGCACAAGGATTTATTATTGCATTTAAGTAGTGTCTTAAGGTATAATTTTTATGGTCTATTAAGCATAATTCTCAAGCACCTTAAACACAACTAAATGAGGTGAAATTACTATTAACTTGTATTTTAGGTTACCAAGTGCCCAGGCAGTTCCAAACAACTATATCCGGAATGGTATTTTATGACAGCTCATGATTTTCTATGTTGAGCTTCCTTGACTTAAAATCTTTACGAGATTGAAAACTGGCCTCTGAGATGGTGCCTGAAAGTTGGGTCATTAGTCCTCACCTTTTAAGAAATAATGTCTCAGCAGGTTGTATTTGAACCACTTGAGCTCAAGGAGGTGTTAACAGAGTTGTTAATTAACCTAGGTCTGGAAAGTATTGTGAAGAATCCCAGAAAGTTGGAACAATAAGGAGGCACTGCTTAACCTACAGCATGGAATAAATGACTTTTGCTTTAATAATGTAACCCCAGAAATTACACAATAGTAATACGAAGTTAAACAAAGAATGGCAATGTGAAACTAACGATCAGAAGTCGGAGCAAATTTACAGAAAACCAGTTGGAGTGAAAATGGACGGAATTGGACACTTAGAGTACTGGTCCTTTTGAAGTGATCCCTGTCTCCATATTTGAATATAAATGAGCAGTAAAATAAATCTGAAAATAACATCTCTTTTATACTCAAGACTCTAATTAGATCAATGCTTTGCTTAAATCTGTCAAGACCATTGTTTGAAATAATCCACAAGGATGGAGATTTCATGGCTTTCCTTGGTAAGCATGTACCAATGTTTAATCATCCAGTTACAGTTGAGATCTCAAGGTGAAAATGATCTCTCTATAATTTCTCTGTAAACCCAGCTGGTCCGTGAAACTAGAGAACAGACTAGCATAAATAAACACAAACAAACAAATCTCTCAGATTCCTGAAAAAAGTTACTAAGTAACTTAAGTGGTGTCTTAAGGTATAATTTTTATGGTTTATTATTCATCTCTCCAGCCAAAGTAATCTCAATTAGTTATCTCTCCAGACAAATTAATCTCAATTGTATTGGCAATTTCCTTTGAGAAATTGCTTACAGTATTTAAATCAAGTTTGCATTCTTTTCATAGTTCTTTGTATAGTCTTTTGAAGATATGTAATCCCAAATTCTTTTTTATAGGAGATAACCAATGCTAAGAAAGAACCCCTGTTGCAGTCTAAATGCTTCAATATTCCCTCCATTTTGTTGATGTTGTTGAGACCAAACCGTGTGATGAGAAAAATAAATGATAAAGATTATGAGCATACGAATATAAGGTTTAGTTGCTGTAATAAAAACATCAGAATTAATGTGATCCATATCCAAAGATGCATATCTTTAAATGGTGGATTGCGCTTATGGTCACTTTTAAACTAGAGAGTCTACAACATGCATTATTATTACTAGTATCAGCTGTAACTGGACATACATTTTAAGCAGTTTATATGTTTTTCTAGTTAATATTTCTTACGCCCATCACAAATTATTTTTCTTTTTATTTTTTCCTCAACAATCAACTATAATACTTATGATTTTCCCTAGAAAAAGGCTTATTTACAACCATTACCATATATAAGAATACATCACTTATTTTTCTGTTTATCTGTTTGTTTGTTTGTTTTGGAGACAGGGTCTCACTCTGTCACCCAGACTGGAGTTCAGTGGGGCCATCACGGCTCACAGCAGCCTCAAATTCCTTGTCTCAAGTGATCCTCCCACCTCAGCCACCTGAGTAGCTGGGACCACAGGTCCATGCCACCATGCCTTGCTAATTTTTGTATGCTTTGTAGAGACAGGGTTTTACCACGTTGCCCAGCCTGATCTCCAACTCCTAGGCTCAAGTGATCTGCCCACCTCAGCCTCCCAAAATGCTGGGATTACAGGCATGAGCCACGGTAATAACTTTCTTAATCTTATCCTCCCACTGCTAATGATTCTAAACACATCCTACTTTTTCATCTAAGGTCGTTATTGCTGAAGAGTCTCAGGCTTTGGAAACCTGGAGCCATCAGATGGGAAGAGCCCAAGTACAGCAGGATGAGAATAGACTGGAGTAACAACTGGATGGCTATATTAAAAGTAGCAAAGCTGAGGCCCTGTTATGGGATGGTGGCATAGAAGAAAGAGAAAATAATAACAATGGTGTCTCTTCCTCAATATCTGGATGTCCTGAGGGGATAAAAATGAGAAAAATGAGATTTAATAAAGATGACAAAGACTTTGAAAGAGGAACCCTGAGCAACTCTTCGATCCAGCACCTCAAAGCGGTAAAGTCTCAAGGACAGATCTTAGTGTGTTGGTAATTCTAGAGAAAGAATAATATGCCTTTGCTTCTCAAGTATCTTCCCCTTTATGTTCATTATTACCAAGACCTTATTTGGCAAGTGGCAATTGCTTTAATTCTATTGGAGAAGTGGAAGGCCTAAAACTGTTATCTATTGAGAGAGTCAATACACTGATTACAATATGTTTTAGACATAGTATAAAAGATGACTGTAGCTTTTCTCTTTTTTTTTTTTTTTTTTTTTTTTTTTTGAGACGGAGTCTTGCTCTGTCGCCCGAGCTGGAGTGCAGTGGCCAGATCTCAGCTCACTGCAAGCTCTGCCTCCCGGGTTTACGCCATTCTCCTGCCTCAGCCTCCGGAGTAGCTGGGACTACAGGCGCCCGCCACCTCGCCCGGCTAGTTTTTTGTATTTTTTTAGTAGAGACGGGGTTTCACCGTGTTAGCCAGGATGGTCTCGATCTCCTGACCTCGTGATCCGCCCGTCTCGGCCTCCCAAAGTGCTGGGATTACAGGCTTGAGCCACCGCGCCCGGCCGACTGTAGCTTTTCTCTAGGAAAAGATAACACAAAGATGAGCTCAGGAGTTGTAAACATAAATTGACTCTGTGTACATTTATTTGAACTGTGACAAACAAGTAGCGTAAGAATTGGTAATTGAAAAAACTTTGGGGTAGCACACTTTAGGAAAACATATACATTTGCTTTTATGGCATATTTCAGACTTCCTGACTTTCACATGATGAATCCCTACTAGCATATCCTAATTCTAGTATTATACATTTTGAAAGATTGCAAAAAACAATCACTTTAAACTTAGAACTTACAAAATATTATTCACATACTATCTCATTTGATTTTCACTAAAAGTCAATATGAATGTCAGGGAGATATTAACTTCTTTTTATAAACTGACTTCCTGTACTATTACATGTATTCTTCACTATTTGTGTGGCTGCTAGAAGTTCTTATGCCTAATAGAGAAATAATTAGTGTACTCTAAAGCTTTTTATTTTCCCCTGACTCCATACTTCCTGTAATCTCCAAGAGGCTCTATCTATAAATCCTTAGAATATAATTGGGCATTCTGGACCAGAAACTAGTCATACTTTCTTTGTAGCATTAGTGGGGTTGGTGTCTTACTCATTCATGATGGTATCTGTTAAAATAAAACACTCTCTTGTAAAGCAACTCAATCTGTTTTCATTGAACTACTGGCTGTCCTCCAGAGGAGTAGACCCACTCCAAGAAAGCATTCTAAAAATCTTGATTTTATTTGTTAGTAATTTTTCTCCAAATGACCTTTCAATTTTTAGAGTATGCAACCCAGTGATAGTAGTACTAAGTAGCCCAAACAGCACAACCCAGTGCAAGTATTCTTAAATGATCCTGTTGTAACGTGCTTCCTTCTGCATTTCTCTACGTACAGAGGCAAAGAGATTGCGCTAAACAGCAGGCCAGAAATCAGTCAAAGTGGAGACATTTGCTTCTAAACCTCATTTATTTTGAAAATCAAGAGGTCTTCTCTGTGAAACATTCCAGGATTAGAAAATCAAATAATTTTTCAGCTTGAATATTAACATTTTTCCTTCTATTTTAAAACACATGTATTGTTTAACAAATGGTTTTCATCTCTATGAGGTCCAAGGATCTCTTTTTACATCCTTCCCTTACTATAGTGAAGGAAAATAATATATAACATTATTTATACATAGAATTTATATAAATCAATACAATAAAGGAGAAATAAAAGAAGTGTAAAATATAATACTACGCATTTATTTCACTTTGGAAAAGCTGAAGCATGGTCACCACATGTAACGAAGGAGCCATAAGCTCGCACCCACGTGTCGCATTGCCATGAATTTACAAGGATAAATAAATACAGTCACAAGTGTATTGCATGGGCAACTCACATTTCGTGATGAGGCTACCTACTGGCGATATAATTTTTCAAAGTGGTAATTAACTCTTAGTAAACTACCAAACAAAAATAACACCTTCTCTTGATGCACCTGATAGTTGAATTCCTGAAAATTTTAGCATATATCAAAACTGTATTAAAAAATACTTTATGTATAAAACAGAGCTTTGTTATACATCTAATGAATATAAACAAGTTTAATCACTTAATTTGAAAGCAGAATGGGTTAACTGAAATTGGGACACAGGACACTTTTCCCTTTTGCTAGACTCTCACAAATTATAGTTGTCTGTTGGACCTGACCCCCACCTAATAAATGTCTTTAGAATCTTACTGGTTTTCTATTGAGAGCCAGGCTAACTTTTTTTTTCTTTTTTTCTTTTCTTTTTTTTTTTTTTTTGAGACAGGGTCTTGCCCTGTTGCCCAGGCTGGAGTGCAGCGGACTGATCACTGCTCACTGCAGCCTCAGTCGCCTTGGCTCAAGCAGACACTCCCACTTCAGCTTCCCAAGTAGCTGGGATGAAGGCATGTGCCACCATGCCCAGCTAATTTTTTAATTTTTGTAGAGATGAGATCTCTCTATGTTGCCCAGGCTGGTCTGGAGCTCCTGGATTCATGTGATCCTCTGGCCCTGGCCTCCCACAATGCTGGGATTACAGGTGTGAGCCACCCTACCTGACTTCAGACTAACTTTTAACTCCCCGCACTTCTTTGTGATTCAGAAAAACTTTCCCTAGCTCCTCAGAGTAGGGGATTAAAGTCTTCTGTTACACACCTTCACAGCTCTTTCTGTGAATCACAGGACATATCATAATTTTATGATATGTCTCTTTCACAGGACATATCATAATTTTAATCAGATACTGTATGTGATTTTGTGATTTTAAGTATTTGTCTCTACTCTCAAACTGTAGCTCCACGAAAGCAAGTAAGTCTCTGTCTGTTCGACCCTTTATCTTCAGTGCCAAACCTGTCCTTAGCACATTGGAGATGCTCAATAATAAAGACATATTAATAAAGGAATGAATAAAGAAATTTGTGTCTGCTCAAAAGCTGCAATCCATGTGCCATATTGTTTCATGGGGTGAGATGGTGGGATGCCGAGATACTGACCTCCAAGTATCTGTACCTATTTATTTTGTGGAATGGCAGGTACATCCTTAGAAACCAAAGGAGAACAAAAAAGGCCTTAGGAGAAATAATAAAAAGTAATCACTATGAGAAAGCAGTTTTTTCTTACCTAATGAACTCAATGTGTATTCTTGAACACAGCCTAAAAAAACATTGAGTGATATTTAGATTCTTATTAGTGGACTGGGTGATTGCATGAATTGCCAAAATAATATTTTAAAGGCACTGAATGACCATATCTATGGTTTCTGTAACTAAAAATAGCAACATAAGCTTAAAGCAACATATCTTAAAAAATAAAGAGTTGATCACTTAGATCATTTACGTGTCTTAATACTGTATGATACTTTCAAGCCCTCTCTTGGAGAGTATTTATTTTATTTATTTACACCCCACTTCATTCCACCAAGGATATGATGTATAGATCATAAATTAAACATTTCTACTCTTGGTAAATATTAAACAAGTTCTTTTTTATTTCCATCTTGAAATTGAATAAAATTCAAAAAATTGGAACTCAAGATGACTAAAGGTTAAAATACCTAATGTTATAATAATAAATCTAACTATTTAAATGTATTTTCGAACAAAAACTTAGCCAGATGATCAATCACCATTTCTGCTCTTCCAGATGGCTGCAGTTCCATCTCCTAGAATAATGGAGTGCTCAAATCTTTGATAGTTAATTGTACTGGATTACTGTTTGGCAATCAACCAACTCCCTGGCCTGGGGGCAGATCATTTTATTTAATGGTTCATCACCAAGACCTCACTAGCCTGACAACATAGATCACTATGCTATTGATGCCAAGAGAGTGAAAAGCTGAGAGTCAGTCTATCCCACCTGGGAGGAATTACACTTAATAAACTACCCAGGTAAACGGTAACCAAAATGAGTAATGATTAAGACTAAGAGCAAATTAAGTAAAATAGCAAATGGGGGAATAGATTTTTATCACCTTTACTTTATAAAGTCATGTGTTACCTAGTTTAACACTTCTCTCTAATATATAACTGGGCTGAAATACATAGGAATAACATCTATAGAAGAATAAAACCAAATGAACAGAAAAGATAATGATTTTTAAGGTTTAAAGTTTGAGCAGTGAGTTTTACATTTTTCACCAAAATTGGACATTTTATTTTCAAAATGTGAATATGTACGTAAAGAAAATTTTTCTTGAAGTCATTTTTGAAATGATTTTATTTTGTGGAAAACATTTAATCCACATACCAGTATTGTATCACTGAAAACTGATTTTTCTATTTATTTTCAAAATACATGCCCAGATGTATTTCACATATAAGCCTGAATGCCTCAAGACTGGAGAAAACAGTTGTTTAACAGGGGACAAGCAATGAAGGTGCCACAGACCTCTCACTAGACTCTGTTTTCAAGCTCAGGAGTCATGAAAATAATAAAACTCTTTTATGACCGGGCACAGTGGCTCACACTTCTAATCCCAGCACTTTGGGAGGCCAAGGCAAGCGAATCACTTGAGCCCTGGATTCGAGACCTGCCTAGGCAACATGGCAAAACCCCATCTCTACAAAAAATCCAAAAATTAGCCAGCCGTGGTGGCACAGACCTGTAGTTCCAGCTACTTGGGAGGCTGAGGTGGGAGGATTGTTAAAGCCTGGGATTTCGAGGCTGCAGTGAGCTGAGATTGTGCCACTGCACTCCAGCCTGGGTGACAAAGTAAGACATTGCCAACAAAAACAAAAACAAAAACAAAAACAAAAACAAAAAAAACTCTTTTATGATAATATTTGCCCAAAAACCCAATCGTGGCTGGGAAGAAAATACCTGTTGTTCTGCTTGATATTAAGACACAGTAAAAATATCATTGTCTTTTTTTATTATTATTTATAAAGCACTTGTGCATTTGCACATGTTTCTTTATTTTGAATTATCTTCCCTATCCTCCTTGGTAATTTTTCATGTACCTTTCAGAGCTACAACCGAATGTCACCTCACTTGAGTCCCTTCCAGTGCTCAGTAACATTCTCTGTCCTCTATGCTCCCAGAAAGAATTTTTCATACCTGTTTCTCCACTTATCATGTTGTGCCATCATTTACTTGTTTTCATGCCCGTTTCTTCTATGAGAGCCCCATGAATGAAGGGACTGTGTTTCTTCCTTGGTATCCTCAGGACTTAAAGACAGTTCCTGGCACATATTAGGAGCTCAATATATTTGCTGGAAATGAACGAATAATGTTCTATAGACAAACTATGTCCCTTAACAATGATAATAAACCTCATGAATGAAGGTACCTGGGCTCAGAATCTGAAAGGACCTGACCTCTGAGGACCACTAGGGACATCCCTGGTCCACCATCGCCTGCTGGCTCAGAGCTGCCGTATGTGGCGGAGCCTTTTGCTACACACTAAGACTCTCTTCATTGTGCACTTCAGCGTTCTACCCCCAAGCTCATCTTTAACCTTCCTTCTCTCCTGGGCTCCTCCTACCCTGCCTGTTCTGAGCAGGAGATACAGGCATGGTGCCTATTTTGTAAATCAGGAGGACTGTGTTCTTTTTTTTTTTTTTTTTTTTTTGTGAGACGGAGTCTCCCTCTGTTGCCGGGGCTGGACTGCAGTGGCCGGATCTCAGCTCACTGCAAGCTCCGCCTCCCGGGTTTACGCCATTCTCCTGCCTCAGCCTCCCGAGTAGCTGGGACTACAGGCGCCCGCCAACTCGCCCGGCTAGATTTTTTGTATTTTTTAGTAGAGACGGGGTTTCACCGTGTTAGCCAGGATGGTCTCGATCTCCTGACCTCGTGATCCGCCCGTCTCGGCCTCCCAAAGTGCTGGGATTACAGGCTTGAGCCACCGCGCCCGGACTGTGTTCTAACGCAAGCTCTTCTCAGTTACTTACAGGAGCTTAAACAAAACACTTTTCTCTCTGCACTTTACTCCTCATTTGCAACCAAGGGAGAGAGGTTGGGGTGTGGAAGGCCAGGAGAGTAGAATGAAACAGACTTGGGTGTAAACCTTCCATGCCCATGGGCAAGTCAAAGAGCCCTGGAGTTTAACAGTAGCACTCCCAACTTCATCTTAAAAGTCTCCAGTGGTTGACTATCACACTCAGAATAAAGCCCCTTACTAGGCATGGAAGACCTTCTGTGGTGGAGCTACAAAATTTTTAGAGACTTGTCCTCTCAAACAATGTGTTACTAGTCTCAATCAACTAGGCACAAGTCCCTTTTTACCTCCACGTTGTCATTTCTGCACATTTACTAACTCTGTTCTGACACCACTGCCATTTCCATCCCATAGTAATTTTGTATACCTCTAACGTAGCTCTTGCCACACTGTGTATTTCAGTTCTTTTTGTCTGGCTTCCACTTCAGACTGCGAGCCCAGTTAGAACAGACATGTTGTGTATGTCATATCATTTGTGCCCAACCTGGTGCCTCTTATGTCTAGTGTCACTTAGTAAAGTTTTCAGGAGAGATAAATTACTACTTGGAAACCCCTGCTTGACAGCTATTCAAATTTCTGAGATAAGAATCGGCTGCAGTGTGTATTGATTAAATATGGCTATATCATGAGGCCGGGCGCCGTGGCTCCAGCCTGTATTCCCAGCACTTTGGGAGGCCGAGACGGGCGGATCACGAGGTCAGGAGATCGAGACCATCCTGACTAACACGGTGAAACCCCCTCTCCAATAAAAATACAAAAAAGTAGCCGGGTGCGGTGGCGGGCACCTGTAGTCCCAGCTACTTGGGAGGCTGAGGCAGGAGAATGGCGTGAACCCAGGAGGCGGAGCTTGCAGTGAGCCGAGATTGCACCACTGCACTCTGGCCTGGGTGACAGAGCAAGACTCCGTCTCCAAAAAAAAAAAAAAAAA
>NC_045440.1:77661598-77710903 GCF_002776525.5 Piliocolobus tephrosceles | reverse complement strand
AAAAAAAAAAAAAAAAACTGGCAATTTATACCCTGCTTCTTTTAATAAAGAATGCAAGGAAACACATCATGGGATGAAAAAGAGAAAATATCAGAAATACGCATGCAATAAGGACCTTTATAGTTGCTATAGTTTAGCAGTCAATTTGGACCTTTGCTGCCCAGTGAAAGGTAAGACACTGCAAAAAGGGAAAAGAGAGACATTTATAATAACAAAGATTCTAATCTTGTAGTTGACAAGAGGGCAATTGTTATAGCATTGACGAAGTGGTTGAGAAAAGTTGGCAATTAGACCATTTGAAAAAAAGTGGCAATAGATGGTGTATGCATGTATTAAATTAAAATGAACTAAAATTAGACAAAATATATTATAAGGCATCTAATGTCAGAAATTTCATTAACAACCAACAAAAACCACATTGTTCCTTTTACAGTGTATGAGCCTCTACCCACTCATCCCAACCTCAATCCAGTCTTTCTATTTATTGCTCTAGAAATCAGACATTTAACCTAATTTAAAAAAAAGTGTCTTGAATAAAGGTGAAAAGAAAGTGTTTTACCTTTTCAAAAGTGAAATTATTCAATAGTTGGGGGGAAATGGAGAGATACTAAGCAAATTATACTAGCCTGTGAGATAAACATTTGATTTAACTGAAAGACAAAATCATTAATTTCTCTTGGATTGCTATACTGTTCATCAAGTCAACAAAAAAAAGTGAAAGATAAAATGACATGACACCCCTACATGATGGCCTTGAAAAGACAATGCTGTCAACGAGCACTAAGACAACTGTACTTAAATGAATGTGCACCAAAGAAGTAAGATTCTTCTTTGATAATTTCTTCAAAAGGACTTGACTTTGACACACCTTCTGGTGTTCTAACTTAATCCAAAGAGTAACATGGAACTCCTACAAAGCAAGTTGATGGAAACAACATTAGAGAATTGCTGGGTTGTGAGGGCTGTGAGGATACTGTGAGGTCACAGTGACAGAGAGAAGAGAATGATTTCGCTCACATTATCAGTATACAAAAAATGAGATCATTATAACAATGCTGAGCTTAACCAAATACACTGTAAGATCTAGACTATCTAGAAAGCAACAAATGATACTTGCTAAAAGAAGTTGCAAAGGCTCTGTTGTGATACTAAAAAGGCAAATACAACCAACTAATAATGAAAAAGATCAGACTATTTCAACACAAAGTAATATTTTGACAAGCTTTCATCAAGCAATTTCTGTAATGGTTGGTGCTACTAATAGAATGTTCAGCCTTTCAAACAGTATCCATACAATGTCACAAGTACTAGATTTAATTTTTAACAAGCATGCATGTAGCCTATTTGTAACATATACTGAGAATAATAGTGTTTAGCCAAGCTTTTATATTACCTATGGTATCCTGTCCTGGTTGATGCCATAGAAGACTTAATGAATACTTGTTAATGAAGACTTGGCTAATAGTCAAAAAGAAGAAAGTGATATGCATTTCTCAAGAAAAGAAAAAAATATTTCCTAACATTCAGATCTGAAAAGGCAAAAATCACAAGACTAATGATTTATATACATAATAATTAAGACATTCCTGCACTGAAAAGATCTCCTAAATTAAATTGCAAACAAACAAACTGGGTAAAATATTTACATCATATATAACAAAAGGCTAGTATTCTCAGTATATAAAGATCCTAATACATCAATAAGAAAAAGACAAACAACTCAATGAAAAATTGTGCAAAGTATGTGAACATACAATTCATTAAAGAATATAAAGAAAGTTTGACCTATTAATCAAGGAACTACAAACTAAAAATAATAAATACATTCATTTCTTATTTGAAAAGATTTAATAGAATAGTAACCCACAGTTTGGCCCAGATGTGGACATTCTCCAATATTGATGGTATTATGTAAATAAGCCCTGCCTATCCAGAAGGCAATTTGGCAATGTGTGTTAAAAAATGCATGCCTGTTCTCACTCATATGTGGGAGCTAAAAAAATATGATCTCATTGAAGTAGAGAGTAGAATTATGGTTACTAAATGCTGGGAAGGGTGAGAGGAAGGGAGAGGTTGCTTAATGAATACAAAATTACAGCTGGATGGGAGGAATCAGTTCTACCTTTCTATAGCAATGCAGAGTAAATACAGTAAACAATAAGTTATCATATGTTCAAAAAGCTGGAAGAGAGGATTTTGAATGTTCTCAACACAAATAAATGACAAACGTTTGGGGTAATAAATATCCTAATTACCCAGATTTGATCACTACACATCATACACATGTATCAAAATATTGCTCTATACCCTATAAATATGTATAATTATTATCTGTAAACTAAAAATGAAAAGAAAACAAAACAAAACAAAAAATGTATGCTATGTAACTAGGCAGTTCTTTTTTTTTTTTTTCTTGAGACAGAGTCTCACTCTGTTGCCCAGGCTGGAGTGCAGTGGCGCAATCTGGGCTCACTGCAACCACCACCTCGTGGTCTCAAGCGATTCTTCTGTCTCAGCCTCCCGCATCTGGGATTACAGGTGCGCACCACCATTCCCAGCTAATTTTTGTATTTTTTTGGTAGAGACAGGGTTTTGTCAGGCTGGTCTCGAACTCCTAATGTCGGGCGATCCACCATCCTCGGCCTCCCATAGTGCTGGGATTATATGCGTAAGCCACTGCACCTGGCCTAAGCAATTCTTTTCCCAGAAATTTATCACGAGTAAATAATCAGAAATGTAAAGATATATAAACAAATATGTTTCTAAGAATAACTGTTCTCATTTCTCAAATGCCAAGTACTATATAGAACACCTCTAAGAATCACATTCTACAGGTGCAAAAACAGATTCTTGGGGAGGTTAAATACTTTTTCCAAGACACAATCAAGAATCAAAACCCTGTCAGTATGATTCCAAAGCTTTAACTATCAACTTACAAGATAATTTTTTTGCATATAAAAAATGTTGGCTGGATGCAGTGGCTCATGCCTGTAATCCCAAAACTTTGGGAAGCCAAGGCAGGAGGATCATTTGAGCCCAGAAATTCAGGACCAGCCTGGGAAACATAGCAAGACTCCATCTCTACAATAATAATACTACTACTAATAAATAATTATCTGAGCATGGTGGTGCATGCCTCTAGTCCTAGCTACTCAGGAGACTGAGATGAAAGAATAGCTTGAGCCTTGAGATGGAGCTTGAGCAGTGGCCCTAGGGAGAAGTCTCCGTCTTCGATTTACAAGATCGGTATATTGGTTTATACTACAAGGGCAGGCTCATTTGAGGAGGTTGTTTTCGGTTAGGGAGGCTAGTGGTATTAAGATTAAAATTGTGGTGAAGTATATTATGGATGCTACTTGTCCAATTATAATGAAGGGTTGGCTTACTGGTTGGCTTCCAATTCAGGTTAGGGTAAGTAGGATTGTAATTAGGAATCATAGTAGGAATTGGCTGAGTGGGCGGAATGTTATGCTCTGTTGTTTGGATTTGTGGAGTATGGGTATGATTGCTAGGATGAGGCTGGATAGAAGGAGTGCTAGTACCCCTCCTAATTTGTTAGGGACAGATCCTAGGATTGCATATGCGAATAGGAAGTATCATTCTGGTTTGATGTGTGGTGGGGTGCTTAGTGGGTTGGCTGGGGTGTAGTTGTCTGGGTCGCTTAAGAGGTCGGGTGAAAACAATACTAGTATTATTAGGATAAGGAAGAGGAGGGCTAGGCCCAGAATGTTTTTGATTGTGTAGTAGGGGTGAAAGGGGATTTTGTCAGAGTCGGAGGGGACTCCGCAGGGGAGTGATCTGAGATTGAGCCACTGCACGCCAACCTTGGTGCAGTGTAAGACCCTGTCTCAAAAAAAAAAAAAAAAAGGCATAGGACAAAATGAAGTGACTGTGACAGACAAACAATTGAAAAGAAATGGAGACCTAAAGAGAAACAGAAGAGATGGAAAGAGGCAAGAAGACAGGGGTAGAGAGATATAGCAAAAGACAAAGAGAATTTTGGATTAGTGTTGTTTAACTTATTTTTCTTTTGGCTAATTTGTTTCCTTTTATTGTTTGAAATAAGTATTATTTATGCAATAAAATATATTTTAAAATAAATTAATTGCTAATGGAGACAGGGGACACAGAGTTTGCTACTTGGATATATGCCCTGTAGCACTACTGAAGCAAATGGGCTAAGAGATTTCATAGGCAATATCCTGTGTCATTCATCCATATAGGTAGGGGATATAATTCCAAAATGTAAATCAGTAAAGGTTGATTTCTGGGAGTCCAAGATAAACTATAAAAGAAACTGATGGTCCCATTTAATTCTAGAGAAGCCTGGAGTATGGTTATTCTATGTTGTTGACTTATGGATACACAAGTAGTTTATTAATCAATACAGAAGGAAATACCAATATCATTTTTAATGAAACTCCATCTCTACAAATAATGCACATGGATCAACATATGCATTGGCATGCACTGGTGCAAATACATGCCATAAAACAACACGAAAACAAAAATAAACCCAGAAACCTTTTCAAGCGGCGCACTATGGTGGTAGATCAGTCATGTCAATTTAGGTCATGAAAGAGTAATTACATAAGTTACTATAGTGAGTTCACCTTCTTGGATTATATCGACTAAGATTTGCAGCTATAATTAGGTAAAATTATAGTGAGTGTAAAAATTATTTAGAACCACATATTCTCAAATAGTAAAAGATAAAATATATATGTATTGCTAAATGTGGGGGGCGTGGGGCATGTTTATTTGTTTGTTTGTTTGTTTGTTTTTGAGACAGAATCTCATTTTGTCATCCAGGCTGGAGTGCAGTGGCATGGTCTCAGCTCACTGCAGCCTCCACCTTCCGGGTTCAAGTAATTCTCCTGCCTCAGCTTGCCAAGTAGCTGAGATTACAGGTGTGTGACACCATGCCCAACTAAAATTTTTTTGTGTGTCTTTGGTAGAGACAGCGTTTTTCCATGTTGGCCAGGCTGGTCTTGAACTCCTGACCTCAAGTGATCTGCCAGCCTCTGTCTCCCAAAGTGCTGAGATTACAGGTGTGAGCCACTGCATGTGGCCTATAAGTGTGTGTGTTTTTAATACGCGTTTAAGTCACTGTTAATTTAAAAAAAAAAAAAAAAAAAAAAAAAAAAATTAAAAGCCAAACAAAAAATGGTTAGATATTTATGAATGAACCAATATTTTTCATTCGCTTGCCTTCATGCAGGTAATTGAACATTATACCATTGAAATATCATTATCAAAACTCTAGACTTCATAGAACTTTCACAAACTGAATTCTGATGTCCCATAAAGGATTGCAGGGAAGCTGCAATCAGTTTGCACATCCTTTCCTTAAGCCTAATAAATTTTCATTCACTGTTAGGTTCATCCTCAAACCTCATCTTATTTTCATGGGAATATATACAACTAGATAAATAAGTTTTCTGGTAAATATTAACATAGACATTAGTTAGGCTGAGATATACTCTCAGCATTATTCTTTCTAGCAATAATAATCTACTCTCAGCTTAAGAGTGATCCTTGCATGCGGTTGACGACCACCTTAGGATACTCACTGTTGGAACCACCACTCTTGGTGAAATTAGTACTTATGATGCTCATCATCATAGCTAGAAGAATGTTTCTGAGATGCAAAGCAAATTGTGTACTTTCTTTTCCAAGTTAATATTCTAACCAGAATAAAGCATATAGACAGTAAGATCATATTACAAATAAAAACATGAATTTCTGGCTAAGGTGTTTACCTAACAAAAGAAGGAAAATTACTCTTTTGTCTCATCTTTCCCACTTATTTCCCTCACAATTCATTCTTAAAATTCTGGTAAAAGTGAAGTAAAGAAAGTAAATAGCTTTGCTACGGTTTACCTTAACTGACACCAGACACCGACATAAAAATGGCAAATAGGTTCTAAATGGCCTGCCCTCTCTGATCATTCAACAATGGTTGCCAAGACCACGGTGTCAAGAAGGATTCTGAGTGGCATTATTAATTACCAGTGTCTATTGTGGAAACCTGAGGGAGAGACTGGAGGTTACAATTTGTCTCTATTCTTTCCTGGCTTTGAAGCCTAATAAATTTCCATTCACTGTTAGGCTAATCCACAAACCTCATCTTATTTTCATGGTAATATAAACAACTAGACAATTCAGTTCTTTGGTAAATATTAATGTAGACATTAGTTAGGCTGAGATACGCTCTCAGCAAGAGGCAATGAACGAAAAATTCAACCTGGTAGTGAACAGAGATGAGAGGGACACGTGGTCCATAACCCATGTGAGTCAGAAGAATTGATCTTCTGTGAATTCCAAGGGCTTCCAAGAGACATTTCATAGAGGATGCAAGAAATTCCATGTTTAAGCTTCCTATAAAACACTGGGTGATATGGGGAGACAGGAACATATTCCTCTTAATCAATATAGACTGTCTCTATCGTTCTTATTAATTTTGTCCTTATCAGCTCCTGTATTTTTTAAAGTATGAGAAAGTGTGTTTACAAATACAGTAATCAATTCATTCTCTTGAAAGTTTATGCATTATTTTGTGCTGCTTATCTTTTAATTTAAAAATGAAGTTTAGAATTGTTTAGATGAGTTCTTATAGTAAAAGAGAGCAAAGGAATAAAAAATATTTAGATTCATATCTGGGTTTGAGCCCCAGCACTGCCACTGATTTCTTTCACTTGTTAATTGCTATATTCAAGAAAAACTTGTCGGGAACTATGGATAATGGAAAAATGAGATAAATATAAATATTTCACAGGACTTACAGTATAGCTGGGGAACAGACTAGTAAATAACAAAGTAGAAAATATTACAAGCAGTTTGGAAGCAGAAAGATAAGAATAAATCTGGCTAGCAGTTGGATTTCTTTCATTTTTCACACTTTTACATTTTACCTTGTAAAAATACATATTCTGCTTCTTTGTAGGGTTATTCTGAGGCTACAACGAGATGATATATGACTTATGTTACTGTAAATATACTAAGCTACGTTTACTTCTTACTCCATTTAGGGTGAAATGGGCACAGTTTAGCATCTCAAAACTAAGTCCAGACCCTGCACACTCAGCGTCAAGTTTTTCACAAATTTTTTTCACTTTGATCATTATACAAAAGCATCATCAAGCATTCACAAAGCAAATGTAAGTCTTTATATACAGTCAATACAATTTTAGGGTATCCCTCCTAGACATAAATGTGAAATTCTCCTTGGACTGGAGACATCTTCAGGGAAAGTTTTCTGATAACCACAAGCATCCAAGACCCTAATCTTGGTTAATCACTAACAGGTCAGTATCTCTGAAAACAACAAAGCCTAAGAACAAAAGAATGTGTGGTCTGGTTCTCATAGAATTTTAAACCTAGGACAAAACATAGGGATTTAGAAAGTTATTTTTTAAAAATCTGAATTAATAACACATTATCAGTTTGGTAAGAAAATATGAACTGCAATTATCAAGCTTCCAGATATACAACATAGCTTCGAAATAGCATGCATTTGCTACTGATTCTGTAGAGGAAGAATATATAATTTTATAGTATAATCAACCTTTTGCAATATAATTAGTCTATCAAAAGATCTTAAAACACTGCAAAAATGTTACATTATTTTATTTGTGCTGAATTAGCAATTAACTTAGCTCAATAAATCCTATTCTATCCTCAAAACACCTATAATAAGATAAACAACATGTATTGGGTAAAAATTAAAAAGAATTTTGTAGCATCATATATTTTATTCATTTCATTTTTCTGTATTACAGATATTGTAAAAATTAGGAATCAGCATCTCTTTGTTCTTAGTTCTAGAATTCTAGGCTAAAGAAATATCTGGCCCAGGAAGTTTTACCCCATTCGAAAAGAATCATGACTTTCCACTCTCTTTCTTATAAATGAATAGGTAGCTAGTCAAGCAACATCCAAAGTTCTAGATACCGAATACTACCTAAAGTTCTGAACATCTCATCAAGAAAAATGAACCTAAGTTAATGAGGATTGATAGAAACTATTCTTCTGAAGAAACTTAAGAATTCTTGATCTGGGACAAGTTACTTGGTCCTGCATGAAACAGTGTAACTTGTCTAGAAATTGACAAAGAGTTGATGAGGCAAGAGAAGTCATATAAAAGATCAACTTATTTTCAGACAACTGGGACAGGAAACCTCAAACTAGTACTTTATGAAATATGTTCATTAAATTGAAGAAAATAGTAAGTAACAGATAATGGCATATCACATACAGACGGTAGAAGGACTCAACTGAATAGTCATGGAACACCATGCTCCAGAAGTGAAGTGAATACATGTAGTATCAATTTTAAAGAAAGTTTGGATTGCTGGAATTTAGCAGTTCATCAGAGACAAAGTCCTCCTTTAATACTGATTTTAGTTCATTTTACTGTTATTTCCCCACCTGGATTGTAATAGAAGATAGCAATTTGCCAACTTTAAATTATGATACAGATGTGCAGTAATATTGTTTTATAAATAAATAATTTATAATAATTCTAACCCTCATAAATTGACTTGGCTTTCATATAAGTTGAAATGGGGAACCACTGGGATTTCTAAGCAAAAATGTTTTCAGGAATAAAAACCATGGATCAAAATGTTCAACATGGTAGCCTTAAATACAGTAGGCAGGAGACAAAAGGGGCAGTAAGTGGAAAGGCTAGAAGGGAGGCTGTCATAGTGGTCTAAGTGTGAGGTAACATTTTTTTTGTTTTTAAAGAAAAGACACACTTTGAGAGGCTGAGGCAGGAGGATCACTTGAGGCCAGGAGTTTGAGGTCAACATGGGCAACACAGTGAGACCTCATCTCTACAGAAAAAGTAAAAATTAGCCAGGTTATGGTGATGTATGCCTGTACCCCCAGCTACTCAGGAGGCTGAGGTGGGAGGATCGCTTGAGTCCAGGACTTGGAGGCTGCAGTCAGTTTTGATCGTGCCACTGCACTCTGGCCTGAGGAAAGCAAGATCTTGTCTCCAAAAAAATTACAAATACAAACAAAACAATAATATAAAAATAACTTTTTAAAAGACATAATTAAGATATTACATACAAAATTACAAAGTTTGGCAATTGATTGGTTAAAAACAAAAATGCCAGGTGGTAGGCTCAGCAAATGGGAGAGAAGACGTTCTGCTAGAAGTCAGTATGTGTAGCTGGATGATCCACGAAGAAGCTAAAGAGTAAAATATCAGTTAGACTTATAGATATGAGACACACAGACAGAGAGGGATAAAGACCTTATGAGTCATCCATATGAAAATGGGGGATGTAGAATTCAAGAGAGAAGTTAGGTAACACAAGGATTTTGTAAACATACAAAATTACTATTAACATCATATGAGTAGTTAAGATTATAAAAGTATTTTAAAATTACAATAAAACCAAAGACAGAATGTTGAGTAAAAATAATATTTTAAGGGGACAGAAGGAAGACAAAGAAACAGGGATTTTTATTCATGTTTGTTTGTTTGCTTTGAGATGGAGCCTCGCTCTGTTGCCCAGGCTGGAGTGCAGTGGCGCGATCTCGGCTCATTGCAACCTCTGCCTCCCAGGTTCAAGTGATTCTCCTGCTTCAGCCTCCTGAGTAGCTGGAATTACAAGTACGTGCCACCACAGCCAGCTAGTTTTTGTATTTTTAGTGGAGACGGGGTTTCACCATGTGGATCAGGCTGGTCTCAAACTCCTGACCTCAGGTGATTCACCTGCCTCGGCCTTCCAAAGTGCTGGGATTACTGGTGTGAGCTACTGTGCTGGCCTTTATTTATTCATTTGGTCAACACCTACTGCTCTATTAAGTGCCACGCTAAAGTGCCACTCATAAGAACCAAGACAGAGATGCATGATGTATATTTGGGATCAAAAGACTATAGTCACATTATTTTAATAGTGGCCTTAATCAAGAAATTTAGGTTAACTTGAGCACACACGGACGCAAAGAGAGGAACAATAGACACTGGGAGTTAATTGAGGGTGGAGGGTGGGAGAAGAGTGAGAACTGAAATCTACTTATTGGTTACTATGCTCACTACCCGGGTGGTGACACCATTTGTACTCTGAACCCCAGTGACACGCAATTTACCCACATAACAAACCTGTACATGTACCCTCTGAACCTAAAATAAAAGTTGGAACGAACAAAAATCAAGCTTAATAAAGCATGCTTTATTTTCTTTTGTTACGTTTATGATAATATATTCTTTGTGTAAATATCTCTTGAGAACCAAATACCTAAAAGGAATTTGCCAAATTCTAAACATTTTTAAATATGGTTTCAGAAGCTATCATAAATAAAGTCATTTTTTTCCTTGAAAAATACAGTGAATCACTAGAGAAATAGAAACCCCACAAATGCAGAATTTAGCATGTGAGAAGTTTTCAAAAGATTTTGTTTAAAAGAAAATATAAGAAGTGAAGGTTTTGTTCCTTAACAAAATGTCATAATTAGACGAAAACAATGTGGGTTTATAAACACAGCATAATCTTGGTTAATTGAAAGAGTCCATTGGTTGAGTTTGTGGCCATGCAGTAAAATGGCTACCAAGCAGAGGGACCATCAGCAGGGTGAAATGACTGTGCTAAGGAGAGGTGGAACAACTGCCTATTTCTTTTACACTGGGTTCTACTTTGATTTCTTACATGGTTGTTTAGTCTTAGTTTTGCTTTTAAACTTTATGGTTTCACATGTAAAGACTGTTTCATATTCTGGTACATGACTGCAAAATGTTATTTCTGGACACCTAAAAAATAATTTTAAAAACTGGTATTTATTTACATAGCCTGAACAGAAAAAAAAAAAAAAATACCAAGAGTGTCTTATTCAAAATAGAATAGCCCAGAGTTTACATTAAAAAAAAAAAAAAAAAATTAGTGAAAAGTGAATACAAACTTGCATTTCAAAAGAATGAAGTTTTGAAAATGATCACCGGGTGTGAATCCTGCTTTAATTATCTTTTAGAATTTCTGTCATAAAAGCAAAAGAAAAAAATATTTCTTGTTTGTTTTTTGTTTTTAGAAACAGGATCTCACTCTGTCACCCAAGCTGGAGTACAGCCATAAGTCAATCTTAGCTCACTATAGCCTCAAACTCCTGAACTCAGGCCATCCTCCCATCACAGCCTCCCAAGTAGCTGGGACTAGGCATGTACCACCATACCCAGCTAATTTTTAAATTTATGGTAGAGATGGAGTCTTGCTATGTTGCCCAAGCTGGTTTCAAACTACTGGCCTCAAGTGATTCTCCCAGCTTGGCCTCCTAAAGTGCTGAGATTAAGCATGAGCCACCACTCCTGACCAAAATTTACTTTTTAAAGCAATATATACACCAAATAACGTTACTTGGATTACAGCCAGGTGAAAAGTTCCCTGAGAACTGACACCCTACAGATATGTTGCCAGAAACCACTGTTAAAACTAAAGAAATAAAAGTAATCCTGTACACTAGCAATGCTGTTCTTGGCTCATTGTCAAAGATTCCTACTGACAAGGAATCCACTCACTTTAACTCTTGGACCACGCCAGTATATTAAAAGAACATTGTATTAATTAAAAAATAAATTTGCCCAACATATTGTAATGTTTAATTGAATATCATTTCATAATAATTATGCTATCCCAAAGCTTCAAACAATGCTATTTTAATTAAGAAAACTTTCTTTTGTTCATATACTTTCATCAAAATTATAAGCTTTTCTGTACATAATATCATGAAAGTCATATTTATCAAATGTTCTAATTGTCTCTAACATTGACTCTGCTACAGATTCTCAAATGCACACTGAAATCACCATCTTTAGGGAAAAAAATAAGATTAAAATGTATATATGTCTTTTAGAAAATTATATGAGGTAAAACTGAAAAAATAACTGACTTTTCGACTATTATCACTTTTACTTTAGGTTTTTGAAAAAGAAAAAAAACAAGTAAGTACAGACTTACCCTACAAAATGCCATTATTCAGTACTTGGTCTGATTTAAAAGTCTATCTTTTTAGATCAATCCTCCAAGAAAGGTTAACAAAAACTATACCAACTCAAACAGGAATTTTATTTTACCAATATTTTCAAATGCATTTACAAATTATGGGCTTTATTGTGAGCACAGGCAAAAAATATAGTTTTCCAACCAATGTCCATTTTCCAGTCTAATTGAAAGTCAAGTGTTTTCAAGGAGGGAGGATCATAGAGCATTCTGATCAATCTTCAAGTGTCATGGGGATGGTGCTTGATCCATGCATCATATCCATGGTGCTCCAGCAGAGCAGACTTTTAAACCGGGTTTTACAGGATGAAAGTATGTTTTTTAGTGGAGAGGAAAGAATATTTCAGACGGAAAGGACAGCCTCTGTAGAAATACCAAGGTTGAATGCTATGTCATGACGGCTAGCATTGTGGAGTGGAGACAGCAGCAATTCCTACACTGACTTGGGCATTACAAGGAGAGTGTTTTTCAAAAATCAGATTTCCAGGCTCTTGTCTAGAAATAGAAACTCCCAGAATGGAGCCCGAGTATCTATAAGTGTTTAGGAAAGCACAGGATGTATACCGAATCTCATTCAGTTCTAGATTAAGCCTGAAGTGGTATATACATGATCAGGGTTGACTATATACTTTTAAGTAAATAATTTCATTTACATTTTATCTAAAAAAATTTTTAATGCAAGAAATTCTTACAGAAAATACAGCATACTGGGTGGGTGTGGTGGCTCATCTTTGTAATCTCACCACTTTGGGAGGTTGAGATGGACAGATCCCTTGAGATCAGGAGTGCAAGACTTGCCTGACCAATATGGTGAAACCCTGTCTCTATGAAAAATACAAAAATTAGCTGGACATGGTGGCACATGCCTGTAGTCCCAGCTACTTGGAAGGCTGAGTTGGGAGAATCGCTTGAACCCGGCAGGTGTAGGTTGCAGTGAGTTGAGATTGCACTACTGTACTCCAGCCTGGGAGACACAGTGAGACTATCTCAAAAATAAAAAAATAAAAAATAAAAAAAAAGGAGAAAAAAGAAAGTATGGCATAAATTGCTTTTGTTGTTACCATTGTATTTTATTTATTTATTTATTTATTTAGATGTAGTCTCGCTCTGTCATCCAGGCTGGAGTACAGTGGCATGATCTCAGCTCCCTGCAACCACTGCCTCCTGGGTTCAAGCGATTCTCCCATCTCAACCTCCTGAGTAGCCAGGACTACAGGCACGTACCACCATGCCCGGCTAATTTTTGTATTTTTAGTAGATACAGGGTTTCACCATATTGGTCAGGCTGATCTTGAACTCCTGACCTCAGGAGATCCACCTCTCAAAGTTCTGGGATTACAGGCATGAGCTACCACACCCAGCATATCATTGTATTTTTAATAGCCAAGACAGGGCTAGAAAAGTCACAGGAAGGGCATAGGTACTCACATTTATACTCCTTAAACAATGAAGTTGTTAAGCTATATTCAATCAATATTGCAATATTTAAAATAGGCCCAACTCTTTCTTCCAAAAAATAGTAATAGAGTTTGACTAGGATGAACTACAGGTCTGAATTTCTTATCTAGCATTCCAGAATAACATTGATGCATCATAATAGGCTTGGCCTTTAGAAGTTACTGAAATAGTAAGAGTCTCTAGACTTGCCAGTTTCTTAATACATCTGCTCCTGACCAAAAGTGTTTGCATACAGCTATGTTGACAATGTGACTATTACTAGCCAATAACATCTTTTTAATGACTGCTGAAATTTCTTTTTTTAAAAAAATCACTCACTCAACTCTATTTAGTAAAATGTTGTAGCTAAACAGTGAAAATAGGGTGTGACTTAAGGTCCTTTACCAGATTTCATTTGGCCTTCATGGTCTCATTCTCCAGGACTCAGAGTTGGCAGTTTTGAAGTTTCCTCATAAAACTATGAGTTAATTGAGTTGACCATCACTGAACTTCATGTGTCCCCAAATACACTCAATTTAAAATGGCTATCATGGGTAACAGGCATGTTCATGCAAAGCAGAATTGTTTCAGCAGAAACCTGTAACAGAGCAGAGCTCAGATTAATTGGAAATCTATCTGGCACATGTTTGGCAAGCAGTCTATGGTACAATATTCAGATGTGCAACATGGATTCATGTGATGGTACCTTATCAGTGTCTCCAATCAGAAGTTCAAAGAAGATTAGAACCTCATAAGAGATACAAATCACAGCTCAGTCTCTGAGATTCAACCTGAAGGCCTGAAATCTGTGGCTGTGTTAGTGGCAAACTCTATACTCTTATTTCTTTCAACTTCCTTTACATTCTGCTCTTCTCCTTTTCCCCATACTTCCGCATTGGAAAGACAAATGGTAAATGTAAAAGTTGTACATGGTTTAAAATGGAATACGTAAATGTTTGAAAAGAATAATTCTTACTTCAGTCTTTGAAATCATCTTCTTTTTATAAAAGGGATGTGTGTGTGTTTTCTCACAAGCTGAGCTTCAAATTATCTAACAAGAATTATGGGACACAGAGAATGGAAATAAAAAGTGGCTTGTAAGATGTCAGGCGATAATACACCTCGGGAGGTCAGGCTGGGTTGCTTGATGAGGGCCTTTTGGTCACTGCCAGTTCCGATTTAGGAATATACTATTGATGGCCACACCAAAGTGGCCTGAAGGAAGTGCAGGCTATTAAATCACTTGTTTACCTCAAGTGAGCACCAGTGGTACTCAGTCAATGATTTTATTGATCCAAATACTGTTCAATTAACTGTGTTTATTTTGATTCTGTGATTAACATGCATTTGCAGAAGGCATACTCACAGTGAAACAAAGTCTAAAATTATCCCTTTCATCTTGTCCTTGTGTCCCAGTGTCACATTGATTTAATGAGTTATGCATTAAATGAACAGATATTATAATGTTGAAGAGTAGTATTAAGTGAAATACCTAAACTCTCAGGCCTTCTAAAAATTCACTTTCTTAGAACAGTCAGTGAACATGGCAGGAGTTAGTAATTAAACGTAAGGTTCCTGGATGCTAGGTAAAGGTCCAGTTGTATGGCTGCTGATAAAAGAAGCAAGATCGATATTGCCGCCAAAATTGCCAGATTCAAATAACTAAAGCAATAGTCAAAGAAGGAAAAAATAGAAATGCAGTATATTTGGTCCAACCAGAGAAGGAGGCCAAAGCATAATTTTAAGGGCGTGAGGAGTGGAATTTGATGTGGCTCTTTGACATCACCAAACAAGCATATCAACACCATCCAAATGTCCTTTTTCTAACCACTACTAACACACAATACCTTCATTCTCTGCTTATTCCTCTTGTACATCCTCATTTGTCCCTCTAGGGACACATTAGCTAGACCTATTTATGTGGAAGCACTCTGTGCCCAAACCAATCAGCAACAATTCCCACGTAACAATACGACTGGAGAGAACACTATTTCTGAGATTCTATTGAAAACTTCAACATGCCATTGAATGAAAGCTGGGAAATATGACCAAAAATGCTGGCTGGAATTCTTCAGAAACTTTTCTGCTCCTGTCTTTATTATAGCTAAAGCTAAGAGCATGATCATCTCTGAAACAGGAGGAATACACAAAGGCATTGACCACTCTTTTCCCCAAAATATACACATTCTGAAAAAAGGTGGTTTTAGATGGTGATATAAGAAATGGGAGACTCTGGAAATAGAGATTTTCTGATTATTTTTAAGGTGTCTCCATTTCTATCTATACCACAAAGCTCTTCCAGATTGCTCAGGCTGTTGAAGGTAGAGTTACAGGGCACCTGTCTTTGTTCTTCCCACCAAATACAAACTTGCTTTGTTTCTGCCCAAAAGATTTATTGATCGCTTCTGAGTCTTGGCCCACACAAATGCAAATTTAGTAACTCATTCTAGTTGTCTTAGTTCATGAGATTTTATAGTTGGGGATAAGGATGGAGAGTAACCACTGGACTTGACCTTGCTCCTGGCCATTGGAATGTGGTCTTCATACCTCTTGCCTGAGTTGATATTGAAAAGGAGACATTTCCAGTTGAAATTTCTTTATTTATTTTTATTTTCTCCCCCAACAGAGCTGCAGTTTTTAAATTGATGAAGTTCACAGAATTTAAAAACATAGATCTCATTCATGGGACCACAGCCACCTCTCTATTGCATCGCTTCATGGCTAAACTTCTCTGGAGAATGAATTATATTTCACTTCTGGAATTCACTGTCATCTGTTCCTAGTCTCCAGATATTCTGAACCCTCTGTATAGCATTTGCTGCACTTCATCATCTTCTCCTAGAAGGTTTTCCTTAGTTTGTTTCCCTGATCCTCTATTCTTGTAATTTTCTTTTCAATCTTTCAGACAATTTCCTTCATTGGCTTCTCCTTTCTTATCACCGCTCACATGTAGAGGTACTTCCATGCATGCCTGGTTTTACTTGGAAATCTCATCCTCTTTTAATTAATATACCTATAAATTCATTTGATGTGATTTTTCAAAGCTATATCAGCAGATCCTGATCTCTGCAGTTTGACTTCTTCCCTTAGATGTCCTGTAAAAGCTTCACACACAAATGTGCTAAAAATTGTACTCATTGCTCCTTTTCCCTCAAATAACTTTCCCTTTTGTTATCTATTTCTGGCACAACTGCCCCCCTCACATAATTTTCCCTTATGTTACCTATTTCTGGCACAACTGCCCTCTCAGTTGCCATGTTTTTAAAAAACAGCTTAATCACTTGTAACTCTTCTGACTTTCTTTTCCTTTACCTCCCATATAGCCAGTTTTCAAGTTCTGTAAATTCTATTTCAGAAAAATCTTTTAAATACTTCCCCTCTCCCCATTTCAATTCTTACTTCAAGTCTCTGTTTACCTTATGTCCCTACAGCATTACAGGTGTTGTCTCCTTGACTCTAATTTCTCAAACCAAGCCATCCACACTCTTTTTTTTTTTTTTTTTTTCCATAGATTTTTGGGAAACATTGTATTTGGTTACATGAGTCAGTTATTTAATGGAGATTTGTGAGATCCTGGTGCACCCATCTCCCAAGTAGTGTATGCTGAACCCATTTTACACTCTCCTTTCCCTCCCTCCTTCCTGACTTGCTCTCCCTCCCTTTCTCTCTTCTCGCTTCTTCCCTTCTCTCTCCTATCTCCTACTCCTTCCTTCCTGATTTACTTTTTGTTCTTCCTTTAATATTATAAACATGTTCTAAGCACCAGGGAATACAAACACAAAACAAGCAGAATCTCTCTCATCAGAATTTTTCTAGATGATCCTTACACAAGACTCTCCTGACCAAAACTAAAACAGATTTCAAAACACATACAAAATAAAGTTCATATTATTTTACCTATCACTCAGCAATTCCCTTCCACTGCCATATACACCATATATAAATGGTCTAATGTCAAATTATTTTTGAGGTCTACCTTAATTTCTGTTGCAACTCAAATAGTTTTTAATTCTTCAGAAGAGTTGCCCCATGATTTTCCTTCAATGATCCACAATACTGACTAGCAATCTGAGACTGAAAGTTACAAGTATATTTTTTCAGGAGGTAAGAAGAAAACAATCATGTTTAGTAATTTTAGAGCCTGAATTTCTTCTCAAAGGTTGGGACCTATAACTATAACAAATATTATGTATTCACATCACTTATGAATGATATTAAACTTGTAACATTAAATTGTACATTGTTGTTCTCCTGACCATTCCATTTACTCATGATAGGCAAGAATGCTACAACAACATGAACTTACTCATGCTCTCATTATACCTTTTATTATCCCTCTCTACTTACCCCCATCTTTGCATGTGTCAATCTTATAAAATATTCGTAAGCCCAATTAAACAAATATCTCCTATGAAGCCTTTCCTGATTGCTCAAATGGAAAGAATTCCTTGTCATCTTGCCTGCCCCACTAAATATCCATATTTCAATATATTATCATTGAATTTTCTTAAGAGTGAACTCAGGCACACTTAAGGAGAGGGTAATTCAAAATCTTTTGTTTCTTGACCCCTAGATAATATTCCAAAGAAACCATGAGGTAGTTATATCACGATCTCTTAGAACCAAGGTTACCACAGTTGATAGTTCCTTTCTTGCTATTTTCAAGGAGCAAGATAAATAGAAAGGAACAAAAATAAAGGCTTAAGAATAACAGTTTGTAAAGCTTTGAAACTGAACATGGACTTTTTAAAAAAGGAACCACAATCAAATGTAACAGAACAGTTTGTTCTTGGAGAAGGCTCTAAGTATCCTAATCTTGTTGTCTATGATAGAATGATATGGTTTTGACAGCCTTGCACCTTAGTCACTGCTGATCTAATGATCCAAAAAGGGGAGGAAAAGCTTCCTAAATCATGGTTTCTGCATGAGTTGCCTTACATGGGTCTAGAAGAATTTAGTTATAGAAAAAAAAGCAGACCGGGCATGGTGACTCACGGCTGTAGTACCAGAACCTTGGGAGACTGACGCAGGTGAATCGCTTGAGCCCAGGAGTTTGAGACCAGTCTGGGCAACATGGTGAAACCCTATCTCTACCAAAAATACAAAAATTAGCTGGGTGTGGTGGCGCATTCCAGTGGTCTCAGCTACTGGGGAGATTGAGGTGAGAGGATCACTTGAACCCAGGATGTCAAAGCTACATTGCACTCCAGCCTGGGTGACAGAGCGAGACCCTGTCAGAAAGAAAGAGAGAGAGAGAGAGAGGGAGACAAAGGAAGGAAAGAAGGAAGGAAGGATAAAAGAAGGAAGGAAGGAGAAAAGGAAGGAAGGGAAAAGAAGGAAAGTAGAAACAAATCTTGTTCCTCTGATTCCTTTGGTTTTATACAAAAAAAAAAAAAAATGGATAGACAGTGAATATTCTAAATTAAGCAAATCAGCGGCTTTGGTTCGGTGATGAAAGTTTTGGGAAAATGTTATTGTAGTTGTAAGGATTGTGGAGATGCCACCACCACTTTTTTTCTACTTAGGCAACCTGAACTTGCTACATGATCAGCCATCTTTCAAAATCAGCTTACCAAATCTTTACTTGATCCTCACCCTTAGTGAATAAGGATGTGAATACTTATCCCTTAACTGACCTGGTTAGATCAGTGTAACTGTGTGAGCATCATCAGAAGACACATTCATAAGCCTTGGGATCTTAATGGGGGTACCTAGAGTTCAGGGGGAAGGTTGGGTCTCCTAAGAATGTGGCTTTTCTCTACCTATCCACAAGAAAAATGAAACTTTGAATAAATGTGCCACTAAAAATAACCTTGAGTGCCACTTTCACAAAGCTTTCCTCCTACTTGTGATGCCTTAGCTCATTAATTTGTGAGGTGCTTAGCTCAACATATAACTGAATCACTAGTTAAATTCTAAAAAATAAAAAGTACTTGGTCTCTTCATTTAAGAATTCATGCCGCACTGTTCCCTCCCAGAGGGATCTCTGTCCTGATTCTTAAATGGAAATCTCTAGATTTCATGACTCAATTTCACATGTATAAGTATGAATTTAACCTCACAGAGCATGAAAGAATTCAAACTGAAGAGACATAGTACCGTTTCTGATTGGCTAACACCACTGCTAACAAGTTATGGTGGATTCTGAAACATTACTGATGAATATAACCACTTTTCACAAACAGCCTATCCTAAATGCAATTGCAATTAGCTTGTCTCCATATAATAGTTTAATAGGTAAATTCATAAAAATAATTACCATTTTTATCACTCACTGGAACGCCAGTTCCAGGCACTATGCAAAGCAGATAACATTATCACATGTAATCCTCACAAAAACCTTATTATATAGGTAGTAAAAGAATCCCATATTATTAATGAAGAAACGGAAGGTTAGAGAGGTTAAGTAACTTGCTCCATGTCACAACAAATATGTGACCAGGCTGAGACTTAGATGCAGGTTTCTCTGACTCCAAAGCCCTTAATTATATAATGCTCTGCCTAATAAGCAACTGAGCAAAGTACAGAAAATCTAGAAAAATCTTAAACATCATGGTAGTCTTAGTCTATACATGTAATTGTTTGTCATTGGTGAAATAATCCATCAGAATAAAATGTCTTACAGCCATTTTATGGCAAGGTAATGAGAAGACAAATGCACAAGTTTTTAAATGCCCTCTGATATTTTCTTAAAGTCGAAATATTTTTTAAAAACCTGTATCAGTTATAACTAAGAAAAGGTAAAACTGGGTAAGTATGTGAGAGAAGGTAAATTTACTCATAGTGCTCAGAAATATAGCTCGGCAGATACAGGTTTATTACCTAGAGCGTAAAACACTGTGATTGTAGATAGGGAAAACATCAGTGCAGGATCCACCAGTAAATCCATTTTTAGGATTTGGTAAACAAGTGTTTAAATTCTAAGAATGATTTTGATCATGAAAGCAACTGTGTATTTACTGGAAGTAATCAGCTTCAGGAGCAGGGCAGAAAAGTCTAGGTTAAATACTCATGTTTGTAGTGTCCCGTTATTCACACGTGTCATCTGATGCTCAATGTTCCTTTTATCTGTGATGACATAATGCTGGGTCTGGATGCCTGAGAACAGCTTCAGGACTACTCCTACAATTAATCAAGGTATTTTTACCTTCCTTTTTTGAAAAACTTGAAAGACAACTTACTATTTGAAATTATCTGCATATTTGGCAATATAAGCAACCATTAATTCATGACAAGCTGCTCAAAAATCAATTCTATATGGGAACATTCAAATTACATGTCCAGAAATCTGGCAAACCTTTGTCTCAATGGCTAGAAATTACCTGACTGAGGAAGTCAGTAAGCCAAACTACGTGGACCGTTCTAACTTCATTCTTCCAGTAAAATCAGAGGCATAGAAAGATTCTTTGTTTCTGTTTTTCACACTATATTTCTCTTTTTGATCTGCTTACTTAGTATAGCTCTTATGTTTGTCTAAGAGAATATGACCCAGATTTTTATATCAGTTTAATATTTCACCCTAATAAATGTTTTCTTTAGAAGACATTCTTGTCCATAAACTGAAATTCAAACCACAAAGGAAAAGTTTATTAAGAACAAAGTAAACTTGGTCAGAAATACACTAACTAATTTTATTAATAAAAATTCAATTTACTGATTTCTCAAACTAAATTCGAAACACAAGTTTATCTCATTTTTTTTTCAAGGCTTGACTTAACAACTTATCCATTCATTTTACACAAGTCAGTCTGACTACACTTTTATATTAACCATACATGCCACTTCCCTTGATTGAAAAATGTTGTTAGGTTAAAGTCGGTTTTTTTTTAAAATTATGTTCTAAGCCCTAAAGGATAAACATTTATCCACTAAGACAGAAGGATAAAGATTTTAATGGCATCTTGCTTTAGGATTCAAAATAAATAAGGCAAAGATGAGTTTCCATCTTCTTAAGACTAAATTACAGAGATTAAAATATATAAACACAAAATGAATGTGTTCCATTTGCATATTATATTTCGCTCTTAAAGTTGATATTGAAGATTAAGGGTCACCATTTAATCCTCACTATCCTAATCCCTAAAATTACAAAGACAGGCATAAGTGCATGTCTGCTGCACTAAATTACCTTGAAAGAAAGCAAATTCCGGATGAAAAGGGAAGCATATTTATATTATGGTGATTTAAAATCTGTCGCCTAAACACATCTTCTCCCCTCGATCCATTGACCTAAATTGCACACTAAAAGCTTGTTTGTCTGCAAATGGGCAGCTAACACTTTGAGACAATCCAGAGATTCTTCACTTATGCAGAATCATGCCAACAATTTTTCTGACTACAATAAACACTGTCTTGTTCATATTCCACAGAAACAGAAATTGTGTTATAAAACAGAAGACTTTCTTTACAGTTTTAAAACCATTTCCTGGATAGTTAATTATGAAAATTCAGAACTCTGGATATAAAAAGTCGTGGATGCAAAAATATTTATAAAAACATTTCACTAAAATACTACCTAATCAAAAAAAATATTGCTAATTTCGTTGAATTCTTTCTTGTGTGTGAAAATAGAAAAGATGAGCTTTTTTCTATGATGAAAAATGCTTTATAGGCAAGGATTTACTTCCTGGATATTCTTGTAACACTTTCTGAAATTAAGTGCATTGCGATGAATTTTCTAAGCAAAATAAACTCAACTCACAGATTCACCTACTGGCTCAAAAATCTACAAAATTCTTATTTTCTTTTGGAAAACTCACATTAATATCAATGTGCTTGTGTACCACAAAAACATAATGGAATGGCAGAATAGTATACACTTGTAAAAGATCAAATTTCTTGCTAGGTCCTGCTGACTTTGTCAGATATACATTTACTTTATAAGATAATTTTCTGAAATCACATTATATCTATCAATCAGATCATAACCCTAAGATAGACTTGGTTCCTCTATAAATCTATTCTATCACCAATAGAGTATCATGTTTCTTCCTTTAAAATATGCTTCAAACAATTTTGTGTATCTCTGAAGAATGAGATCCCCACTGTTAAAATCTATGCTATTTGCGTGCATATGTAACAATTTGTGTAAATTCAGGAAATACTCTTATTACATGTTATAGTCCACTGAAGACTAAAATATGTCTCTGTTCTTGAATATATTTGAAAGACTACACAGTGTGATGTGAAATTAGTATGATGCCATCTTTACTACTGTAAACATATATTCGAGAATATTTCAAAGCACACTGAAAATATTTTATTGCAAATCTTCATTTTATGTAGATGTAAAAACTACAATGAAGAGGTCTAATGATCTTAAAAGGGAGAGTACACTGCAAATGATCCAGTGATACTCAGCATTTCAGGCCAAACCCCTGCTGTTTAGCCACAGTAGTTACAAAAGCAGACTAATGAAAGCTGCAAAAATTATAATTAATTTTCATTCTAAAGAAATTATTCTGCTCTAATCAACTGCCTATCAAACGTCAGTGCAAATTATGCTAAAGAAAAAAACATTACGCCAGGTTTGTAGAGTAAAATTTTCCTTATACTGTATTAGAATAAAGAATGCCTGTGTGGGAATTACTTTTAATGAACAACAAATTACAATTACTAAACTAAATGAACCATCTGCCTTTTTTTTGTTTGTTTTCACGGCCTCACTGGTGCAGAATGCATTGTCAGCTTAATTCCCATTCAAAATGGCAGACTGCCTCATCACCAGGCTCTCATGTCTATAACATTTTAACAGAAAATCTGTAACAGATGTTTTCAATTTGAGGAAGAGGACAAGTATGTTTTATAAATATGTTCTAAACATTAAAGGCTGGCGTTTATAATAATAAGGTACATGCCTTTTTCAGACTGGAGCACTGGGGTAACTAAGTACTCCTAAGCCCTAAATTAGCACATAAAGTATTCATAGAGCAATACCAATAAAAACAAGTCCTGATGTACTTTATTAAACATTTCATTCAAGTAAATGTGTTTTGTCTCTGTCCTCTAATAGGTGATCATTTGTTTCAAAAGGGCATGCATGAGGACATTCAATGATGACATCTATTATCAAATCTTTACCGAAAGGTTTAAAGTGGTTAGCTGGATACATCATCTGGCATCGGCATAAAACATTAAAAATGGAAAATCAGTCTCTTATTAGCATGTGTCTCATATTAACTGGGCTTTCCCTGCTGAGGTTTGGGGACCATGATACTATAAAACACTTGGAAGACTGACTTTTATCAGGGCCATTTATGGAAGATAAAATCCAATCTGTGCATGATCTTAAAAAGAAGGAACAGCATATGAATAATATCTTAATACAATGCAAAAGGGGTATTTACTAAAGTAAATGAATATGTTTTCTTCATACTGCTATTTATGGCATTTACAAGTAGCACTGACTCAAAACTGCAAGGAGGACATACTTTAAAATAGTCCTTTAACATCTGTTATTAAATTTTTTTTTTCTTCCTTTGAATGAAAGGTATTATCCTGACAGCCCCCGGGGCTCTGGGTCTCCATTGATCCACAGTGCACGCACAGCACAGACAGGAGCGGTGTGAGCTTCTCACTACCACCGGTGTGCCTCAGCACAGATGTGGGGGATCAGGTCTAAGGCAGACAGAACAGCTCAGCTTTCATATTTACCCAGTCCTTAGTTATTCCACTGAGATGACCGAAACAGAAAAACAAACAAACAAACAAACAAAACTATTGGCAAAACTGATAGTTTATCTTCGAAGAGCAAAATGGACTGGTCCTCTATCTTTTCATGCTTTTCCTAGCATTGTTTCACTTTCATTTTAATTTAAAGCTTTGTACAATCCCATCCCCTTAACCCCCACTCCTGAACAATCATTGGAAATGCAGATTCCTTTCTGCAATTAAAAAACAAAAGAAAATTGTATTAGATTATTTCATGAGCTAGACACAGAGAGGGATATATGATTCCAGGCTTCTCCACAGGCTGGATGAGTCTCTGTCTAAATAGTCTCTGCTCTGAGTGGATATTTAACTCTCATCTGCAGTGGGAACTAAAATGTACTTCTTTAGAAAAGCAGCTTGCATGCCAGGGTCCACTCAGTGTAATGGTGTCTGCTTTGAAGATTATTTTAATCTCCCCCCACCCTTGTTCTGAAAGGAAAGACCGAAAAAAATGACAGCTCCATTATTAGAAATGCAGCTTCAGAAACAAACCAATGGAGAATACTTCGAAGGTATACAATGAGGGAAAACCAGTTCTGAAAAGCCCTTGCCCATTTTTGCAATTGTATTTTATGATAGGAAGTCATGCTTTCAAAACTTTGTTTTTCGTATTTGCCTTTTATTTTGTATTTGGATCAGTGGAAATCAACTAAGACATTTTCTCTGTGCTTTATTTTCTTAGTTTTACCCTACAGTTATGGCCAAGTTAGAAGCCAACTGTAGCCACTGTTTTTGAAGAACTCCAAGAGAATGTTTAGTTTTAAGTAAAAATGACTTTCTGTAAATAAAATACATATGATAATAATGTAGCTGTGTTGTTAATTTTTAGCTGCATTTCAAATTTATAAAATACTGCAAATATTAATAATTTAACAACTATACTCCTTTAACATATATATACCCTTAGATATCCCATAAAACAGACTGCCCTTCTAAAAAGTCAAACAACTTTGAAAAATAGTTACCTTTCCCTGAATATGCCTTTATTAACCTACTAATACTAATGACATACATAGTTATACACTGATGAAGAAATTCAACTCCTGATAAAATAATCCTTTATGAAAAATATTGCATCGAGAATTTATTAGAAATTACCATATGTTTTACTCCTTACAAAAATGTGATCATGGTCAGGTGTGGTGACTCATTCCTGTAATCCCAGCACTTTGGGAGGCTGAGGCAGGAAGATCATCTGAGGTCAGGAGTTCAAGACCAGCCTGGCCAACATGGTGAAATCCTGTCTCTACTAAAAATACAAATATTAGCATGGTGTGGAGGTGCACACCTGTAGTCCCAGTTACTCGGGAGGCTGAGGCAGGAGAATACTTGAACCCAGGAGGCGGAGGCTGCAGTGAGCTGAGATCACCCACTGTACTTCAGCCTGCATGATAGAGCGAGACTCTGTCTCAAAAAAAAAAAAAAAAAATCATTAAGTGTGGCACCAACAACTGTCACATAAAGTAAACATTAATTATCATACCCATTATAAAGACGCTAGCTAAAATTAGTAAGTCCAGTGTGGTCAGCATTCATTCCTTTGATTCTGAAATATATATTGACACTAATTTTGTTATATATTAATAGAATATTGTTCTACTTTACTGATACTGAAAGTGTGAAACACTATTTACTTTCAAAACTTGAAATTCTTTTATTTATATTTATAATAAAATTTTTGCCCATATTCACAGACTGAGTAGGAAAGAAGTGGAGCAGCTCTTTTATTCACTCAAGCCCATGTACTCACTGGCCATGTACTGCTAATAGCTGCATCGCATCACAGTCTCCCAATGCTAAGAAGATAAATGCCTTCAGTTATACTGACTCTCAACTATAACCTGAAGAGGAAACAACCAATCCTTTCTTGACTCAGACAGTGGGCTTCTCTCCCTTCTCCCCATCTCCAAACTTGACATCCACCTATCCAAATCCTGCTGGGATCAAGCCAAACACTTCCTGTTTTGCCCTACTAACTGTACTCTCTTTTAGCTGTAAAAGGGCTTTCCACTTTGTAACTCTTTGTGATCACTCTCCAGATAGTTGGTTTTACATATACAGGGTCTGAGAATCTTAGGAGAGGTATGGACACACTCTTCAGAGAGAAAAATGCATGCTTTTGTATATACTTAGGACAGTCTCCTTCCACACCTTTCTAGATGTCCTCCATGTGCATGGGCCCCAGGTGGGTAGCATCAGCCTTTGGAGAAGCTTATCAGTAAAGAATGATTATTAGAGCACAGCCTCCAGGAGAGAAGCCAGGGTTCATATCCCAGTTCCTCAAATATGTGTATGACCCTGGGAAAGACACCTGACCTTGCTAAGGTCCATTTTGTAATCTGTACAGGTGCATGTACTTCAGTGGGCTGTTGTGAGGATCGAATGAGACAATGGACATAAAACATTCCTTGCTACATAGGACTTAGCTATGATGTAGTGATACAAAATGTAGGAGCTTTATAGATGTTGTATTAATTCTTTGTGTGTATCTCTTACCATCCCCAACTCAAGGACCATGTGCTAATTAAGTTTGCATACCTCAGGGCACCTTAAAAGCAATTTTATTTATTTATTTATTTTTATTTTTTTCATTTTTTCTTTTTTTCAGATGGAGTCTCACTCTGTCACCCAGGCTGGAGTGCAATGGTGCAATCTCAGCTCACTGCAACCTCTGCCTCCCGCATTCAAGCGATTCTCATGCCTCAACCTCCCGAGTAGCTGGGACTACAGGCATCCGCCACCATGCCTGGCTAATTTATATATTTTTAGTAGAGATGGGGTTTCACCATCTCTACTAATTCACCTGCCTCGGTTTCCCAAAGTGCTAGGATTACAGGCATGAGTCACTGTGCTCGGCCTAAAAATAGTTTTCAAAGTATACTGTTGAAGAAAAACTCTTAATAAAGACATGAATTTTTGTAACAGCATATGATATGAACAAAGTTTGCAGAATGAATACATTTTCTTTAGAGTTTAAAACTCTTCAGTCATCATCTCTTTGTTCATGTGGTCACAAAGCATTCTATTGGCCACAACTAAACCAGTTCCTTCTTTTTAAAAATAATACAGATGGACCTCTTTGGGGGATGGCTTTAATATTTCCTGTCTGCCAGGAAGGAGACTCCTCAAGGTCTCCTTTGTCCTTATGATTCCAAATGAATTTTTTTTCTAGAATCTTCTAATTCAATTATTCCAGAGGTAAATTACTTTATATTAACGAATAGAAACACAAACAAACAAACACCAACTTCTCCTTTGTTGCTTTGAAATTTTTTTTCTCCTAGTTACACGGAAGGATCTCTAGTTCTTTCTGACACACAGTACAAAGATTCACATGGCCAACTTCACGTCCCTTTATTATTTCATAGACTTCAGTAAATTCTGCTCCTATTCTTCTTCTTTTGAGATTTATTAATACCAGCTTTTAGTCATCTGTAAACCCATACAGGCTGGCTGCAAGCATTCCTGTTACTCTGGTCTGGAGCTTTTCAATCTGTTATATGTCTTTTGGGGTGAAAGGTTCACATCTATAATATTTCTGTTTTGTTCATGCTGATGCAATAGAATTTTATAACACACAACAAAGAGCTAGAATCTCAGCACCGGCATATGTAAAATCATGTTAGGAGAAAAGGGCAAATCCCAGGACCACTGTAAGAGGCACAGTCTAAGAGGCCTCATTCTTGAGCCATCTATCCCATGGGAGTACTTTTCCAATTAATTGGAATAATATGTCACCTAAATTGAACAACAGAAATCATCTTTGCTCTCTAAAACCATGAAAATTAGATATTTTGTACAAAAAGTAAGTAAAAAGGAGGCTTGTTAATTAACAATTTAGCAGAATCATTTCAAGTCACAACTCCCCACTTCACAAGCTCCTCTTCATTCCTAACCAAATAAAAACAAAATATTATTCAAGCAGGACCATTGTGTCAGGCTTAATCCCATCAATTTACTCACAGATTTATTTAAGTTCTTACAAACAACTAAGCTTCAAAGCAGAAGGTACACACCATATTTCTCCTCTTGTCACCTTAATGCTATCATTACAATCATAGTAGATCTATAAGGCGGGGATGTAGAAATGAATAGAAACTACTTCCAAAAATTCTGCATTATCTTTTTATTGTGATTGTATGTATCCTACTAAAGGATTTTTGATTAAACAAATTTTTGCTCAGTCAAACCCTTTAAGAATCACTAACAAGAGCAATTTCAGAAAGAGGGTTGATGTACCAATGCTTTAGCATTAAATTATCTTTGACCTTGAAATATTACCATAGGCAATGAGGTCATATTCGTCATCATGAGATGATTCGGAGGTCAAGTCTCTCAAATAAAACTTACATTTTCCTAAAACCTACAAAAATGGTGGGAAATCTTCTGACCATCAGAACCAAAATCACTTATTTCAATAATTAATAGAACTAGTTGTGAACATGAATATTTAAAGAGTCAACACAAAAAGGCCTTGATGATTCAGGGTAATCAGTTCCATAACAATTGGAGGGTGCTCTCCCAGACTGTTAGTTGTCACTAATAACCTATTTCAAACCTGTGACTTTGCAAGGACCTCATTTTGATGGCCTAATAGTGTCAGGCACAGATTTCAATGTTTAAATTATTAAAAACCATGATAAAGGCCGGTTCTTCCACCTGCATTGAAAGGGTGTATGCTCTTCCTTTCATCTCTTGATTAACATGGGGCTGACTTTCCAATTTGTGGATTAACTATACCTTTTACTAGTTCTTTTTCACTCACTGATTTCCTGCCTCTTGGCCATTTCTTAGCTCATTTTCATATCCCCCAGAGGGGAAAGAGAAAATTAAACTCAAACCTATGGAATTTGCTCTAATGAAAGGAAAAGGAAGATATTGGAAACCAGTGGCTAAAATGAGGTTTGGGGATTTTCATACTTGCCTTGGTTCCAGTTAACCTAGAATATTGAGGGCCTACTTTATATGAAGGCATTTATCCTCCACCTCCACAACATGATTTAACCGTGACCAGGATGGGAAAGCTATTATACAAACCAGAAATTTCATGAAGTTTCTTAAACAAAATTATATTTAAGAGGATAATATAATTCTTGAGACAGATATATATTTAAGATGCAAAATTTCACAGAAACAACTTGGACCACACATCTTTCTGACTTCAAAATTATTTTTATGTATTGGCCAAAAAAATAAAAATAAAAATAAGGTATAACGGCTTAGAACGTAATGGATTTCTGCTTATTTGTTGCTGTTACTGATAGAGTATTCCAGCTCAAGTCCCCCAAAGGGTTAATGCTGCTGAGTGAGATGAAATTCATGAGTATAATCCTAAACAAGTGAGGTGAAGTTCTATCAGGTCTATTTCAGCTATCAGGGATTACCGCTAGCTGTCTAATCCTGCTGAGCCTCAGGGAGGAACGTTCTATTGTATTTGAAATCCTGGCCAGGAAAGAACAGAAGGTTAAATGGGTGCCTTGCTCTGTAATCAAATATCACAGGCACTACTTATCTATTCAATGAACAACTGACGTAGAAAATCAATTAGGAACCAAATAGCTTCTCAGGAATTTCTACCCAGAAAGAGGCAAGATTTTTTGAAAAAATGAATTTATTTGATATGTTTTATGGTAGAATACTATGAATTGTGAAGTTCCAAAAGTTGTTTTAGCTGCTTTCTGAAATATGTATTCCTGCAGGCTCTAGAGCTTCTTGCTTGCTATTTGCTTGCAAAACCGGGAGGATTTTAGGAATAATGATACCACACTCCAGGATAGCGACTGAGTCACTTATCTAAAGAAAGGAGCAGCCATGCAAAATCAATCCACATGAAATACTGTTAAATCTGGATAAAAGTCCTGAGCAATAATGCAAATCTATATAATTATGTTTTTGTTGAGATGACAAATAATTTACCTCTTCTTAAATGCATTTCTTCGACAGTACATCATCTTCTGTGAAAATATTATGAGGGTTGAAAAAGATGGAAGAAACAAACAAGAAGATGGCTGCAGCCCCAAAAGCTCTTTGTTTCCAGCAGAAAGAGGCTTCTTTTGGTGGCCTGAAGGTTAACACCCTCGTCTCACCACCCTCATCCTCTACCTGTCACTATGAGTAGATGTCACAATTCATGCACGCAGACAAACAGGCTGACCTGGCCAGTCAGCTTGACCTTGGATAGGCCTAAGATCAAATATGGTTATTAATATTGGGGACAGTCAAAATGTAATCTTCCAGACACTGGAGAACGGAGCTAGAAATTATGCAGTAGGCACTCCCTGTCAATCAGAAGCATCATGACGCTAAGCATTAAAATGTTCATCTGGACCTGAGCAGGAATTAAGATAAACTTCTTTTTTTCTATTCTGTGAACGCTGTTGAGTGAAATTTGCTCAGGGCCTTTATATGCCCAACTTATCTGTCCTTACACTTTCAATTATTTTTGGACTCTCTGCTTTATGAGAGTTTTTATAAGGTAATCTATTTGCAGGCTAAAGCAGATATAATTGGAAAAATATTGCCCTTTCATGGTCAAGGAAGATATTTTACAAATGGGATGAAATACTTTTAATACTCTCATTGTAGTTCAATGTGCATATAATTTTAACCATGGGTTCTCATTCTCTATAATTGTTATTCCTTATAACTTTCTCTCAGAATATATCCATAATACGAGTTAAAAAAGGGAAATATAAAAAGTCATTTAAATGCCCAGGCAAATACAAAATGTGTAACAGTAATAAATGGATTATTATTTCAAACCACTACTAAAATGAAAACAGATATTTAATCTAATATTCCTTCCACAATTTATAATTTCATTTCCACATTCCCAAGTTATGGGCCTCTTGATAAGATGGTCATGTGTCTATTATGAATTTGGACAAAATCTCTGACAAAAGAATACCAATATTTCCAACAAAAACGTAGTTTTAAAATCAACAACTTTTTATTTAAGGACAGATCCAAAACAACACAAATAAAGAAAACAAACTTATTCAGTTCCTGGGAAGAACTTGTAGTCTGCATTACACATGTACATTTTAACAAAGCAGTAAAATCATTTTCTTTGAAAAAAAGATAGGCTCTTTTGATTTTTGTTGCCTGCAAATTTCCAAAAAAAAACCTTCTTTAAAAATGTATTAGGACTAATGTACCTTAATGAGACATTTTTGCATAATGAACTATTCGTTTGAGCTCTTTGTGAAGGTACACTCAAAGCCTTCACACCACTGCCATGAAGATTTTACAGGGTATGTAGAATTATGATACAACAAACTGCCCCACTCCTTCAACCTCCTGGTATTTCATGTCAGTTGCTTCCTCAAGCAACACAAATCTGTTAATGCTTTAATTTGTGACACTGCTAACTGGTATTAACAGATTATGCCAACCAAATGTCCCTGCAATTGTACTGGCACAAGAGGATGATATATTTGTCATAGCAGTGCAAAATGTTTTAGGTCACACAAACATATAATATTGTACTATATGTTTTACTTAAACAAAACCTCAAAAAGGTTTATAGTACACTGATGTTTGCGCTTTGATCATTATCTTAAAATAACAAGGCAGGGCAAGAACCTTATGCCCTTCACTGATCTACATATATCAACTGGTAATGATCAATAAATGATCAAACCTATCAAATTATCAGCAAAGTCTTAAAATAATTGGTTTGATTTTTTTAAACTAAATCACGCAGCTGTTTCATTAATCTTTTTCACTCTGTGGGGAGGGGTCTTGATTTGTTTATGTCTTTTGTGAAACATAAGCTGTATTGCCAATGGAACTCAGATACGGTTTGGCACAGGCATTTTATACTAGATTCATATTTTGAAGCATAGCTCTTGTGGCCAGTACAGAACCACTAGACTATTTCAACTTGATCTGCAGAAGTGGTAGTTCTTTATGAAATAGACAAAGATTCAGTTTTTAACTTACAAGTAGTTAAATACAATGACTTTTCAGAGTAAAGTATTATGATAATGTACATTGTGTTGATCATAAGATTGTGTACATATTTATTTGCTTGTTTTTAGCACTGATTGCCAAGGTAGCTGCCAATGCATCTGTATTAGATATTGTATTTGGGAGAAAAGTGGGGGTTATCATTTAAAGAAAATTGTCAAATTATGGAACCTACAATACAGAGTTCCCTTTCATATACAGGATGAAGAGCTATACATACATATATACACACATCAATAACTGCACATACACACACCCCCATATACCTGTACACACACATTTATATCCAAATCTACAGAGACAGAGAGAAAATATGTGCTGCTATGAAGTGAAATTCCCAAAACAAACCTCAGAATCTGCCTTCCTAGAACAGCAAGGAAATGAAAAACTGAAGAATCATTACAGTGAGTTACAAATGAGCGTGTAACCCAGTAGGCCTGTGGAAGTTGGCTCTCCTGAGACCTATAAGATTCCTGTTTAGAAAATAGACTATATATCTGCTGCCTGGGGATATCTTCATGTGCAAAGGAAGTGAATTTCTGCAACCATGATGAGGCAAAGCATGATTCCAAAAATTTACCAAAAAGATATTCTAACAACATTTGATACAGAAGCTTTAGGTATTTTAAACCAGGTTCTGGACTCGGAATATGGTTTCTTGCCCCAACAGTTCACTAAAGTGCCAGACCTTCAACTAAAGAATGGCTCTTTTGTACAGAAAGGGTTTCTTTGAAAAGGCTTGCCATTTTTCCTACTGCAATGAGATTTTTGTATATCAAAACATGTCAGATTCTTGTCCTAAAAGGCAAAACAATGTGAAAGACAGGGTAATACCATCAATGATTTACTTGGAAAGGGTGTGCAGCATCGGCAGACCCTAGAATAATCCTAGCCTGTCATAAGAGAGGATTCACAGAGAAGAGCAGGAGATACATTTTCTCTCTTCTGAAGATGAGAGGAACCGATGCTAATGGAGCTAAGATTATCATAATCATCATGTTCACCATCTTCTCTTGGAGCCTTAAGATCTATAAGCAACCTTCAAAGTTTTCTAGTCCTCTGGTCCCCCAATTTGACTGATTATCTCTATCATGACCTTGGAATCAGGTTGTTATAAAACTTACAACAGGTTCATCTCCTTCAACCTTCGCTATTATATTCAGTACAGGTTTACCAACTGGATATACAGCCATCTCTAGAATGCCTTTTCACATAATCCTTTCATGACTCCAAAAAGTTTGAAAAGTTCTTTCTTTCTGATACAAATCTCAGTGGTAAATGTTTTTTGGGGGTTTTGTTTTGTTTTGTTTTCTATACCTGATAGCCAATATCAGATAGAGTCCATTCATTTCAGCCCTGGCTACCTTTCTAACTGCTTCAATACATGATCCCATTCAAACTCTTCACTTTCCCCCAAGATTAGAGGAAGAGCTCCATGTATACAAATTGAAAGGCACTGATGACACAAATGTTCCACATCAAAAGTACAAATTATATTACCTATTTACAATAAGTAATCATTTCCTTGTTTAATAGGTGATTATGTGTTGAATGCTTTACTGTCTCCTCCACTAAACCACAAACTCCCCCAGAGCAAAGCCTATGTCCATCTTGCTTGACAGCATATTCTTATTTCCTAGCATAGAGCCTGGGAGAGTGGGCACTCAATGAATGAATAAATGAAATGAGTAATCAAATTAAAAAAAAAAAGCAAGGGAATTAAGAGATATTTAGTTATTTTTCTCTATATAATTTTTACTCTACTTCCTGTTTATAAGAAAAACAAATAAACATATATTATTCATGGATTAAACAAAACAATGGAAAACCAGCAGCATGATATATGTAACTACCTCAGTAATTTAAGATGAGATACAAGTTAAAGCTCAGCATAATTTCAGCTCTTAGAACAACAGAAATGATTAAGTTTGGACTAGATCTCAAAGAGCATTACGTGAATGCTAATCTTCTAATTCTAATGGTAACTCAGAGCCCATTTTATAGATGAAAAAATTGTTGTATCATCCCAAAGGCAAAAGGAAAGTAATGCCAGATACAGAAACTTTACACATTCATTTTTCAGCTGTGAGCATCACTTACTACTGCTCATTTGCAAATTCTCACTTGGCTGACTTGAAAACTGGTATTTAAAAGTATAATACACAGTTCCTTTTCTGTGGGAAAACTTCTAAGAAAGAATGTATATTGAAGTTAAAGCATAAAAGAATACACAAATAGTTATTTTCTATGAGCTATATTCACTGCTTTTCAAGTTGATGAGTATAGCTACATTCCTCTTCAAAGCAAATTTCAATTGAAGGCCAATTGGTGAGATAAAGTTAAGAATGGCTTTTCAGGAATGACAAGTCCTAGATATAACAGTGTAACCAAGTACACTTACAGAAATTTAAAAATAAAGTGCCTTACCAATAATAAAAAAGCAGAAGTTATCTCCAAGTACAAAACGCAACGCCAATAGAGTGGATGTACTGACAAGACATGAGTAACATTTTCCACACGTAAGGAAAGGATTCATCTCAGAATCCTTTTTTTTTTTTTTTCGAAGCTATTTTTGAATCTCAATTAAGATCTACAGAACTCAGTGGAGTATTTTTTCTCCATTTACTAATATATTAACTAAGATACAGAAATGCTTGCAAAAATAAAAAATAAAAAACATAAAAAGTGATTCAGCTGGACACCTTAAGATAGAAAATGCCTAACCTTGTTTTAAACTTTTCTTGAGTTACAGAGAGATATAGGCAGGTGTTTGTGCCTATTTTCCACTCTCTTTCTCTGAGACATTCCCTTATTCCCTCCCACCATGTTCCATCCCCAGTATGTTAATAATGGGAGGATATCAAACATTGATATCCACCTCATTAAAGCTTATTAAGCTCATCAAGTGTTCATAGACATAAATACTGAAACAGGCAGTCCATCTTTCAGTTTCACTGTGGCACAGACTCAAGAAAGCTGATGCCGAGAATCTTTTAGCGTGTGATGTAGTATAGGAGCTTATCATGTTTTCTTGCATAATTTCCCCTTAACTCATTTTAATGGTAAAATAGAAAGAAAAAGTTACACAATGATAATGTTCTGACAATAGGAATATTGGCAGCCCTTGCCTGACCTCATCATACCCAGGTCAATGAGCTACATGAAGATCTCTAGAAACTGAAAACTTCAAGAAACATTAGTAACGGTTTGAAACAAATAAGATTAGGCCTGAAATAGCTATATATAAAATAGTAAGACTTTTTACATCAATTATTACATCAGATATGAGAAAGAGGCATATTCATACTCTTATACTCATAAAAAGAACAAAAAATCCTGTCCGTTAGCAAGAAAAATACCATGAAATATTTTGGTTCATCCATATACTTACTATTATGAGAACATAAAAGTCATACATACAGTCACAAACATCACATAGGCGGAGAGGTGGTGGCGAAAGAGAGAGAAGACTCCAATTATACTGTTACTGTACATTATTTTTCAACAATGTGACAACACCTTTACTGGTATGGAAACACAGAGACACTCTATCAAAGTTCTACAAAGTAGAAATCTAATTTTTCCCCAAATACCGCAAGAAATCTAAATATTAATTCTCTAAATGATACAAAGAATTAAACACTACAAAAATGTGTTATATAAAGCACTAAAAATGTCCTCACAAACTTCTGGAATTCAGGAAAGCTGTGAACAAGAACAACTTATAAGAAAAAATAAAGCACAGAGAAAAAGTATAAGGTATTTGCTTCTTAAAACTGGTGAACTTCTTGAGGACAGGAGGAAGCTCTCCAGTTTTTCCCTTTGTGTCTGTCTCATTTGCCTTGGGGCCCAGAATAGGGTGTTTTTAATCAATGAGGATAAATAAGCCTCTCTGTGTTACTAGAACATCAAACAAAATATACTTCAGTCGATTTAAGCTGTCATAAATGTACCAATTTTTTCATTCCTACAAATGCAGAGAATACAATTTGTAGGTGTTTTTCAAAGAACATAGTATGAATCAAATAAATGATTCACATTCAGACTTTATAAAGAACTAAAGCCTATATACTGTTAAGAGTGATTTTTCTAATTTGCCAGCCCTCACTTCTCCTCCTTCAAAAGATTCTAAATCTTTACCTTTCTCATCATTCATTCTTTTCTTCCTGCCTCAGGGGATACATGTCCTCCTCAAAGACCAACTATTACAGTTGCACCTGTATTCCCATCTCCTCTGCCACAAACAGGGCCTTCCCTTCCAGGTATCCCCTCTCGAGGCAGTATCTTCACTGTAATAAGGTGTCCTATTTAACAACGTGCGTGCTGGAACCAGACAGTCTGAGTTCAAGTCCTGACTCAGCTATCACTGTTACTACTAGCTATGTGACCTTGTATAAATTAAGATTTCATTGTCTTAGTTTTCTCATCTTCAAAATGGGCATAATAATAGTAGCTAATCTAACAGGATTGCTGTGAGAATTAAATAATTATATAAATTTAAAGAACTTAGGATATTATCATGACACCAAATAAGTGCTCAACATATGCTACTATCAATTTTCTTAACTGAGCTAGTCAGCCAGAGAAGAACAGAAGATGGATAAGAGACATTGAGAGAATGATAAAAATGTGAAGTATTCTTTAAAGGACAGGGGAAAAGGAACAAACCAGGCAAAAATTAAGAACAGATGACAGTAATGTGAATCTAGTTAATATTATTGACTGTCAATTCAGTTGTTTCACGGCTAGGTATATACCCCAAGAGAAAAGAAAGCATATGTCCACACAAAACCTTGTATACAAATGTTCATAGCATCATTTTCCATAGTGGACAACAAGTGGAAACGGCTCAAATATCCAACAATTGATGGGGTGTAAATAACAAATGTACTATACCTATGCAATGGAAATGTGGTAATTAAAAGGAATGAAGTGCTGATACATGCTACCGCACAGATGAACCTTAAAAACATTATGCTAAGTGAAAGAAGCTAGTCACAAAGGACCCCATATACTATGATTCTATCTATATGAAATGTCCAGAACAGGCAAATCTATAGAGACGGAAAGCAATTAGTGATTGCCTAGGGCCGGGGGAGGGAGGATTGGGGATAAGGGTGGGAAGTTAAACGGTACAGGATTTCTTCTTGGGATGATGAAAACATTCTAAAATCAATTGTGGTGATGGCTACATAATTCTGTACAAATTATAAAAATCATTGAATTGTATCCTTTAAATGGATTAGTTGAATGGCATATGAATTATAGCTCAATAGAGTTGTTGCAAATAAAAAAATGAAGTTGAGATAAAAGCAGAAGACAATGATCTCAAGATTCACTGCACTGTCAACATGGTAGATTTTGTAGCGTATCACTTTAGTCCTTTCTCTTTCTAATGCAGAACTGCTTTCTTAAAACTTTCAGTCATATTTTTATGTAGAACTGCAAACTTCAGTATTGGGATTGCTGTCTTATTTCATCATTTCCCCACTATGGACATCTGACAGTTGGTCCGTTTAAGAAGGTACTTTTTTGGGTTACCTAATACTCTGAATTTCAAGGATGTCTCTAAGTCTAAGAATCTTGTGTTATCTATTATGCCTTTAAGACCAAATAAAAGAGCAGCGTGTTAATTAGGTAGACATTAATTTCAGAAGCACTTTACTTTTAAAATATTTTTTAAAAACAGTTAGTGCTAAAGCCTTTGCAAAGCATGTCTACTCCAAGGTTGGGAGTAGGACCTGCCTTTTGTAGGAAAAAAAAAAAAAAAATACAGGCTTACTGTGCTCCCACAGTTAGCAAGGCTATTTGCTTTTTGGAGAAGCTATCACTTTTAGCAAATCATATCCTGTTCTCTGATCCTTTGATTAGTCATGTGTACATACAGAACTGATTTCAGTGCTTCTTGACGAGTCTTGCACAACATCATCAAAGGTTTATTATCTCTAGGAACTGAGCACACTTACAATGGGCAGGAAGAGATTTCTGTGATCTACTTTAAAATAAAATACAGGGCATTAATGATTAACCCTTAATCTTCATCAATTTTAATACATTTTTATATATTCTATTCTCATTCTTCTCTCTCTCCCTGTCTCTTACACACACACACACACACACACACACACACACACACAATTCATTCCAAGGAAGTTTGGACAAAAAAAAATACAATAGGTCTCCTTGGATATATATGGAAAACGTCATTGAGGTACTGGCATTTGGCCTTTTTTTATCACTTAACACAAGAGATCTGAATAGATCCATGTTCTACATTCACTGAAAGAATTAAATTGTTCACTTTTTGGAAAAGTGTGTGTGTTTGTGTGTAATCAATTTCAATGTACTTCTTCTTAATCAATGATTTGCCAAGAAATTATCAAGCTGCTGTAATTAAGGGGGTAGCCGTAATTGAGTGACCTGGTACACGGAACAGAAACTTACCACTAAACATTATACCAGACATGTAAAGCATGTGTCTAAGGAAATGTGGAAAAAAAGTGAGCAATAGGATAATCAGGAAAAGCTTGTCTCATTTTGTGACTTAAAGAGAGTACCTCTACCTTCATGTTAAGAATTGATGCTCTAAAAATTAAACAGCTCTTCAAAAATCTCATTTTAGTTTTTCTAATATTTACAGAATTAAGAGAGCCAAGACTATTTTCCTCTGAAAAAAAAGAAAAGTTATTTGTAAATTCCCCTTGCACCTATTTTTAAGGAATTCAGTTATGAAACTGGGGAGTATCTTCTCAGGAAATACTCATCATGGAAAAATTTGGTACTTCTATTCCATCCAAATGTGTGGGATTTTTGAATTACCTAATTTTCTAATAAAAATCAAAAACAAAAAAATAATACACCAGAATTTGCCTTTAGACACATTACTTCTGAAAAGATATCACAGGGTTTCTGTTTAAAGAATAGCGATATTTGGCTTCACAGAGTAAACGAGAGAGAATTTTCTCCCTTTATCTTATGATGTAAATTCATTAAATAAAATAAATTCTAAAAGGCAAATTCTGGTTTTATATAATTCCCAGTTTAGCATGTCAGTCTTTCTCAAAAAAAAAAAAAAAAAAAAAAAAAAAACACTATTTGGTTTAAAAATTGAGAATTATTTTCCTCCTTCTCCATTACTGATACCGTCTACACAGTTACTCAGTAGTAAGTGCCGAATATATGTTGAGTTGAAAGGAGATGTCTTATAAATTGATTCTCCTTCAGAGGTGTTGGCAATTAGACTTGCTACCTGATTTTTTGCAATTGAACAATGAATGATTTTAGACCCTAAGGATATATGCTAGTCCTATTCTCAGGCCTGCCAAACGAATAGTTAGAAATATTTTAAGTCTTTTAAAAATACTGCACACTACAGTTACCAAAATATTCTCACAGGCTGGATGCAGTGGCACATGCCTGTGATCCCAGCACCATGGGAGGCTAAGGGGGGCGGATCGCTTGAGCCCAGGAGTTCGAGACCTGCCTGGGCAACATGGCGAAACCTCGTTTCTCAAAAACCACAAAAATTAGCCCAAGGTGGTGGCACCTGCCTGTAATCTTAGCTACTTGGGAGTCTGAGGTAGGAGAATCACTTGAGCCCAGGAGGTCAAGGCTGCAGTGAGCAGTGATCACGCTGCCGAACTCTAGCCTGGGCGACAAAGCAAGACCCTATCTCAAGAAAAAAAAAAAAAAGTCCTGACATGCTTTAAATACACCAGCCGTAGTTATTGAAAGTTTCCATGCAGTTAACGATTCTGTGATGCCAAGCTATGACTATTCTTACTCTCCAGTAAATAAACATTTCCTTAATAGATGTGGTCAACTGCAGCAATGTCAGTGACTGACAGTTTTCTGCAAGATCGGGTAGCCAGATTCAGGGAGGTGAGATTTCTCCAAGCATCTCTAAGTCCAGTTAATCTAAGTAGCTCTGTCAAGACTTTGGGCTTTACATTGAAATCATTAGCAGAATTTTCAGGAGGAGAGAGGAAAGGAGTGTATTATCAACATATGATGGAGAGAGAATCCCTCAAGTCTTGTAACTAAAATGGATCAAAGTAAGACGTAAAAGATAAAATTAAGATAATAATAATAATTCAAAACAAGATTTTTTTAAAAAATCATAAGAAGTAGCAAGTGAATACAACTTCCTCCAGTAGTGGTAAGGAAACCAGGAGAAGGAGAAAGAGACTCAGGTTCTAGGCAGTGAGTAGATTGTGCTTTAGTTGTTCTTGTGTGGTAAATTAAATGCTTAGGGAGGCACATTCCCTCTTTCAGGTCAGCAGGGTACCATTTAGTACATTACTGCTGAGGTACCCTGGTGACCTGAATGAATTAATGCAGCTTCCAAAGGTGCTTAACTTGCAAGCACTGAGAGCTCAGGCACTAGAAGTGATAAATATTCTATTAGTCCTTTCTATTTAATATACCAAATACCCAAACATGCCAGTAAAAAGAAGACTTTTAAAGTGAAAAATCTCTGTCATCGCAGGACACACAGCAGCTAATAATTTTAACAACAGTTTCCCCTTCCTGTTCATCGATGACCCAGTGGGTTTAAGTTCATCATCTCAGTAGACTGCATTCACGTGCACAAACCTACTAGCCAGCTCTTACTGCGTTGGCAATGCCTTTAAGAAAATCTGCTAGCTTGAAGAAGTGAAAATGGGCTACTTTCCCATAACCTGTTTTTCCTATCCTCAAATATAGAAGTTTTCTTAATTAAAAAACCTTTTTAATGTGGGCTAGGGGCATGAGCTGAAAAGAGGCCAAGGTTAGAATTCCAGCTCAACCTCTTACTATCTATAAGGACTCAAGCAAGGTGTTTTTCTCTGAATCTGTTTCCTCATATGTCAGAATATAATAATAGCATATAGCTGTTACGAAAAGTATGTGAAGTAATGTACATAAAGAATTTAACTTACATGATTATTGTCACTGTATCTTCTCTCCAAAAAGATAATGCCATTGTAAAAGGGAAAAAATAAGTAAGTCAATTATCAATATGGTTTCACTGTTGACAGATTATCTGGCATCAGGAGGGATTTTTTTGGAAAATTCCTCTGAATAGCCCGTAAATTATATATAGACAGTAAATTGCCAACTATATCGATAAATGAGGCTCTTCTTGCAACAGGGCATGTAATCATAGACTACAAATCATTATTTTAAGGCTTTAAAAGCTTTCCTCCCAAACTGGAGTTAACTGTCACAGTTGGATTTATCAATGGATCATTTCTTCCCACACTCAGCCCTGTATTCCAATAATTTTATTAGCAGATATACAGGAACAAATAGTTCTTCAACCATAACCTTTCCCTGCACTACTCCTTAAAAATTGCTTGATGGACAAACAGAGTCCTAACACTAACTCTTTAAGCAACAGGAGAGAGAAATGTATATTTTATGCTAGTACTTCCAATGAAATAAAGTCTGTAGGAAATTCTAAGTCAAAAGAATATGGTCTCTGTACACTTTTATATTTACGTATGCACATTTAATATATTAAGTTCAAGATTACAAAATTTCCTTAAAGATAAGGAAAATAAAATGTTAATAAAGTGATGTAAAACCAAGTGAAATAAAATGCGGTCACAATAACAACTGTTATTATCTGTGATAATAACACTGTAACTGGTCATTACAATAATGTATCTTTAAGCAGCACTCTCATTGACCTTATTGTAGGTTGAATTTACAGAGGTTTCCCAAGAGTTATACTACATTTTTATCCTGGTTTTTTAAAGGGGTGGATGGTAGTTGTAATTAGATTCATTTTGCATTTTTTTTTTTTTTTTTTTTGAGACAAAGTCTTGTTCTGTTGCAGAGGCTGGAGTGCAGTGGTGCAATCTCGGCTCACTGCAACCTCTGCCTCCCAGGTTCAAGCAATTCTCCTGCCTCAGCCGCTGAGACTAAAAGCGTGCACCACCACGCCTGGTTAATTTTTGTATTTTTAGTAGAGTCAGGGTTTCATCATGCTGGACAGGCTGGTCTCAAACTTCTGACCTCATGATCCAACTGTCTCAGCCTCTCAAAGTGCTGGTATTACAGTCGTGAGCCACCGCGCCTGGCCTGCATTCTTTATTATGTAGTTTTCTTCTTCATATTCTAGGAGATGCACTAGTAGCATCATCCTCATGTTTGAAAACTACATATATGTCCCAACTAGTAGAAAAGCTCTATCCTGCCCTCAACTTCCCACTATAATCCTTATCTAATCAACTGATCAATGAAGTCTTGCTATGCAATAGGGCAATAAGAATAAGCGAAGATACAGAAGTGACATTATACTACATCTACTGGTGACTCAAAAGACCACTCACAGGCAGCCCCTTGACTAAACATTGCTGAAAAAAAAATGCATGGAAACTTTTGATAACTAGGTCCATAGATTTAACTCTGAACAACTTTAATGTCCCCGACATCTAATCACCAAATCTAACCCATTATATTGGTGAGCAGAATGAGTTAGGAAGTATCACCTTAGAAAACTCTTTGTCTTTGAGCAGCACTTAGAAAGGTGGCTTATATTCCATCACGTCAATGGGACACAGACACCATATCAGACACTTCAAAACCTTTCACATAGTAAGTGTTCAATAAGTGCTTCTATATTTACCAGAAGTAAAAATTGAGATATTGTTTTTGTATTCTGCAAACAGAATGGGGCCTTTGTGCCTGTTATACTAATTGCCATCCTCTTGGGTTATAGAATCTGTGAAGGTGTTTCCTCATGGTTATTGGTGGCTGTGCCTTCATGCCTGTCCTTCACTTTTCGAACAAATCAAATTCTCCTATACACTCTCCCGGAATAGGCTGATAATGTGGGGGGGCAGGAAGAAAGCACCTTTTAAGGCTTGAATTATCTGAATAATGAACAAATCTCCACATCTAATTGAACTCAACCTGAGTAGAGATTCAGACTCAAGGCAAACTTCGTAAAAACATTTCCAGCAAAGTTCAGGAAGGCCAGATGTTCTGGAAGCAGAACCATGGTCATTATACACACGCCAGCTCCTCCTCACTCCACCCAGGGCCAAGACCCTTTCAGCAGTGTGAGGACTGCTTAACGTATGACTTTGACTGCATTATGTCATGGCATCCCAGCACCCACTTGAACATTTCAGCAATTTTAAACAAGCTCCAATGATGGGGACTATTACATTTAAGCCACAGAAACACACAGGGAGAGCACATTAATTATGAGAGAACACCTTTGTCTGCATTACCTAAATGACCTCAGGGTGGGTGACAAATGAGCAACTTAGCACTTTTGATTAAATCATACCTGCACTTCACATGAAATAGAATGAACACAAGTTACACAAAAAATGCAATGTGAATCGTAAAGTATGAGTTGACATGAATAGGGGAGCCAAATTGTTGACTCTGTTTCTGAGGTATGGTGTGTTGGTGGTGGTGGTGGTGGCAGTGGTGCGTGGTGGTGGTGGTGGTGGTGGTGTGTGTGTGTGTGTTCAGGAGTAAATGAAGAAAGCTCTTAAGGAGGGCCACTGCCCTACCTAACCCCAGTCGCTGACATAATCACTCCATTCCACACAAACATTAGAAATTCCTCCAGTTCAGGCAGTTCCTTTTTAAAAAATGCATGCTGAAAAAGACTTCTAAGTCAATTACACCTTTGGATGCATGACTCTGCTTTTATAAAAAGGCTTCATTCCCCTTAATTAAAGGAACGCTAGTTTTCTGTGGGGAATTAGGTAATCTTGCAACATGGAATATTTCCATGAAGAGAAGACCTAGGTGGGGTAAAGTAGTAAGGATTTCAGGAAAACAGAAAAGAGCATAACAGTATATTCCTGATGTGTAGGCAGACGGTGGCATTGGTTAAGAAAAGACACACAGAAAATAGAGTAGGAGGGTTCTAATGACACACTTCGCTTTCTTTAAATTTTGTCTGGGCTTGATAACAATCTCACACAATAAAAATCATTTTATCTATTCTGACATGGATGTAGTAAGTTGCTAATGCCTGGTCTAAGTCAATCTTCCTAGGGATTGATATCTATCTGTCTGTCTATCTGTCTATCTATCTATCTATCTATCTATCTATCTATCTATCTATCTATCTATCTTTCTATCTCTCTGTCCTTCAACTGACAGATTTTTGGTCATTTTTCTTTTCTCGTATGGTACAAAGAAGGTTCTCAGCTCACAATGTAATATATTACTAGACATGTGAATGCAGTGAGAAAGCCCATATTTGTGCTGAAGTAGCCATGTTATAACACATAGCTGTGCTTCAGCAAAAGTCAAGCTTAAAAACAGAAGTAGATGTAGTTGATACGGCTGGCCAATTGCATTTGTTCTGAAAACACCAGTGATTTATTAGTTGCTATTAGCAAACCAACTCCTCTTTATTTAATACATGTATTTAATAGTTATAAGCATTATGCAAGTATGTACTATTCTACTACAGAAACTGTTTTTTTCAATCTCTGCCCTGTCTATTTATATGAGAATACAATAGAATAATTTGAATTGTGATTAGTTTTTTTCAAAACAAATCCTGCAACTGGAATTAAATTTCACACTGCATTTCAACCTTGAAATGAACATAAATCCGAAACTAATACAAAAGTGCAAAAATTTCCATATTCAGGTTAATGTTTAGTAACAGAAAAGAATAACTTTTTGTTTATCTCTGAAAACAGCTTTCTTCATCTAAACAAATGACTAGAATAAGATTAAGAAAAACTTGTTTTGGTTTCTTAGATACACACACATATTCCAATTTCTTTTCACACAATGACTTTTATGTAAATGTGTTCCACACAATCTCCTGACCTCCTTTACCATCACACCGGGACAATGACAGTTCAATAATTGAAATGGTACATATCTGGTATATTTGATTTTAAATTGCAAAGTTGGACTCAGGCCTATTGAAATGAAAATACCTGTGACTCTTCGTTAATTCCAAACTGATTGGGCTATTATTTCCTACTAAGAAAAAAAAAAAAAAAAAAAAAAGCACAAAAAGGTAGGTGAACCTAATTATTCCATTTTTTAAATTTTCTTTACACATACTGTTCCCAATATGTCTCCTTGCATTCTCCTCTGTGGGCATCCCCAACACCTTGATTTTAGTTTTTAACCAGGATTCCTTAATCCATAACATGGATAATGAGAAAAACCCAAAAAATGTTCCATGGGGGAATGTTACACTAAAAGTTACCTAGGACTAAATCCCAAGTGTGTTCCTTTGCTCACCATGGAGACAGGCAATTTGTTCACTGCTTTCAGTCAATTTGAAATCCAAATATGAAAAAGGCATTATGGAATTCAGACGGACTACTCTGCTTCACTACTAGCAGATGCAGGAAGGAAAAAAAAAGGTAGTATAATTAAGGCTTTGACTTTGAACAAGCAAAGCTGTGAACACCTCACTTATAAATACATATAATATTAAAAGAGCAGCCCAAGTACAGATGCAGCAAGAGTATTTCTATGTCCTGTACCAAATGGTGGTTAGACCAATCAGCTGGCCAGAAAAGTCTTGGCCATACTGAGCCAAGAACAAACTAAACTGTAAATCCGGAATATTGCCGGTTTCATTTGTTCCTCCTCAATTTGAACGTGTAGTGCTCTGTGGTTTTCATTATATCTTTTTACTAGACTCTTTAGAAAAAGTTGGAGATAATTTAAGGGGTAGACAAAATTACATTGCATTTTTAAAAAATAAAAGCTGGAAGTAAAGGAGTTTCTTTAATTTGTTCCTTAGGTTATTTGTTAATCCATCACTCATTCTACAAATATTTATTGAGAACCAATTATTTTATCAATTGACTAAAATTTGTAAAGAATAGAAACATATGAAATTAGAAGAATATAATTAAATCAAATAAATGGGCTAGCTGAAAAACCACTGTTTTATACACACACACATATATTCACCTTGCAAGATTGACTGTAGCTAGCTACATATTTTGTATTTATTAATCTCACTTTGAATACATATTCAAACATTAAAAGTAAAGATTATGAGCAATCTTCAGTTTCATTTTATTGTTTTATTTTCCTAGAGCAATTTTGTTTCATCAGTCAAATTTCTGTAGGAAAAGTCCAAATTTAATAGTGCTTAACACTTCAGAGAATCTCACTTGAAGACATGAGTAAGATTTTCTTAACAGTAACAAAATTGCTTTTAAAAAATTTCTAAGGAAAATAATGCTGCCAAAAATGAATATAGCTTTGTTTGTTTTTGCAGTCATCATTAGCAATAGGCATAAAGGTATTCTCTTTTTGAGTCCATATGGAAAAATCATCAACACATTGTGCCTCTGGGTTCTTTGCCAAAATACCATAACCCACAAGCCTTCTACCTTAAACATAAAAGGAAAGGTGTTGTTCTGGTCAAATAAAGATATAATTTTTACTAGCACACATCTAATGTTAAAGCTGCCTAAATCCTGCCAAATACATTAAAACGACATCTGTAAAACAGATTTTCATTAAATTGATCAGTTTCAAGTCAAGCAGCCAGGCAGATGATGCTTTTAAGCTAACCTTAACCTTTAACTTTTAACCTCCTTAACCTAGAAGAAGGACACACTTTTAGGTAACGCTGCTTCAGTTTGACAATGCAGGAGGTAAAGTGGCCTATTCAAATTGAAATGACACATCACCACATTTAGTGTTATGAATCAATATGTTGTCAATAACAAGACAAGCTGTTTTCTTGCAGCTCTGTATTTGTCTTATAACTGCTACTTGTCACTTCCCTTTCATGTTTAAATAATTCATGATGCAAAATGATGTAAATTAAACTCCTAATGAAAATGAATTTTATAGAGGAGATTACTGTCTAGTCATTAACTCTGAAACTATTTTAATTCTAATTTTAATATTTTAGCCATCATTTCTTTTTCCAGGCTCAGGCCAATTTGTTAGTTTCTCATTTAAAAGCAATTAATGTTACTTATGAACCACTTTTATTTTGCCAACACAAGCCAACCAAGCTTGCTAATATCCTCATTACTGCACTTGAAAATCCTCTATGATTCACACAGTTTCTGAAATCGCTTTAGAAGTGGAATCCTCAACACAATGCTACTTGGAGTATTTTTCCAGTTACTACTAGAAATAATGAATGCTTCTTGAAAGAAAATGCAAAAGAATTGTCTAATTGTTCAATTGTCTAATACCAAGTCTCAATAGCTCAAATATTTATCTCTTCAATCTTCCATTAATTCAAGATACATTTGTTCAAAGTTTGTTTGCTGACCATATTTAAACATTACACTGAATAAGAATATTTAGGTATTTAAGAGATAAGCAACTAAAGAAGAGTACATTTTTATATGATTTATAAGATTTTTAAGGAAAGAGTACACCTTTTGGTTGTGAGATCTGAAGCTCACTCTGCTTTAAGGCCCTCTTTGTACTTATGCTTTTATCTTAATTGGTTGCTACAAATTCAAAGACAACATCCAACTCTCCATGAAAAGGAACTTCAAGAGTAACTGCAGCACCAAGCAAATTGCCCTGAAGAGAATGAGGTGGCCAATCCCTGCTTATGGAATGAATGGATAAACTTCACACACACACACACACACTTACACACACGCATACATACATTTAAATTATCATCAAGCAGTTAGATTAAATGTTTTCTGAAAAAGTAAACAATAACACCCTACCTTCCTTTAGGTTCCCACAAAAGATTAAAAAATAGAAAATTTATACATCTATATCTTCTATTCACAACATGTTAATTTAAAGTGTTAGAGGAGCTGCATGAATATAAACACAGTTCATGAATATTCTATATAACTCCCAGGGTCTAAATCTATTATTTATACAAACTTAATGTTTGTTTTTCTCTCCTAGGTATTCTAAAAGTTTTAATAGGTCAGGTATCAACAGAAAAAAAGTAGACAATTGAACAGTTGTCAACTGTTGCTGCAAAACCTATGAATTATAATACAATTAATTCTTTATATTATATTTTCAATACTGTCAACTTAGAAGCTTTCCATCTCACATTAGGGCCTGCACTCCCTTCAAACTCTGGAACGTAACCCAAATCTAATGCTTTCATTATTGATCCACAGAGTGCCAATATCACATGAACAGTGTTACAAATTCTCACACTGAGTCATTAGGATTTTATGCACAGTACATTTATCTAGAATTTGAACTCCAAGAAACAACCCAAACACATAGTACTAGACCAATCCAAATAAATAATTCCTTCACCTAATCAAAATAGCCACAATCTGATCTTTTCGTGTGTGGTTATAATTTTAAATAGTGTTAGAACAGTCATAGGTTTGATAATCACTGGTTGACTCCTGATAGTATAGTTATCACTGATTTCTAGTATAAATCAATAGATAACACTTGCAAAATGGATTTTGTAATCATATTTAGAGCTTGTTACAATGACTAATGGTTTGCAGTATTTTCTGAATTTTAATATCCTCTAGACAAAAAGAAGTTTTTAATAAGTTACCAAGTGATTCATCATAGTAATGAATGTGTTATATTTGTACATGAACCAAGACAATCAAGACAATCCAGTGAACAAACTGCAGAAAATAAATTAATCAGTAATTAGGGTTTAGAGAAAGTCAGGACAAGTTCTGTAATAAATGGTGTTCATCACTTGCATGTATTCATTACATCTGCATAGTTTTCCAAGTAAAGATAAAAGTATATTTGCCATTATATAAAGCATTGAATAAATAAGCACATTTATCTATACCACACTCATTTAGGGGAAAAATATTGATAGTTAGGAAGGCAGTCATGCAAAATAACAACAGAGTTTACTTTTAGAGACTTTCAAGGATGCTAAGGGACAGTGTGTTTACTCAGTACTACTGAACACACACAGGAAAATAAACATCATGTTTGGAGCGTTCTTGTTTGTCACCAAACTAAAGATTATGCATTCACAAGGTTGGGCACTGATTTTGTCTTCTGCTCCCTGTAACCATTTACATTTAGCCAAGAGTGGTGCTAGGTTAAAAAAAAAAAAAAAAAAAAATCAATAGGTTTAAAAAGTATTATTTTATATATGATACTATCCCCAACATTCTTTTATATTGGGGAAGCCAGTGAAGAAATCAAAGCCACTGAGACAGGTGTAAATGAGACATAGGGTAAAAGTTTATAAATAAAGCCTCTGATTCCATATATTTCAATATGCTTTTAGTAATGT